>NW_004949096.1:30450370-30456722 GCF_000317375.1 Microtus ochrogaster
CCTCCCGAGTGCTGGGATTAAAGGCGTGCGCCACCACCGCCCGGCTTTGCTGTCTCTTCTTGATGAAGCCAGCTCTTTAGCGTCTTTTGTGAGGGCAGAAAAATCCACAGAAAAGAGAAATGAGTCTACTTTATGCCAGGCATGCCTGGAGCTCTGGGCTATGTCCCTGCTCTTCATGTGGATCCTCAACCTTGCCAAAACAGGGCTGCTAGCCTTTGAGAACACTGGACCGAGAACATTGAGGGCCTCTTAGCCCTCCTGTAGATTAGAACCACCTGGGGGTTAAAAAACAAAAAGTGTGCTGGGGCTGGAGATATGGCTCAGCAATTAAGAGCACTCACTACTCTTGCAAAGGATCCAGGTCTGACTCCCAGTAACCAGATGGTGGCTCACAACTGCCTATAACCCCAGTTCCAGGGATCCAACAGCCTCTTTTGGCCTCTGGATGATCATGCACACATGATGCACACAATCTCATAAAGACACACATAAAAATTACATATATGTGTGTAGATAGATAGATAGATAGATAGATAGATAGATAGATAGATAGATCTATTTTTTTACATCATTTATGAGTCTCTGTGTGTGTGATTCTGGGAGCATATACCAGATATGTATGGGTGCTCACAGAGGCCAGAAGAAGGTGTTGGAACCCCCCAGAACTGGTGTCACAGAGGGTTGGGGGGCATCTGATGTGGGTGCTTGGAACCAAACTTGGATCCTCTTGAAGAGCAGCAAATGCTCTTTAACATTGAACCATCTTTCTAGCCTTATAATATATAAATATTTTTAAAAGACTTGTCGATTCTACCAGTTAACTTAGGATCTGAGAAGTAAGGTTGGATATCACTGTTTTTAAAAACACACCAGGAAATTTGAGTGGACCGCCATTACACCCCAGATTTATTAATCGGCTCATTATAGATCAATGCTTCTGAATCCTTATTTCACTATCATCCATTAAAGGAGCCTGTTTAGACTTTTGTCCTTCATCTCTCCCACCCCAATAGTTGAATGCAGATATGTATCTGGTCATGTAGTGTACATATATCCATGTTTTGGAATATAAAGATATGGCTTTCCCCCCTAAGGAGCAGTTTTCCCCCACGGGAGCGGTACTGACAAGGTATGTCTGAGCGGTCGCCGCAGCTGAGCGGCCGCCGCAGCCCTCACATCAGCAGTTCAGCACACCGAGGTTTACATTTCACCTGCGCAGCATGTGCACTCATCAGCAGAGCTATTCTGAGTTGCCTTCTAGATTGCTGGGTCATCACGAAACTGTTAGAACAGAGGGAAAGGGAACAGGAGTCCTAGCACGCAGGACACCAAAGTAGGGGATGGCAAGCGCAGGCTCGGATTGCGTGGAACGACATTGTCTCAAAAACAAACAAACAAAGGAGAAACAAAACAAAAAGTAAAGCTGGGAGGGAGGACACCCGAAAGAGCACTCTCTTCCTCTCAAAGGTTTTTGTCACGGGACCCTCCAGAGGTGCCGTCCACCTCCCAAAGTGCACGTTTCCACCAAACTGGACTTCAGGTCTCCCAGGATCTGCCTCCATGGGGACAGGAGATGGCTAGGTCTCTGGGTGGCTCGCTACCCACTGCTTCCTTCACTCCGTCCCTGACCTATTTCTTAAAGTCTCTCTCCACAGACACAGCTCTGCCTTCCTGTTTCCCTTCATGAGTTAGGCATTTGGCTTTGACCTGGCATTTCAGTATCGGGAACTGAATGTGTCACCGAGGTGACAGCTTAAATCTTCATCAGTGACCCTGAACTATGAGGACAGTGCAGGCCTTGGGGAAAGGTTGCTGAGGAATAAGCAATGCTGCCACCTCGTGGAAGGCATAGTTACATTCTCTGATGAAGAAATGGCTAACAACAAAAAAAAGAACTTCACAGTGTAGGGATTGCAGCAGGGCCCAGAAATTTAGCTATTTGGTAATTTGTAAAGTTTGACTTTCTGTCACTTTTATGAGTGAATGTTATTTTAAAGTAAGTTTATTCCGCTAATAAACAAATAAAATTTCAAAGAGAACACCAAAGATTTTTGAGATATTTGATTAGGTTAACATTTGTCCTGACTCCACCCAGAATTAGCTATATAATTTTCATAATTCAAATTTGTTTCCTTCTTAGTGAAATGTGGACTGTGATGATATTTAAAGGACATTTATTTCTCTATTATCTTTCCATTAAATTTTACCCAACCTTCATTATCAGATATAGGAACTCTTATCTCTTCTATAGGTGACTAACTATACGACAGAAGGCAAATGGAAGACTTTTGCAGTGAAGTTTAAATGAGGCAGAGTTCCAGAGGAAAGCCATGTCCTCTGGTCACGACGAGAGAGCTACACTTAGGAACTCACAGCAGCTCTTCTTGCCTACTCAAAAGTTGAAAACAATGGCTCAGCAATTAAGAACCGGTTTCTCTTCCAGAGAACCAGGTTGATGGTGGCTCACAAGCAGTCCAATTCCAGGGAATATAATAGTCTCTCTGACTGCTGTGGAGGAACCCAGCACACACGTGATGCACAGACATACATGTAGGCAAAACACACATAAAATAAAATAAATGAATAAATCTAGTTTCTAAAAAATTAAAGACCTGCCCAAGATCAAGCCAGCCAACCATGTAGCATGGCGGGGGGGAAGGTTTGTGAGCTCCCACCTCTAACTAAGGAACTATTGATGACTGGGGGCTCCCAGGAGAGAGAGAACCAATTTTCTTTAATGATGTGGTTCCCAGTAGATCCCCTAGTAGTTGGCCCCACACACAAGAGTACATGATCAGCCCAAATTGGACCCAATGGGTTATTTGGAAGAAAAGGAAGAGGAAAAGAAGGTGAAATGGGGGGGGGGCGCATAGGGAGTAGATCTGGGAAGAGTTAGAGGGAGCAGTGAAGGGTGAATATGATCCAAATCAATAGTATGAAATTTTCTAAGAATAATAACAATATTTTTACAGCCAAGGTAGGGCCATTCTAACCCTATAGTTATTTTTATTAATAGATTCATGAGTATGGGTGGTTTTCCTGAACATGCATCTCTGTATCCCTTGTCTGCTGGTGCCCATGGAGGCCAGAAGAGAATGTCAGAAGCCTTGGTGCATAATTCAAAGTTTTAAAGTCAAACATTTGTCCTCAGTTTCTACCGTGTACTTGGCACACCTAGGTACTGAATGGTGTGCGAAGAATTGCAGCTCCAGGATCGTTCCTGTTACTTGTACACGACTAGGGGAATAGGCCATGCTAACGAGCTCATGTAAGATAATTGCACATAATGACTGAAGTAAATACACACTGTCCCAGTTCATTTTTGTCAGCTTGACACAGCCAGAGTCACAGAGGAATCTCAATTGAAGAAATGCCTCCATCAGATTGCCTGTAGACAAGACTGTCAGGGCATTTTCGTGATTGCTAATATTATATTATTATAATATAATAACTCCACCCCACCTCCACCTACTAGGGTCAGTGCCATCCGTGGGCAGATGGTTGTGGGTGCTATAAAAGAAAAAGATAAGCAGGCAGAGCAAGCCAGTAAGCAGCACTCCTCCATGGCTGGTTTCTGCTTCAGTTCCATGCTCCGGGTTCCTGCCTGCTTCATGTTGGATTCACAACTAGCTGGAAACTGAAATAAACCCTTTGCTCCCATATTGCCTTTGGCCAGTGCTGTCTCATCACAACAGAAACCTAGCTAGGACCCAGGCTAACTGGAGTGTTAGGGTTTCATACGTGGGGAGAGCTGTGTGATGCTATAGAAGATTGCTGAACGCATACGTCAATCTGGAATGACTCTGAAATGAGAAAGGTTTGAGTATTTCATGATTGGGAATATGATTAAAACAGGAACACAACGAGAGCAAGAGTGTGTGTGAGAGAAGATGTGTAAGAAATTTGAGTGGCACATGGAGTTTCTGAGAAGTATTGTTTAGAAGAAATGTTGGATCCTCAGAGAGCAAACTGTGGATGATCTTGACAAGAGCCTTGGATGCTGTAATTGGTAGAGAGATCATTCTCATAGGCTTTAAAGAGGAATAAACTCTTAGGTCTCACGTGTGCTAATTGCATGCTCTACCTCTGAGCTATCGCCAACCCCATAATTCTTACTTCGTTTCATGAATTATTTCATGTTTGTTAAATGACTATCACTATACCAGGCTCCAATCCAGGCAAATGCAGAATTAACAGAACTCAGTGAGCATTTGTGGATAAGAAATTCATGAGTGAGGGGCTGGAGAGACGCCTCAGCCATTCACAAATCTGGCTGCTTCTCCAAAGATCCTGGGTTCATTCACTCTGTCCTTTTGTGGATCCAAGACACATTTTTCTTTAATAATACAAGTTTCACTTAAACTTTGGACTTCAGGTGGCTCTGGGAAAGTCATTCTAAAACTTATTCCCTCCGTTAGGAAAAGTGAATTTTCTGAAATGGTGAGACAGTTTTCATTACACAAGGAGAAGAGTCTCTTACCTTTGACTCCATTAATCCCATCGATGAAAAGATTATTAATCCCATTGATGAAAAAGTTATTAACCCATTGTTGAAAAGGCAAATGGCCCCTCTAACCAATCAGCAGGCTCTGCAACTTGAATCGTTGTTGCATGATAGTGTACGGTAGTTTAGAAAACATTTCATGGCTTTCAAGGAAAATAACTTGATTCTGCCAAACTTTTTTTTTTAACAGAGGCAACGCTTTCATTTTATGACAGAAAAACAAATTGAAAGGCCTTGCTTACTACCACTGAATCCTTGTGTTTCCTGAATGAGCAGAGTTTTAGAAATGAGAATGCCTCCAAGGAAATACATTAATCTGGTCGTAGGGTTGGTGTTTTTTTACTTGTACGTTTCAATTGTTCACTGTTCTTCTTTGCCTAGGCTTTTCTATGTAGTCATAAAAAACACTTCTTCAAAACTATTTTCAAATAAGAGGGAAGGATACAGGACTCAAGCAATGATGCAGAGATGGTTCTATGCCATTTAGCTACAACTTTATTATTAACCAGAATCTTTTTCATTGTGTGACACTGTGGTGGTTTGAATGAGAAATGTCCCCCCATAGGTTCGCACAGTTAAACACTTCGTCCCCAGTTGGTGTAGGTGTTTTGCAAGGCTGTAGAACCTTTAGGAGGTACAGCCCTGATGAAGGAAATGCCACTTGGGGTAGGGATTTGAGTGTTTATTAACTCATCCTACTTCCTTTCTGCTTCCTGTGTATAGTAAGAAGTGATAAGTAAGCCTCTTGTTCCTCCCACAATGCCTGCTTGTTGCCATGTCTTCCCACACAGTAAACTAGCATACGCCCTCCTTCTATAAGTTGGTCATAGTATTGTATCACAGGAACAGAAAAGTAACTAATTCAGACGTTGAAACCGGAAGAGTGGGGTGGTTGTGAAGAAAGTAACCATGTTGGTTTTTGGAGGATGACTTAGAAACTTTTGAACTAAAACCACTGGCTGCTATAAGCGGTGCTTAGGCTGTTGACAGGCTGTTCTTGTAGAAGATATGAGAGACGAAGTTGTGTTTTATAATTAATTGCTGTGCCTAAGAGATCCATAAAACAAAAATTGCCTTTAACCCGTAAGCCTCTTGCCCAAGGACAGATACTTACTGTAATGCTGGAGGCTATTGTTTATGTAAGAAGACAAATCACCACATATTTTCACTCCCTTTAGCAAGTTTGACACAAATACACCGGATATGCTGATCACATATAGGCAGGAAATACATCAGGATGTATGCTTGCCCCTGATTGGATACAGGCAGGAGGTGCACAGGCAGGAAGTACATCAGGACATACACTTGCCCCTCATTTGACCTAGTGGGAAATATGAAGCCTTGTGGGTTGGCCTTTGTAAGCCTTTGCAAAATGTGACCCATTGCCATTGGAAACTATGGAATGGTCCTGGCCAGAGTCCATCCTCCTGGCCAGTATTCAGTTAAAGCTTGCTTCAAATTTGGCTCAAAATTGTGGTAGTGGTCTTATTCTCGCCTGGTAGGAGTAACAGGGCCCGAGAGATAGTGTTGCGAGGAATACACACGGTGGAGGCCTCCTTCATATGGTTTCAAAGGGGGAAAAAGGACTCTTAAAAAGTGCCCTAGAGGACATGCAGGTGGATTTTAGCAAAGAATCTGACAGCATCTGCCTGGGCTAGGGCTTGCTTGAGGATAAAATTTTAAATTAATGGACAAATTTCTTTGTCAAAGGAAATTTCAACACAGTCTATAGTGGTTTAAAGAAGAAATGCCCCTGCCACCATAAACATAGATATTGGAGCTGTTTGAGGCAGTTCTGGGGAGATACAGACTTACTGAAGGAAGAATGTTGGGTGGGGGCATTGAGAG
>NW_004949096.1:30457156-30457642 GCF_000317375.1 Microtus ochrogaster
TCCCTGGCCATTACGGACACTTCCTCCAGAACTCTAAGCTCCAGAAACCTCTTCCTTCTGTAAGCTACTTCTGGTCATGGTGCCCTATGGCAGCAACAGAAAGGTGACTGAGACAGGTTGGTACCAGGCCCAGGGGTGGGGCAGTTGCTGTACAGAACCTTTTCTTTTCTTTTCTTTCTGAGGAATGTGAAAACTTAGGAACTTTAGACTAGAAAGGTGGTTGAATACTGTAAGCAGAGTTGAAAGGGCCATTCTCGCAGAAGCATGGAAAACAGCAGTGCCAAGAGCAACTCAGCCTGTGGAAGGCTGATTCAAGAGGTTTCCAAAGAAATAACAAAATCAAACTAGGCTAGAGACCATTGTGGGGTAAAATTTAGCAAAGACTCTGTTCAGTTGGAACTTCCAGCTCACATCTACACGATCCTGGAAGCCCCTTTCCTCTCTCTCTCTCTCTCTCTCTCTCTCTCTCTCTCTCTCTCTCTCTCT
>NW_004949096.1:30457742-30463171 GCF_000317375.1 Microtus ochrogaster
CTCCCTCTCTTTCTCTCTCAAACTCCATCCTCTAAGAAAGTCTCTAAATCTCTAAATAACGGAAAGGGGCCAAAAAGCCCAGTTCTGAATTCTTAGTGGCTACTGCAGCTTCCTACCCTGAAGATGCTTGCCACCCAAGTGACCACACATGAAGCCCTCAGTTTTTGACCATACTTGGGTACAAACCCTGCTTGTAGTGGACAGGTCATTGCCCCTCACCTACAACCTATAAAGTCTCCCTGATATTGTTTGTGGGTACAGCTTCTCTGGCCTCCATCTCTGGGACTGGAGAACTCCCTGGAAGTTGCTTTGTTCAAATAAACCTGTTGTTAAACTTTTTCAGTTCAGTTTGATCTGCCTTACTGTGTCCGTGGAGAAACCTATGGAGGGAGGGCAGAAAACCTATTAGACTCTAGTTTCTTTCTGTCCATGTCCCAAGAACTTGCCTGCAGCTAAATTAGAAAGTAATAGCATAACTTTTAACTAAAAGAAAAAAGTTAAAATGCCAACTCAATAACCAACAAACATTTAGCTAGAAACAGTATCTATGTCATAAACATAGAAAGTGAAGAAATGCTTGAGGGAAAAAAGAAAAAGAAAGGAAAGGAGGTAAAGAGAGAAGAAGGAAAGAAGGGAGGGAGGAATGAAGAAAGAGAAATTAATAGGGGTACATTAGAACTCAGAGACCATGTTGGGGGATGTCTTAGATTTATAATCCTGTTGCTTCTTAAGAAAACAGAAGGCAAACTGACAAAGATCAACAGAGCTACTTCCAGTTGGGTCTCAGTGGGGTGAGAGCTCCAACTCTCGGGCAGATATGGGTACCCAAAGAGGCCATAATTAGGTGTTTGATTACTTGAGCTAGAGCTACAGACATCTGTGAGCCCTCTGGGAAAGTGGTTTAACTTTTGAGACCTGTGTTACAATTTCATTGAAAAAAATTTCAAGCCAGGAAATACATATAAGGGTTGCAGGAGAATTGCCCATCTGGGCAATCCAGTGTGCCAATAAAGCAACCTTGAATCAAGGCAGCATGTGACAGCATCACCTTGCTGCCATCCGCAGTGGTGGGATTGCTGACCAGGCGCATACTCCTCCAGCTGCTGCTGCATTGCAAGGCTGGTCATGGCACAGTCACTCAGCAGCTTGTGGTAGTGGCAGATGCAAGAAGAGACTGAGCCCCAAACAGGTCTCAAAGTAGCTGAGCTGGCCTGTGTTGGCAGTCCAGGGAGAAAGGCCTGCATGGTGGGAAGTAAGGACATGAGCCAGTGGTGGGGTGGCTAACCCCAGTGGAGTTTTGAGGACAGGAGCTGGCAGCAGCTGAAGGCAGCAGTAGAAAAGCTGCAACAAACTCTTATATTGGGTGCATGCTTGTGATGCAACTTAGATAGGAGAAGTAATGTCTAGAAATTATAAGAAAAACCAAAATGTCAGGTGTTTTAGTTGTGGTAAACAAGGTCATCTAAAAGGGATTATAGGCAAGGCATTTCTAGAAACAATTTTTTTTCCTGAAGATAATCCAAACATAAGGACCCAGCCTTCTGGATTATGTAGAAGGTGTAGCAAAGGACTAATTCATTGGACTAATGAATGCAGATCAACAAGAAACAGGCAAAGTAACCCTTTGCCATCAGGAAACACTTCGGGGGGACCTCTCTCAGACCCCAGTGTCAAATTTGGTTCAATCATTCCCTGTCAACATGGGGAAAATCCCTCCACAGAGAAATTAAAGATCTAATGTCTGTGTTTTAAAACCACACAGCTCTGAATGACAGAACATCTTCAACAGATAAAATAAAAATTTCAGGAGAGACCATAAAACAAGAATTTTACTAAACTTCTATAAATGATCAGAGACCAAAGGTAAAAATACATATAAATGGCATCAAAATTGAGGGTTTGGTAGACACAGGGACAGATGTAATAATAATTTCACCAAAATCTTGGCATCCAAACTGTCTTCTTCAGGAGGTAAATGTTCAGTTCCTAGGGATTGGAACTTTATGTCAGGTTACAAAACAAAGGAGGGGGAACAAGATGGGTTGAGTGTATAGAGCCAGAAGGACAGATAAGAAAATTAAAACCATATGTGGCTAACATAACAATGAATTTATGGGGACATGATTTGTAGCAGCAGTGGAAAATACAGATTCACATTCCTCCAGTCTTAGAAACAAACCATAAAATAAAGAATGTTCTGAGAGAAATATTAAAAAGTATTACCAAAAATGGTCACAGACTGTTCAGGTTGTACATAAGCAAGACACAACAGCTGCTGATCTTTCAAAGGTAGCCAACAACACTACCTTTAAAATGGTTAACTAACAAACCTGTCTGGTGGAACAATGGCCTTTGACATCAGAAAAATTACAGACATTAGAACAACTGGTACAGGAGCAGCTAAATGCTCAACATATTGAAGAATTTACCAGTCCTTGTAATTCTCCTACATTTGTCATTAAAAAGAAACCTGAAAAAATAGAGAATGTTAGCAGATTTAAGGTATAAAACGTAAGAATATCGGGAGCACTGTTTTGTTTTTGTCTTTTCAGGAGAATAAAAATATCCAACTAAGGAATCTAAAGACCACCAGTCAAATGAGACAGCTGAAGAAGGACGAATCATCCAGCAAAAATACCCAAAGAAAAGAGTAAATTTGGCCTAATGGCATAGCACACTTCCAATAGGATAAAATCTCATAAATCTTCCCAAATGTTTGTTTCTGCTCTTCTCTACAGGCAAATGGTCTTTCTGTAGTCTCAATTCAATTAAAAATTAAAGCTGGTTTTTATAGTTGGAGCGTGGCTCTCTCCTTCTCTAAACCCAAGCATGCTTGTTAAAGGAAAATCCAAAATCTCTGTCTCTTGTCAGAAGAGCCACCTGGCATGGTACAGAAGAAGAACCAAAATTAGAGACCATTCTATTGCCATTAATCTTATAATATTTTGATTTTAATTTTACTCTTTAAAGCTTTTCTTTAGGCATAAATATTTAGGATAATAAAGAAATACATGTTATTAGTTATCTATAATAATCAAACTTATAGTCATATTAGGTATGTTTTTAAGGTCATAAGAAATATACTTTAGATAGATTTTAGTCAGTTGTTTCTCTCCCACCTGCCAGTTCCCAAATAATCTCTCAGAGGCTTAATATAAATTATAAATGCTCAGCCAATAGCTCAGGCTTATTACTAACTAGCTTTTACATTTTAAGTTGACCCATATTCCTTATTTATGCTCTTACCGCATGACAGTACCTTTATTAGCACAGTACATTCATCTTCTGGTCCCTCTGACTGGCAACTCCTACCCTTATCCTTCCCCACATCCTTAGTTTAGTCATTCTGCCTATACTTCCTGCCTTGTTACTGGCCAATCAGTGTTTTATTAAACCAATTTGAGTGACAAATCTTTACAGTGTACAAGGTAAATTATTCCACAGCAATAGATAGGTGATCTTTAAACACATCAAAGACCTACAGAATATGGCATTTAAAATGTTTTAATAACATAAGGCCTTTCATGACAGTTAGGCGTGTCTGCTCCTGGCAGCTCCCATTTATTTCATAAAAGGAGAATGGGCAATGCTCATCAAAGAGCCCTCCTTACAGCATTTGCTTTTATTGTGTTAAAGTTTTGTTGTGTCATTTGGTCAAGAAATTGCTCTTGCATTGAATGCTGACTAAATGCTGTACAAATGGAGAAGCAGGACTCGAAGGAATAAGACTGCCGATTTTTGCCAAGATAAGGAAGGACAGTCCTTCAAAATTCCTAATTCACAGAAAAGTCTGTCAGATATTCTGGGCCTGTAGGCCAAATGTCCCAACATGTAGAAGAACCTTGGGTGAGTGTCCAGGCAGCCAACTGCTTCTCATAGTTTTGGAAGTTGCTTGCTCTGTACTTCCTGTATACTTAGGTATTATCGTATCCTCAGACCTCTGATGGGATTGAAGACAGTTATACTTACAGTTTTCCTTAGTCATGATAGAAATTAAATTAGGCACAAAACTTTGGACTCACCCAGATAAGATAGATAATAGAGTATTTTCTCTGTATTTGGCAAATACTAGTGGATTGGACATTGTGAATACATTTTTTTATTTGATAATTGTTCTTATTGTATATAGTTTTGCATTGTTAAAGTTAAAGCCATTCTTTTGGTTGACCCGGATTAGACATAAAGTTCTTGTAGGACTTTGGAGAGGTGAGAGGGGACAGGATGAGAGGAGAAGGAATTTCAAGTGACTTTCTGCTATGGGTGGTGGGGAAATGTGGAGACAGGGTCAGCCAATCACTCTACTTCCCTAGGGTTTTTCAGGTGTTTAATCTAAAATTCTGACTCCCATGTTCTTTTTATACTAGACTAGATCAGGTAATTGCTACATCTGGCAGTTTCACATAGGTTTGTTTAAGTTATCATAACTGTGTGAAGCCTTTCCTGAGGAACAAACCCATTCACTGAGCATGGGATTCCTGAGAAAGTTTTAATTATTTGGGGTCCAATGTTTTCAACTGTCTGGTAGTCAAATGGATAGCATTATTGTGTCTTTCATTAAAATATTGCTTTCTCTGCCAGAGTGTGCACGGCCAGAGGTTGGCCTTAAAGGGTACACAATGGGTAAGATGGTAATCATCTGGTCTGCAGATATGTAAGAATAGTATTATATCAACTCAAGGCATATAATAAATATTCATGAGTTTACACTGAAATAAATAATTAAATAAACAATAAATGGGAAGGAAGGAGCAATTATTTCTTAGAGAAGAATTATAATTAATAATAAAACAATCCCAGCTTGTTAAGGCTTACAGAGTCCTAATAAGTTTATAACAATATCATATTAACCAAATGATCATGGTTAAAATCATTAGAAATTAGACAAATCTATTTTCATGATCCTCTGATTGGAAGCAATGAGAGGGGCATACTACCTTTCTTTTTTCGGTAAAATAAAAAGAAAATCTGTAAAATCAGTCTAATAATAAGAAAACAGATAAGCCCAAACTGAAGTACATTCTGCAAGATTCCTGCTTACTGTATTTGAAAACTGTCAAGGTCATGAAAGACAAGGCATGATTGAAGAACTGTCAGAGATGACAGGAATCTAAAGACACACAAAACTTAGTTAAGCATAGCACTTGAGGAACACAGGTGGGGGTTCAGAGAAAGTTCAGGGTCGTTGTGATCCAGAAAGTGAATTCCAGCTCCAGGCTGCATATCAACACCCTGTCTTAAAAACAGCAAACAGCAAAGCAAAATAAAACAGAATAAACAAAAACCCAAGGAACTGGAGAGATAACTCAGCAGAAAGAGTACTTATTGCTCTTCTAGAGGACCTAAACTTAATTCCCAGTACCCGCATCAGGTGGCTTACAACTCCAGGACCAAGAGATTTGGCCTCCTCAGTCACCCACACACACACACAC
>NW_004949096.1:30463341-30470627 GCF_000317375.1 Microtus ochrogaster
GTAATGAGGTCTGGTGCCCTCTTCTGGCCTGCAGACATACACACAGACATAATACTGTATACATAATAAATAAATACATATTTTTAAAAAAGGATCAGAGACATGGCTTAGTGGGTAAGGATGCTTGCTCCCAAGACTGACAACCTGAGTTCAACCCCCAGAATCTACATGCTGGAAAGGTGAAAACCCACTCCTGTGAGTTGTACTCTGATAACTGTGACATGTACACCTCCCAATATTTATTAATTATTTGTAAAACAAAACAAACAGAAGAAATGTGAAAACTGAATGTAATGTAAGATCCTACCTCGAATCCTACAACAGAATATTAGTGAAAAATTATGATAATCCAAATAAAATGTGTGTCTTAGTAATAGTGTTTCACTAACATTAACATTTCCTAGTTTTGCTAAGCATACTATGGTTAATCAATCATGACATTAGCATTGAGATAGCCAAGGTAAACAATATATAAGATCTCTTATATTATTTTTGGAACTGTTTCATAATTCTAAAGTTATTTTAAAAGTAATAGAATTAATTAAAAATTAAAATTGTGTATAAATAATACAAAAAATTAAGCTCTGCTTTCTAAATGTGAACTGTGCCTTCTAGAAAATTCTATTATTTAAAAATTATTTATTTTCTGTATATGGGTGTCGTGCTTGCAGTTGTGTCTGTGCACCGCTTTTGTGCCTGGTGCCTAAGCAGTCCAGAAGAGGACACTGGATCTGGTGGGTCTACAGCGACAGAAGGCTGTGAGCTGCCATATAGGTGCTAAGAATTGAACCTAAGTCCTCTGGAAGAGCAGCCAGTATTCTGAACCACTGAGCCATCTCTCCAGTCCTCTTTCAGAGACCCTGTGGTGGTTCGGAAAAAAACGGCCTCCTGAGGGAGTGGCACTATTAGGGTGTGTGGCCCTGTAGATTAGGTGTGGTCTGGTTGGAGGAAGTGTGCTGCTGTGGAGGTGGACTTGGAGGTCAAGATACCGCCCAGTGTCTCAGATCACTTCCTGTCACCTGGAAGACGTAAGTAGGACTCTCAGCTACTTCTCTGGCAGATGTCTGCCTGCATACTGCCATATTTCCAGTCATCATGCTTCCTGCCCTGATGATAATGGACTAAACCCCTGAACTGTAAGCAAGCCACCACAATGAAATGTTTTTCCTTTCCAAGAGTTGTCATGGTCACGGTGCTTCTTCACAGCAGGAGAAACCTAAATAAGACAAATCCTTTCATTTTCAGGCTGGACCATGACCATGAGGGTTCTGCCCAGAGGACCTGAGTTCAATTCCCAGCACCCACATCATGTGGTTGACAACCACTTATAACTCCAGCTTCAGAGAGATCTGACACCTCTGTCCTTTGTGGGCACCTGAACTCATATGCACAGGTATACACACTTTAATGCAATTCAATCTAAAAAATAAAGTTGCCATTTTAATAACCAGGTATGGTGGCACATTCCTGTAATCCCAGCAGGTGGGAGGTAAAGACAGGAAGAACCGAGGAGTTCTAGGCCAGCCTCAGCTACAAGGTCAAGCTCAAGGTCACCATGTGCTACCTTTTGAGTCACTGTCTCAAGCAAAAAAATAAAACTATCACTTCAGAAAGACAAATACTCTTAGACCACAAGCTCCTTGAGCGGGATCCGTACATTTGTGTTCTCTATGCTGGACAAGTAAATATAAGCAAATGCCTGTCGAGTTCCCTATGCCATGTACATATCTATTACACACACACACATATATATGTATGTTCTTAATGGTGGAGCAAAAGACTATAATTATAGAGGCATACGTGTTCCTAAAACTGAAGTGCAAAATACAGAAATGACACATCTCATGAATGAAATGAACACGTTATATGAGCTCAGACGCTGCAAAACCTTCCATGTCTTTCTTCTTTGATGAACTTTGGGGCCATTTGATAGAGAACATTTGTCTTTGTCACCTGGTGACAGGATCGAAGTAGAAGCAGTGGGTGACAGACAGTTCACTTCCCTCCCATGTTGCACCGCCCCCCCCCCAAGTATTCAATCCGAATTCCTCATGTACCCCTAAAAGAGCATCCATAGGATGGCTCATGTGAGCCGACAGCAGCCGTGGAGTGACGAAAAGGGAAGTTCTGGAGCAGGAAATAGCAACCTGACTTTCACACACCCACTTCGTGCATAGGGAATGGGAGAGAAATGAATAGCAGAGACTGATTTTCTCACACTTGCAGAATGACAGACAGGAAAGGACAAACGGGAGAGGATCAGATGGGAGCTGTCTTTATCTTTCCTTTACCTGCATCCTCTTCATATGAGTGTGTATGTGTATAGAGAGATGGGAAGAGGAGCTAGAATCCGTTTCTAAATGTGTGGAAGAGACCATCTGCCTCTTACAGATATATACAGACAGTTATCTGCAGAAGTGAAGATAGCATTGAGACAAAAATGCCTGCTTGCCAGTTTTCCTAAATATATATATTCACAAATTTCATAGCATTAATGAACTGCAAAATAAGCACACATTGAAGCTGAGTACAGCTGTCTATAATAAGTTTGAAAATGTTTTAGTTGAATATTAAGCAAATAATGTAAACTGGGGATGTCAGATTTTTCAAAATGCTTAAATAAAAAGCCAGCACGCATGAAAAGAGAAGGAAACTGCGTTTTGGAGGTCAGATGTTAGATTTGTGGGTATTTATTATGACCTTAGAGTTAAATATATAGCATATATGTCTTACAAGTTCAAAATATATGTTCCTAAGACAGATGTGGTACTCTGCACAGCTAGTCTCAACCAGTCAGTAGGCTGAGGCAGGAGGAGCTCAGGTTTGAAGTTTGTGTGTGTGTGTGTGTGTGTGTGTGTGTGTGTGTATACTTATGTGTGCAAATGCATATATGTGTGTGCACTTGTAAAGGACAGTGGTTCAATGTCAGGCAACTTCCTTGGTCACTACTAAATCTTATTTTTAAATACAGGGCCTCCCACTGTCTGGAGCTTACCAGTTCAGCTAGGCTGACTGTCCAGAAGCTCCGGAGACCTGCCTGTTTCTGCCTCTCCAGCCCTGGGCTTACAGGTGTGCACCAGCTGCTTCTGTGGGTACTAGAAATTTGAACTTTATTGACTGAGCCATTTCCCAAGCCCTTGTTTGTTTTTGAGGCAGGGTCTTGCTCTGTCTTCCTGGTTTGCCTTGAACACACCATATCACTGATTCTGCTCTCAAACTTGTGACCCCTTTCTTGCTTCTGCCTCTCAAATATTCTGAAGTGTACCACCACACCAAGCTCTGCAAAATTGGTTGCATCTTAGACCTGCTCTTGCTCTCAGATAATTGAGAAATGCCTAGGAAAACATGTTGAAGCATCAACACAGAAAGAAAGAAAAAAGGAAGGAAGGAAGGAAGGAAGGAAGGAAGGAAGGAAGGAGAGAGAGAAGGAAGAAAGGAAAAATATTATTATGAGGTTTTTCTTCTTCTTCTTTTTTTTTTTGAGGGGGGAGAGTTTCGAGACAGGGTTTCTCTGTAGCTTTAGAGCCTGGAACTAGCTCTTGTAGACCAGGCTGGCCTCGAACTCACAGAGATCCGCCTGCCTCTGCCTCCCGAGTGCTGGGATTAAAGGCGTGTGTTGCCACCGCCCAGTGAGGTTTCTCTTCTATACTTAGCCTATTTACAAGTTTGTTCCTCATAAAATCGATGTTTTTATTACAGGCAGAGGCAGGCTCTTACAGCTTAAATTAGCCCATAATTCTTGTCTATGTTTA
Organism: Microtus ochrogaster; assembly: GCF_000317375.1. Taxonomy (NCBI): domain Eukaryota; kingdom Metazoa; phylum Chordata; class Mammalia; order Rodentia; family Cricetidae; genus Microtus; species Microtus ochrogaster. The sequence goes on from NW_004949096.1 coordinate 30,467,094, forward strand.
GCATGTGGCTTGATATCTTTTCGCAGTGAAACAGTCTCATCTTGCTTCCTCTGAGTCTGGCTTGTAACTGTGTCTCTGCTTTTCCTCTTCCCAGAATTCTCTTAGTCTGGCTTCCCTACCTATACTTCCTGCCTGGCTACTGGCCAATCAGCATTTTATTAAACTAATACAAGTGACAAATCTTTACAGGGAACAAAAGCTTTATCCCACAGCACCTCACTTATGTTTCATAGTAGAAGAGATAATGGAAAGACATTCCACCAGCTATGTTCTGGAAATGGAGACATGAAGAAAGAACATGAGGGTTTGGTACTTTGCTGGATTTGGAGGAGAAGAAGTCAGACATCACTGGAATTGGAAGAGAATAGTCAGATATCTACAACACCCTCTCCAAGGCTCAGGGACCCTTAGAAAAGAAGGAAGTGGAAAAAATAGAAGAGCCAGAGGAAAGGGTAGAAGTATTATACAGGACTGTCCTCTGAGCTATCGAATAATCACCATCTCGGGGCATTCAACTGGGCTGGCTTGCAAGCAATCATTCCAGTTTGGCTTCTTGACTCTATACATCCCTTTGTAGAGGAGTAAGGAGTGTCACAAGACCCTCACCTGTACTGCTAACCACCCCCTACCACCTACATCATCCAACTCTGCCCTGACTATGTGTGGCCTCCGGGAGGAGCACTCTGGCTATCAGCTACAGGAAAGTCAACATACCTGTTGGGTAAAGACTTTCTGGTGGGGCCTAGGATGGGGAGGAGTGCCTACACTCCAGATAGTAGTTCCCAACCTAGGCCCTACAAGTAAGTCCAATAAATTCACTGGCTCCCCTGAGTGGATTTTGGTAGAATTATGCATTGGTGTATTGTTGGGACCTTAGGAGGAGGGGTAGACATTGGTTATGTCTCCTAGGGGAGGAGATTCTTAGCAACACATCCTAAAATGTAGATCTGAGCAATATTAATTTTGGTGACTGTTTATTCTCACCTCTTGAGTGTGCTGTACTTCATTCTGTCTTAAACCCTGCCTATCTTCTATACCCCTACATGTATCTCATCTAAATTTTTTTTTTCAAGACAGGGTTTCTCTGTGGCTTTGGAGCCTGTCCTGGAACTAGCTCTTGTAGACCAGGCTGGTCTCAAACTCACAGAGATCCGCCTGCCTCTGCCTCCCGAGTGCTAGGATTAAAGGCTTGCGCCACCATCGCCTGGCTCATCTAAATTCTTTTGACAGAGATCTTAGTGACCCACTTGTGGGGGCCTAGTAAAGAAGTTTGAGACCTAACACTGGTCATCAAAAGAAGTCCAAACCAAAACTCCACTGACATTTCCAAACTAGAAATTACTCTATATAACGCTAATGGCATAAAGAGTAAATACATAATGTGATGTAATCATACAAGAGAATGTCACAGCAACGCTAACCAATAGGCTATATCTACATATGATCCCATGAGTGAGTCTCACAAACACAATGTCGAAAAAAGAAACCAGATACAAAGGGATATGTGATGCTCCCTCTCATTTGCAAAAAGTTAAAACAAAATGGGCAAAACTAGTCTCTGGTGTTCAAGAGTATGCACTTAGAAAAGTCACCATCATAACTGCCAACATCAACATCAGGAACAAAAGAATGTAGTGATGGGGAGGGCTGCAGTCATGTTCCTTCTCCGGACTAAATGTTTAAGGTATGCGTGCTTTCTGACAACTTGCTGATGATCTACCTTTGTCTTGTTCAGTCTTCTGATTGTGAATCCTATTTGACCATAAAAATATTTCACAAAGAGGAAAAAACATCAGACTCTTATTTCTACTCAATTTCCCTGCCCGGGGGGCGGGGCTGGAGGAGAAGATACTTGTGCTTCTGTATTGGTACAAAGATAAACAGCAGGGTTCCTCCCTCAAGAAGCTTGCTATTTTATTGCCGGGCATTGGTGGCGCACACCTTTAAGACCAGCACTCAAGAGGCAGGCAGATCTCTGTGAGTTCGAGGCCAGCCTGGTCTACAAAAGCTAGTTCCAGGACAACTAGGACTATTACACAGAGAAACCAAAAAAGAAAAAAGAAAAAGAAAACAGAAGAAAGGAAGGAAGGAAGGAAGGAAGGAAGGAAGGAAGGAAGAAAGGAAGGAAGGAAGGAAGGAAGGAAGGAAGAAACTAAGTTACCCAAAGCAGAATCTAGCTAATGGAATGCTGCGTCTAACAGTACTGGAAGATAAACAGTGAACTAACCCAGCTTGTTAGAAAAGTTTGTACCAGAGTTGAAGTGCAGGACAGCTGACAAATGTTCCTGCTAACCTTAGTTCAACATTGACCTCCAATCAGGCTCCATTCCCATAACAAAAGGAAAGATGGCTCAGAGGCTAAGAGCGTTTGCTGCTCTTGCAGAGGACCCCTGTTCACGTACCTATCACCAGCCTGGTGATTTACAACCATTCTTAACTCCAGGGGATCTGATGACCTCTAACCTCCGAGGGCACCAAGCACACACATACAGACAGACAAAATACAAGCATAAATAAATATTTCTTCTTGTTGTTTGTTTATTTTCCAAGACAGGTTTCTCTGTGTAGTACTGGCTGTCCTGTAACTCCTTTAGTAAAAGAGGCTGGCCTCAAATTCAGAGCTCTGCTTGCCTCTGCCTCCCGAGTGCTAGGCCTAAAGGCATGCGCCACCACCAGCAGCTACATAAATAAATCTTTAAAAGAAATCAAGCATCCAGCTGATAACAGACTATGAAATGTTAGATATTCTTATAAAATAGAGTGTTTGCTGTTTCACGTGACACATATGTCAGGGTTAGTGGTTCCTTTTGGCTACCTTTTACTGAGCCTCTTCTGCAAAATAGAATTGGATCAAGACATCTAGAAGATCCAAACAAATATGACTAAAAGATACACATCAGCCAAATAAAGGTCTCCTCTCAAGAGATAAGGGATCTTCTCATCCAAAGATGAAGGAAACACGGGGAATATTGAATAAAGAATATTATTTATAGCCAGGCATAGTGGTCCACACCTTTAACCCTAGCACCTGGGAGACAAGCTGGTGGATCACTGTGGGTTTGAGGCCAGCCTCGTCTACATAGCAAATCCAAGCCAGTCTGGTTTACACAGTGATATCATATCTCACAAAAACAAAAACAACAAAAAGGATACACCTCCATAGATTATTTTGACCCCAGATAGGAATTAAATGGGTTGTTCTCAGACCCAGATGTGGGGAAACAGGCCACAAAAAGAAATCCTGTTTCGAAAAACAAAACAAAAAACAAAGACAAAACAAAAAAATTACCAAGTTTATTAGCAGAGGAACTTCTGATTCCGAATTCTCTGAGGGTCTGTGTTAGAGTGAGCAGCCAAGCATGGATCCAGTTGTCTGAGAGAGAAACTTTCTTTTTCATCTGAGTTGCAACAATCTCCTCCCACCATCCTCAAACTCTAGACATAATCACATTTATCCAGAAAAAATACGCTTTTCTTATGTCTGGTTATACTATTCCCTTCTCAAGGTCTGCTGTGGCTTCTTATTCTTTCTTT
>NW_004949096.1:30470743-30475609 GCF_000317375.1 Microtus ochrogaster
TGTAGACCAGGCTGGTCTCGAACTCACAGAGATCCGCCTGCCTCTGCCTCCCGAGTGCTGGGATTAAAGGCGTGCGCCACCACATCAAAAATGAGTCTTGGTTCTCGAATCTGGGCCTCACTCTTCTCTTCATCCCCATCTCTTGACAGCCTTGTCTGGTCCTTATCCCAGGGGATCCCAGTCAGTGTGAGCCAGATCATCCTCTGAGCCTGGATATAAAGTAAATGTCTACTAACCAAGAGTAAGAGACAAACAGAAAGAATATTTGAAAGTCCGAAGTAAGCAATACAAAAGTTAAAAAGAGGCAAGAGGAAGAGGGGAGAGTTAGAGAAACATGGAGAAAGAAGAAATAGTTGATTTGTGGCACTTTGCTCATGATTGACAGATTCCTGGATCAATGTTTACCCTACAGCCATTTGTATAATATATGCTCCTTTCCTTGAGGCCATCTGAATAGGTTTTCTTTAGTGTTTTGTTTCTTTGTTTTTTCTTATAAGACAGAGTCTTACTAAGTAGCTCTAGCTGGCCTGGAGCTTTCTTTGTAGACCAGGCTGGCCTTGAACTCATAGAGATCATCCGGCCTCTGCCTCTCGGAAGCAAAGATTAAAGTATATGCCACCACGGACCAGTTTTCTTTGCATTTTGGGAGCTATTTTTGTTTCATGCTAGCATAAGAATCTACCTAATGGGCTGGAGATGTAGCTCAGAGGTCAAGTGCTTGCTAGCAGGCAGAAGGGCAAAGGTTCCCCTAGTACTACGGCCACCCCTCCCAAAAGTATCTAAAATACTTAGTGTTTATCTGTAAGGGATTGTTTAAATACCTTTCTATGCATTAACCAGGAATTTAATCTATGTAAGTACTTAAATTTATTGAGATAGATGTTACCTATAAGAGATTAAGAGAAGAAGTCAGAAAAATGGGCATGGTATTTTTAGATAAAATGAATGATAAAGTATGCATATGAATATGTTTATTTGGGAAGAGGTCGGGAGGGAAAGACTTTGATAAGATCTAGACCATAGTGTAAGCATAGATTATATGTATTATATACTGTGAGTGTATTCTGAGTTTCGGTTTTTGTTTTCCCTTTCAAATTATGCAGTTTTTAAAATGGGTGTATATGATCGGACTGGGGAGATGGCTCAGCACTGACTGCTCTTCCAGGGGTCCTGAGTTCAATTTGCAGCAATCACGGGGTGACTCACAATCATCTGTAGTGAGATCTGGTGCCCTCTTCTGGCCTGCACGCATACATGCAGGCAGAACACTATATACATAATAAATAAATCTTTTTAAAAAATGGGTGTGTATTGGTATCTGACCTGGAGCTCACCAATTAGGCTAGCCTGGCTGACCAGTGACTCTCAGGGAGCCTCCTGTCTGCCTCCAGACTAGGGCTGCAGGGCACACGGCACTACTCCCGGCATTTTCACATGGGTTCTAGGTATTGAACCCAGGTCTGCACGCTTACAAAAGAATTATCCTCTTAGCTGGATTGGTTTTTTTAGAAATAGAAATAGAGATGTTTGTTAAGAAAAGAAAAACGTTCCCAAGAATAGGTGTGGACTAGTAAGCCATGGGAAAATTCACCGGAGTTGATTTTTTTTTTTACTTTATTTTACCTTATACATAATTACATCATTCCTCCTTTCTTTCTTCCCTACAAATCCTCCCATATATGCCCTTACATGATCTCTTTCAAATTAATTTTTCATTAATTGTAGTTATACACACACACACACACACACACACAACCAAAAACTACCTGTTCTGTCTGTGTAATGTTTCTCGTGTGTATGTTTTTATGGCTGTCCATCTGATATTGGATAGCCAGTTGGTGTGCTCTTCCCTGGGGAAGAGCATTACTTCCCTGCTCTCAGAATTCCTTGATCGCCACAGCTCTTTGTGCAGGGCTGAGGCCTCCTGAGCTCCCCCCCCCCCTCGTGTGGTCGTGTGAGCATGCCTACTGGTGCTGGCCTCTTTGTTCTGCTCATGTTTGGACAGTCACGTGGGGGAGGCTTTCTGGCTGTAGCGTCACACATTCCAGAGAGACACAAACTCACAGCAGACTTCCTGGTCTGCTGGCTCTTTCATTCTTTCGACCCCCTCTTCCGCAATGACCCCTGAGCAAGAGGCGTGTTATAGACGAAGCAGTGGGGACTGGGCCCACACTGATTCTTTAGTTGAGTCGTTACCACTTTCAGAAGCGTTAGAAGCTATGGAATTGTTTCTGTTTTTAAAAACACGGGAAAAATTAATCTTGTTAGGATTTTCCTATGTGGTAGAAAAATCAGGGATGAATAATTAGCAGCCCAAAGAGGCACATCATCCGTGAAACATAACAAACTGCCAGCCGTGGTGCTAAACGATGGAACGATAAGAACAAAGTTTGTCTTTAAGACGCTCATAGTGTATTACCAAGTGTGTAAACTATAGCTGTGTTCTAGCTATAAAATGTGGCCTGTTGGCTGGGTGGAGGTAGTGCACACCTTTAATCCCAGTACTCGGGAGGCAGAGGCAGGTGGACCTCTGTGAGTTCAAGGCCTGCCTGGTGTGTAGAGTGAATTTCAGGACAGCTAAGGCTACACAGAGGAACCAAAAAAAAAAAAAAGTGGAGTCTCCGATATGTAAGGTGAATCTAGGAGAGGCATTTATATTGAGGGAAAAGATTTAGAGAATGTGAAGGGAACATATTCTACCGAAAATGAACAGTGGACCGAGGCACGGAGCAGGGAGGCAGGCACAGGGCATGCAGACCGTGCCATCTAGTCACAGGTCTAGTTTGACCCAACTTACGTGACTGTGTATGTTGAAAGAACTTCTTTAAAATACTACTGATTGTGAATACAGATGTAAATAACCCCAATGGAATCCCGATAATGGGAGAAAGAATGCTGTGTGCCCCAATAAAACATGAGTAAAGATGACTATTGAGAAGATCCTATATCACTCGGCTCCAAGAGCCTTCTTCCTAATCTTTAACTGATGTTCTGCCTTGAGATGGAATTTGTGTGACTAATCAAAACACAGCACCTGAACAGGAACAGCGAAATGGCCCCAATCCATCATCATGTCTACTTGCCATACATCAGGGGGGAATTCACGGTCGAACGCTGCATGCTGAAACTCCCAGATTTAGTGGAAAGCTATGAAGGCTAAACAAAAGCTTTTAGCTTCTACTTAAAGCTCAGACTATGGGTAAATGAGGCTCTGCTTATAGGGCACAGCGTGACACATGCACAGCTCTGGTCACAGCTGGCTCTGCCACCTGAAAGTTAATGGGGGAGGATTTAATGTGAGCCAGCTTGGCTGCTGTAGCAAGCACGCTAAGAGGGAATGCAGGGAGCGGGGTATAAGCAGAAGTAGTTTGGAAACGTATAGGCTAATTGTATGGAACCAATTCCACATAAAGTCCCATTGCATTAAACAGGCACATGTTTATAATTGGGTCACTAGACAGAACAATGTCTCACAGAGAAAGTCTCCACGAGAAGATTAGATGAACTGCGGTGCAGAGAACAAAAAAATAGGGCACAAACCTTGGGTTTTCTGCCAGGCCCAGAAAAAAATACATTGCAGCAGTCTGTGCAGAGGCATGGCTATCTTTTCATTGGTTGCCAAGAACCGAAGTCTGGCTTTTAAAAGCTGAAAAGGAATAGAAGCAAATGTTAAGGGACACAAACCATTATTTTTCAAAGATATGTATTTTTAAATTATATGTATGCATTTGTCTCTGCATGTGAGTGCCAGTGCTGTGCCCAAGGAGGCTAGAAAGGGATCCTGGAGGCTGCTGGAGTTACAGGAGGCTGGGAGCTGAACTCAGGTCCCTTGGGAGAGCAGCAAGTACTCTAATCATTGATCATCTCTCCAATCCTATCATTATGTTTTGGGGAAAAAATGTTGACAAGTAATGATGTACCAATGAGAAATATTTATTTAACCCCTACTAAGTGCCACAATACCACAGGCTACTCTGTGATCTACCTACTAAGTGAGAAATAAGGAAAAGAGACTCTAGAGTTTTGTAGCTAAGTAAAGAGTCCACACATTCACGTGCAAGTGTGGAGAGGCAACAATGCTGTACTGTTCTCTATGAGCATTTCCAAAACAATGCGGCTTCGTGCAGAAGCTTGTTTCCTGACCTTGACCTGCCTTTGCGTGGCAAAACAGACTAATGTTGAACAGTCACACTAGGCCTCCAGACTTCAATTATCAAGTGGACGTTTTAGACAAAATTACCTGCAAATTCCTTTCCTGTCCTGTTTAAAAGAGTGTTTCAAACATTCGTCAGAGCTAGAAATATAGCTCAATGGTAGCATGCTTGCCTAGAATGTATAAAGCTCTGGGTGTGATTCCCTAGTGTACACACACACACAGTCCAAAGACATTGGAAAGAAGCGAACAGTCCTGAGAAAAACAACTATGAACTTTCTGCGGTCCGATACGTCACAAAAGTTAACCTGCTTCAGGCTGCTATATCATGAGAAGCTGTTCTATGGAAGCACAGCAAGACCATTATCATTTCTACGGGTGAGCAGCACCTTAGAGGTGTTAAAACACTTGTCGAAAAGAAAGCTGAGTTGTTTCTGACTGGAATCTGGGGTCTTCTGAAAAATACTTCTTTTCTAAAAGCTTGCTTTGTGTGTGTGTGCACATGTGTGTGTGCATGTGTGCGCATGTGTGTGGTGTGCATGGGTGTGTGTATGTGGTGTGTGTGTCCGTGTGTGCTTGTGCACACTTATGTGTCCATGTGTGATGGAGGAAGGCCATTGGTTAATTAAACAAAGAAGCTGCTTGCCCTGATAGGTTAAAACATAGATGGGAGGAGTAAACAGAGCAGAATGCTGGGAGGAAGAGGAAGTGAG
>NW_004949096.1:30478536-30486063 GCF_000317375.1 Microtus ochrogaster
AAATGGCCAAGCAGTGATTAAATGAATACAGTTTCCGTGTAATTATTTCGGGGCATAAGCTAGCCGTGCGGGCAGCGGGGTGCTGGGAAGGCAGCCCCGCTGCTCCTATTACTACACATGTGCAGTTGTGCATGTGTGTCCTTGGAAACCAGAATAAGGCATTAGCTCCCCTGGAGCTGAAGTTGTGAACTGCTTGACACATGTGCTGGGACCCAAACTCCAAAAGCAAGAGCGACAAGTGCTTTTAACCCCTGACCTCTCCAGTCTAGAAGGGCTGCCATCAAAAAGTGAATAAGAAAAGAATAGGTAAATAAGCATCAATAAAACTAGAAATCTGGGTATGGTGGCATGTGCCTATAATCCAAGCAGCAGTTGGTAGGAGAAGCAAGAGGAACAAGAGGGCAGAGTCATCCTAGGTTACACAGTCTGGGATACAGGAGACCTTTCCTCAGATATACTAAAATAAGAAAATGAATAAATATATAAATAAAAATAAGGCCTTTCTTTCTCTACTGTATCCCTTCCATTTCATTCCACTGACAATGCTGTCTGACACATGGTAGACAATCAATTTGATTGTCTGTTTGATTCATTAATTTTTATTGCTGCATGCATACGCCATAGCATAAAGACTTGAAGAAAGTAGTTCTCAAGTAAAAATACTATGATTTTACATTTTTTATTTAGAAGTATTATTTACTTCATAATAAATTTTTAGTTAAATACTTTTTCAATCAATGACTGTATTTACATTATAATCCACATCATGTGGGTTGTGAGAAACTTGTATCACTGGAATTGAGAACAAACAAATTCACAAATCGATGGTAGTTAAGAATGAAAGGAAGTTGGAAATGCATTCTAATGTGAGAAGAATACCACACGACAGAAATATACTTCCACTTAGAAAACAAGATATCCTCAAGGCGTAGGGATATGATGAAAACGTGGGCTGTGAAGTTTGGTAAGGTCTGGATTACAGTCATATAAAAACGTAGCTGGGTGTGGTTCAGTGGTGGGGAACTTGCCAGTCATGCATGAGGCTGGGGTGTCACTTCCAAGCATCCCTAACCCCAAATATTGTCATAGTCAGACATGGTGGGCCAGGCTTGTAATATCAGCACTTGCAAGGCTGAGGGAGGAGAACTGTGAGCTTGAGGCCAGCTTGAGCATTGTAGTGAGTTCCAAGCTAGTTTTGGGCACACAGTGAGAGTCTATCTCAAAAAACAAAATTAAAGAAACAAAAACTGTGGTCTCCTTGGGTACACCTCTAATTTCAACAATTCTGAAGACTGAGACAGGAGGATTATGAATTCAAGGCTAGCGTGGGCTATACAGGGAGACTGTATAGTCTAAAGAAGGGAGTTTGGGAAAATCCTATTTTCAACTGTGAACATCATATGACCGTATTGCCTTGCCTTCTTGGTCTCTGAGGCTATGTGTGACTAACTTTGGGTTAATGAGAAGTAAAGGGAGTTGTATGTATACATGAAAAAAAATCTTAAAAGTTGGGGTCGACTGTTATCCTTCCCCCTGCTTCTTAGATCAAGAATGTCATGATAAGAGATAAAAATGAGGATGACCCAGTAGGAAACTAAGAGAGCAGAAGGGGAGGAGCCTGCCATACTAGTCTTGACACCCAGCTTTGGGGGAGTTTGTGTGGTTATTGATGCTAGAGATTGAACTAGGGACCTCATGTGTGCCAAGTGTGAGTTCTACCACAGAGTTATACCCCAACCTTGCTTTTGAAATTATTTTATGGGAAAGAGATGCAAATTCTTTGTTGTTTAACTGATTTTTGTATATTTTCCCTGATATGTGGAGCCAAGATTAATTTATATTTTCCCTGATATGTGGAGCCAAGATTAATTCTAATATGCTAGTTCAGCAATGAGGAAAGTAGAAAATTGGGTACCTGTTTTGCTGTTACAAAACTAAGAAGCAGGCATGAATTTCTTTTTTATTTCTTCATAGTTCTGCAAGCATATCGTGAAAGATTTGACGAAATGTTTGGCTAAACCTCAGTTATATGGCATAATGCTTTTTAGTTATACTCCCAGGTATATCACACATAGCTCCTGTAGTCAGGGTTTTGATCGTTGGGTTCTTGTCAACTTGACAAACACAGACACAAACCGAGGGAAGAAGACACCTTTGTCAGATTTGCCTGTCGACAAGTCCAGCAGGCGCTTTCATGATTAATGATTGGCGTGGGAAGGCTTTACCCACTGTGGGTGGTGCCATCCCTGAGCAGCTGGTTCTAGGAGTTATAAGAGAGCAGGCTGATCATACCTGTAAAAAAGCAAGTAAGCAGCACTTCTCAGTGGATTCTGCTTTAGCTCCAGGTTCCTGCCTTAAAGTCCACTAGAGATGGGCTGTAATAATAGCTATAAACTGAAATAAATCCTTTCCTCTACAAGTTGCTTTTGCTCATGATGTTTTACCACAATAGATAAATTAACTAAAACATAGACAGGTGATTCACGTGTCAGAAAATTTTCTTCCAATTCTCAGATAAGCTCTGCAGTGGAAAACTGGTTGTTTTAGTGCAGAGACTGACAGGTCCTTTAATCTGTAGGTTGGTTGTTTTTAATACCTCAATAACAATGACCTAGTAATCTTTATCAAACTGTAAAGCATTTCTGTCTTCACTAAGGTTTCTGTTGCTGTGAACAGACCCCATAACCACAGCAACTCTTATCAAGAAAAATATTTAATTGTGGTGGCTTGCTCACAGTTCAGAGGTTTAGTCCATTATTGTCATTGGGGGAAGCAAGGCAGCACGCAGGCAGACAAGGTGCTGGAGAAGGAGCTGAGAGTTCTTAAAGCGTGACTCCAAATCTATTCAATATAGTTCTTGAGGTCTGAGCTAGGGCAAGAAGAAAACAAAAGGAGATGAAGTGGTTACAAATCGGAGAAGTCAAACTCTCACTGTTTGCTGATATGATAGTTTACATAAGCGATCCCAAAAATTCTACCAAGGAACTTCTACAGCTCATAGACACTTTCAGCAATGTAGCAGGATACAAGATTAACTCAAAAAATCAGTAGCCCTCCTTTACACAGATGGTAAATGGGCTGAGACAGAAATCAGAGAAACATCACCCTTCACAATAGCCACAAATAGCATAAAATATCTTGGAGTAACTCTAACCAAGCAAGTGGAAGACTTGTATGACAAGAACTTTAAATATTTGAAGAAAGAAATTAAAGAAGACACCAGAAAGTGGAAAGATCTCCCATGCTCTTGGGTAGGTAGAATTAACATAGTAAAAATGGAATCTTACCAAAAGCAATCTACAAATTCAATGCAGTGCCCATTATAATCTCAGCAAAATTCTTTACAGACCTTGAAAGAACAGTACTCAACTTCATATGGAAAAGCAAAAAATCCAGTTTGATAAACCAAAACAATCCTGAGAAGCATCACAATCCCTGACTTCAAACTCTACTACAGAGTTACAGTACTGAAAACAGCCTGATACTGGCATAAAAACAGGCAGGACAACCAATGTAACTGAATATTGAAGACCCAGATATTAATCCACACACCTACAAACACCTGATTTTTGACAAAGAAGCAAAAATATAAAATAGGAAAAAGGAGGCATATTCAACAAATGGTGCTGGCATAACTGGATACCAACGTGTAGAAGAATGAAAATAGATCCATGTCTATCACAATGCACAAAACTCAAGTCTAAATGGATCAAAGACCTCAACATAAAGCCAGCCACACTGAACCTCATAGAAGAGAAAGTACACTTCTGTATCGGCGTAAAATAATTGCAATGCAGATATAAAGGAATATTTACAACTTTAATGGTAAACTTATAGAACCTAGGTTCCCGCGTAGCCCAGGAGGTAGGAAAGAAAAAGGGAGGGCGCACGCGCTCCATTTAACAGTCCACAATCGCCCGAGGCAAAACCCGCCCCCTAAAGGGGGGCTGGCTTAACCCTACACACTTCAATGTATGCTAATTCCTAAACAGGAGACTACTTCCTAAATATAACCCCAGCAGCACAGACACTGAGAGAAACAATTAATAAATGGGACACCTCCCAAAACTGGAAAGCTTCTGTAAAGCAAAAGACATGGTCAACAAGGCAAAATGACAGCCCACAGAATAGGAAAAGATCTTCACCAATCCCACATCAGACAGAGGGCTGATCTCCAAAATATACAAAGAACTAAAGAAATTGGTCACCAAAAAAACAAATAATCCAATTAAAAAGTACAAACCACTTTCAACAGAGGAATCTAAAATGGCTGAAAGACACTTAAGGAAATGTTCAACATCCTTAGTCATCAGAGAAATGCAAATCAAAATAACTCTGAGATTCCATCTTAAACCTGTAAGAATAGCCAAGATCAAAAACACTGATGACAACTTACGCTGGAGAGGTTGTGGGCTAAAGGGAACACTCCTGAGTTGCTGGTGGGAGTGCAAGCTGGCACAGCCACTTTGGATATCAGTATGGCAATTTCTCAGAAAATTAGGAAACAACCTTCCTCAAGACCCAGCAATTTTGGAGTATATATTGAAAGGATGCTCAATTGTGCCACAAGTATGTGTGCTCAACTATGTCATAGCAGCATTGTTTGTCATAGCCAAAATCTGGAAACAACCTAAATGCCCCTTGACTGAAGAATGGATAAAGGAAATGTGGTACATTTACAGAATGGAGTACTACACAGCAGAAAAAAATTAATGACATCCTGAAATTTCAGGCAAATGGATGGAGCTAGAAAACATCATGTTGAGTGAGGTAACCCAGACCCAGAAAGACAATTATCATATCTACTCACTCATAGGTGGTTTTTAAACATAAAACAAAGAAAAACAACCTAAAGATCACAATCCCAGAGAACCTAGACAACAATGAGGACCTTAAGAGAGATATACATAGATCTCATCTACATGGGAAGTAGAAAAAGACAAGATCTCCTGAGTAAATTGGGAGCATGGGGACTATGGGAGAGGGTTGAAGGGGAGGGGAGGGGAAGGGAGGGGAGCAGAGAAAAATGTATAGCTCAACAAAAATCTATTTTAAAAGGGGGTAAAAAGGGCTGGAGAATTGGCTCAGTGGTTAAGATCACTGGCTTCTTTTTCAGAGAACCCAGGTTCAACTCCCAGCACCCACATGGCAGCTCACAACTGTCTGTAACTCCAGTTCCAGAGGGTCTGATACCCTCATACAGACACACATGTAGTCAAAACACCAATGTACATAAAATAAAAATAAAACATTTTTTAAAAGGGAAAAAATAGAAAAAAAAGAATTCAATGCCTATTGTAAGAAACCATACTGCTCTGGAAAATACAACAGCTATGGAAGAGAGAACAAAATATTCAGGAGAAACCATAAAGCGATTATTTTGGCAAACTTCTATAAATGAACAAAATTAAAAATATGAATAAATGACATTGTCACTGAAAGTCTAGTAGACACAGGTACAGATGTAACAATAATTTTATCAGAATCTTGGCATCCGAATTGGTCTCTTTACAATGTAAATGTTTGGATCGGAATTTATCTCAGGTAAAGTAGAGCATGAGATGGGTAGAATATATAGGGCTAGAAGGATATAGAGAAATATTAAAACAGTATGTGGCTAACAGCAATGAACTTGTGGGGATGTGATTTGTTATGGCAATGGATACTCAGATTAACATTTCTCCTATATTAGAAACAAAGCATAAATAAACATGTGTTTCTGAAAAAATATTAGAAGGTTTTATAAAGAACAGTCACTGACCATCCAGGTTATACAAGAACAGGACACTATAGCTTCTAATAATTCTAGGCACCATCAACCCTACCTTTGTTGGCAGACAAATCTGTATGGCTTAGGCAATGGCCTTTAACAATAGAGAAACTGTAGGCTTTAGAACAGCTGGTACAGGAGCAACTAGATGCACATTGAAGAATCAACCAGCCCTTGGGATTCTCTTGTATCTGTTGTTAAAAAGAAATCTAGAAAATGAAGGATGGTAACAGATCTAAAAGCTGTTAATAAGGAGATTCAGTCAATGAGCTCTCAACAGTCTGGCATTTCTTTGCCTTCTCTATCGCCTAAAGGATGGCCTCTTACAGTTATTGATTTAAAAGATTGTTTCTTCACAATACCTTTACAAGAAAAAAACAGAGAAAAATTTGCCCTCCCAGTGGCTACTTATAATAATTCTCAGCCTGCTAAGCAATATAAATGGAAGATTCTATTTAACAGGGAATGTTAAATAGCCCCACGTTGTGCCAATATTTTGTAAGTCAGTCATTGGAAATGATACATAAGCAGTTTCCTCAATCTATAGTTTTTATCATTACATGGACGACATTTTGGTATCTGATCCAAATGTGGATTGTGGATACTTTAGGAAGAATGTTTGAAGAAGTAAAGAAATTTTTGCCTTGTTGGAGATTAGAAAGTGCTCCTGAAAAAATACAAAGAGGAGATTCTATTAATTATTTAGGCTATATAATAGATTTACAAAAAATAGACCCAAATGGTGAAAATTAGGAGAGATTAATTGCAAACTCCTAATAGCTTCCAAAGATTGGTAGGAAGACATTTCCCATCTACAGAGCACTACTATTGGGATAGGTCCTGATGACCTGATTAATTTAAATAAAACCTTAGATGGAGACAAGGATTTAAATAGTCCCAAAATCTTATCAGGTGAAACAGAGAGAATTGACTTTGATTGAAAAGAAATTGCAGAAGACACATGTGGATGGTGTGGATCTGAATCTTAACTTCATTCTGATCATGTTGCCCTCCAAACATTCCTCTACAGGAATTTTAATGCAGGGTGAAGTTATTATCTTAGAATGGATCTTTTACCACCTAAACCAAATAAAAAATTGAAAACTTATGTGGAAAAGTTCTCTGAGTTAATTATAAAAAGAAAATTGAGGCTTGGTCAATTAGCAGGAATAGAACCAGCAAAAATTATAGTGCCTTTAATAATGATGAAATTGACAAATTATGGTAAGAAAGTGAACCATGGCAAAGAGCTTGTAGCAATTTTTTTTGGAAAGGTTAACAACAACTATCCCAAAAGCAAGAAAATTTGACTTAGAAGGAGAATTGGATGCTTTCTCACATTGTGCAGAACACACCAATAACTGGAGCCCCTACTTCCTATACTGATGCAAATAAATCAGGAAAGGCAGGTTACAAATCAGAAATTTTCAGTAAAGTGGAACAAAGCCCTTATGATTATGTCCAAAAGTCAGACTTATATACTATTCTCATGGTACTAAGGAATTTTAAAGAAACTTTCAACATAGTTACCAACTTACAATTGCTGAAAGAGTTGTTTCACCTATTGAAACCACTGAGTTTATACCAGATGATACAGAACTGACTTCACTATTTATTCAGTTATAAGATATAATCAGGAATAGGCATCATCCCATATACATAACACACATCTGATCTCATACGGGGCTGCCAGGTCCTCTAGCATGAGGTAATGCAGAAATGAATTAATTGTTGATTGTAAATGTGCTGAAGGCCTC
>NW_004949096.1:30486425-30511852 GCF_000317375.1 Microtus ochrogaster
AAAAAAAAATAAACTTTTCCAACATGTGAAAACAAATCAAGGAAATTATAAGGAAATGTTCTACATGTTCTTTATACAACCAAACACCAGTACCCTCAGGAAGTTACCCAAAGGATACTCAAAGGAATGAAATCTGGCAGATGGATGTGCTCCATTTCGTAGAAATTGGAAAACTAAACAATGGTTCTCAAAGCTGTCAGGTGGGCTTAGTGATAAAGTGCTTCTCCTGGTTTGATCCCCAACACCACAAAAATAACAACAACAAAAATCAAGGTCGTCAAAACTATAGAGAGCCTAAGAAACTGCCACAACTGTAAGAAACCAAAAGGGAGGTGATGAACAGATACAGCATGGGACCATGGAACAGGACCAGGCCAATAGATAAAAAGCTAAGGAAGCCTTAACTAAACACATACTTTGCTCAATAGTGCGGTAGTTTGAATGAGAAATGGGCCCCACAGCCTAGGGCATTTGAATGCGTGCTCCCAGGTGGCAGTGCTTGTTTGAGTAGGTGTAGGAGATGTGTGGCCTTGCTGGACTGAGTGTGTCACTGCAGGGGCTATGGGGGAGCTTTTCAACTGTTTCGAGTTTGTGCCCTACGCTTCCAACCTGAGGTTCAAGACATGAGCTCTCAGCTGGATGCTCCAATGGGTATGCTTGCTTCTATGCCTGATGCTTCATGGACCACTGTCCCTCTGGAACTGTAAGCCCACATAAACCCTTCTTTCTCTAGTTGCTTTAGTGATGGTGCTTTAGCATAATAGCCAATAACTAATACAAATAGTAATGTTTTATCATTCTTTTGCTTTGTTTTGAAAGAGTGTCTCACACATCGCTGACTGGCCTCAAAGTTGTTATGTGGCCAAGAGTGACCTCTGACTCTGATCTCTTTGCCTCCACCTCCTGAATGCAGGAATTAGAAGCATTCAACCTGTTTAAGTAGTGCTAGTGACCAAACCAAGGACTGTCCAAAATCTCTCTCCACTTGGATTTGTAGGATGTTTTTCTCATCATCAAGAGAAGTGTGGGGCATTGCCAGCACCACATCATACAGAAGAATACACACAGTCCGTGTATTTCATCATTGGGGTTAATCTTCATAACCTGACTTAAAGAACTGATGTCTGCCTTAATTGGTCAATACCTAACTCATAAACTGGCTATCTGAATTCACTTATACACTCCCTCAGTGATTTCTAGATTAGACTCACTATTAAGGGAATAGGTTGAGGAGGTAACTGTGGGACGGGGTGGGGGTCTTAAGGGGGAGAGGAAGAGCCCTTTAAGTGTCAGCTCAGCAATTCCCAGAGTGTTTCATATAATTCAGAGCTGTCAAATCCCAGTTAAAAAGACAACATCCTTGAGAAGCGCAGCACTTTAAGCAGTTAATAGCATTTAGGGGATTTTCAACTACTGGCTGAGATAACACGTAGCTAATATTAGTAGGATAAATGGTTACGATTTCCAATCTGGGAGCCGTGAGAGGACGCAGAAGGAAAGTGCACTTGCTGCCGAGCTGCACAGTCTTGAGTTCGATCCCCAGGACCCATTTTGAAGGAGGGAACTCACTCTTGCAAGTTGTCTTCTGACCTCTACACATGTGCAATGGCACGCATGCCCCCTCCCGTAAGTAAATGTAATAATTCTTTTAAATTCCATTTTTGACCTGACTTAATTTTGCCAAAGTGGAGAAGACTTCTCAGATCTTCTGAAGTCAGGGTTCAACTTTTTGAGACATCCACTTCGTCCACAGTCCAAGCCGGCTTTGAACCCCTGCCTCAACCTCCTAAGTGCTCTAATTACAGGCAAAACTAACCTTCCAGGCTAACAGTTCAACTTTGATGTGAACCAAATAGTAACAGTTCTGTGTTGATTTTTTTGTACAATATACAAGAGATATCCCTCGGTGAAGGTACAATATTTTTTGGAAGCAGATAAACTTTATTTTTGAAATACACAGGAAGCAGGGAAACAATTATTCAAAGATGAGAAGTCTTCCTGTCTCAAAACTATCAGCCGGTTTGAATAAATACACTAAATTAGTTTGTGTTCTTGAGGATTTATACTGTTCAAAGTTCTTGACCCGGAGTAGCAAATCCACCTCCTGCCTACACAGGTGAAACCCAGTAACTTTGCTTAAACAAGAATAAAATAATAATAATAACAATAATAATAATAACAACAACAACAACAACAATAATAATAAAGCAGTCATTCTCCGGAGCACTGAATGATACCTGTTGTGACCAACGGTGTTAAGAGTCACTTGGCTTTAAGCCTAGTTCAGAAGAGATAGAGAGAGGACTTTGAAGTTTCCGAATATCTTTGTTCCCTGGCTTTCTGTTAAACTGTTACTGGGGGAGGAGGGATATAAAACTAGGCGTGCAGAAACAACTTGTAAGCGCTGCTATTGCTAATTCGGAATGTGTCAGCCGTCAGTAACGGCGCATTAGCTGCCATTCAGTGAGGGCAGTTTCTGGACTTTGTCTCCAACCCCAAGCAGCAGAGCGTTTTAAAATAGGAGCACCGCGTTCTGAAATTCTTTCTGTCCGTGACAGCAGTAACCTTGGAAACCAGGCTGCTAACACATCTCAATCCCAGAGCTTCCTACAGCTTAGGTTCTCTGGCTTTCTTTTCGTATTGTCTGGGCACCGCTGTTTTGTGGGCTGATGTTAACTGTTGGTTTTGGTTTTCCCACGTCATTGGCACAAAAAAAGGACAAGAAGAAAACCTTTCTAGACATCCCTCTCTGGTCACACCTCACCTAGAGCCTTCCCTACTTGATGCTATCAATCCCAGAATTCCTGACCAGGCAAAACTCTGCCAAAGGGCAGCTTAAAGCAGGCTCTCCCTAGACCTGGATTCAAAAGATCCACCCAGGTAGCAGCAGTAGGCACACCCAACCAGGTACTCAGCGCGACCCCGACAGCGCACCCCAGCCTCCAGAGAACCATCGCGAGACAGGACCGCAAGGGGACGAGAGTAAACCCACTATCTCGCGAGAAGAGGGGGCGTCGGCGGAAACGAGCTAATGGCCCCCCCGGGCGCCCCGGCCCCAGACGGTGGGCGGAGACGAAGAAAACCCGCCCCCTTCCGTCCCGCGTCCCCGCCCCCAGCCCTGAGGCGTGGGGCGTCAGATACCAACGCCTCCTTCTCCCTGTCCCCTGCGGTGGGCGCCTGCTCCGCTGCGCTCCGAATCTTGGAGGGCTCGCGGCAGGGAGCGCCGAGGGGGCGGGGAGGACCCGCGACGCCCCGCCCCCTTCCGCGCTCCGGCAGATAGGCCCGCCTCCGGGGGTCCTGGTCCCGAGGCGGTTCGGAGCGCAGGCCGGCGCTGCCCGCAGGTGTCGGCGGCGTCGGCGGAGCTACCGGCCCCATGGTGGGTTTCGGGGCCAACCGGCGGGCCGGCCGGCTGCCCTCCTTCGTGCTGGTGGTGTTGCTGCTGGTCATCGTCGTCCTTGCCTTCAACTACTGGAGCATCTCCTCGCGCCACGTTCTGCTTCAGGAGGAGGTGGCCGAGCTGCAGGGCCAAGTCCAGCGCACTGAGGTGGCCCGTGGGCGCCTGGAGAAGCGCAACTCGGACCTCTTGCTCTTGGTGGACACGCATAAGAAGCAGATCGACCAGAAGGAGGCCGACTACGACCGCCTGAGCAGCCGGCTGCAGGCCAGGGAGGGCCTGGGCAAGAGATGCGAGGATGACAAGGTAAGGTCGAGCCCTTTCCTCGGCCCTCCTGGGGGTGGGGTATAAATTAATATTAGCCCCCCGGCGTTTGCGGTACGCCTTCGGCGTAGTAGCCCTGGAAGCTCCCCAGCCCCCAGCAACCCCGTGTGTTGTCAGGCTTTCCCGGCACCAGCTCCACATTCTCCATTCGCTTCCAGAAAGGCTCGCTGTTAAGTTCTAGTTCTCCAGAGTGGCCTATGTGTAGATGCCGCCTTTTCTCCCAGAGCTCAGCTGCTGAGCTGGCACTGGTAACCCTGGCCTGTGTGGCCGCCTTACGTTTACGGCCATACAAATCTGCAGACTGCCAGGTATGGTGTGGGCATTGTCTCACCCTCATTCTGTGCAGACTGATCAATATTAATTTATTTCAGAATGGGGCCTCCCTTCCCATCCGGTGCACAACATCTATTTTTAAACAGCATGACTTTTAAAATCTCTGTAAGTCTAGGTATTTTGTGAAGTAGGTTTTAAAAACAAATTATTTTTGTGTTGAAAGTGGTATGATAGATGAGTCAGGAACCATATATGAACCACACTTGTGACTTGGACACCGTTAATCCATTATCTTCTCCATTTGAATTGTTAATGAAATTAGCCAAAATGGTAGAATCTAAAAATAAGTTCATAGGAACAGAATCCTATGTCTGTGTCATTATTATTCTTGAAAGAAAATAAAATTGGGTATGCTTAAGTAGCTGTTAGGACTGGTGTTAAAGGCAGATAGAAAATACAACATTTAAAATTTTAAAAGTTTAAAACGACAGTGATTGTATCCTACTTTTTTTTATTGGTTTTCACCATTTTATTGATAGTTTATAACCTAGGCAACTTCAGTTTAAAAATCAGAATTTTTAAAATTTCTTGATGGGCACTATTGTAGATGACTTTTCTGGGCTTTTAGAAAACAATTTTACATTTATTTATTTAGTTGCATGCACGTGTGCGAGGCGTGCACCTACACACACATGCCAGAGAACATGTGTGGGGATCAGAGAACTGCTTTCTGGGGTCCATCCTGTGGTTTCCAGGGACTGAACAAACTCAGGTCACCTGTCTTGGCAGCAAGTGTTGCTGGCCCTTAAATTGAGTCGTGTGTGTGTGTGTGTGTGTGTGTGTGTGTGTGTGTGTCTTCACCTGAGTGCACATGTGGATTTTGGAGGAAAACACGTAGGAGTCATTTTTCTCCTTCTACCATGTTGGTCCTGGAAATAGAAATCAAGTTCCATGAGATTTCATGAGCTCCCAACCTTCTTACCCTCTTTGACCTTTACCTTGCTTCTTATTTCATGAAAACCGAGTCTCATTGTTTCTTGTAACCCTTTCTTCTTGACACAGTATGGATGTCTTCTGAGAGAGACTTATGCATCTGCTACACACTTAACTCTAAAGCATGAACAACTTTTGGATACAGTAGATGGAAACTTGTGAGAGTTTGGAGTGGTAAAGTAAGGTCTTCAAGATGGACAAGGACACCCTTTTGAGTTAACTCTCTCTGCCTTTTGGTTGTGGATCAAAATGTGAGCTCTTAGCCGGGCGGTGGTGGCGCACGCCTTTAATCCCAGCACTCGGGAGGCAGAGGCAGGCGGATCTCTGTGAGTTCGAGACCAGCCTGGTCTACAGAGCTAGTTCCAGGACAGGCTCCAAAGCCACTGAGAAACCCTGTCTCGAAAAACAAAAAAACAAACAAAAAAAAAAAAATGTGAGCTCTTGGCTTTCTTTGCTCTGCTGTCTGATGGACTTTAACCCTGTAAAACCCTAAGTGTTTTAGTTTTCTATTGCCTTGACAGAACACCCTGACCAAGGCACCTTAGAAAAGAAAGCATTTTATTGGTGGCTTAAATTTTATTATTGTATATGTGTGGGTGTTTTGTCTGCGTGTTCATCTGTGCACCACATGAGTATCTGGTTCCCAAGAAGGCCAGAAGGAGGCTTTGGGTCTCCTGGAACTAGACTTAGAGGTGCTTTTGAGCCACCTTATGAGTGCTGGGAATTGAAGCCAGGTCCTCTGCAGAAGGCACAGAGGAATACAGGGAAAGGCATGAATCTTTTGAAACTTCAAAGCCTGCTTGGAGTTGAATTTTTTTACTCTTTGGGGCCTGCCACCCTCCTCCCAAATAAAAACTAAGAAACTTATCCTACTTATAAGTTTGACTTGTTTCTAGCCAGCTTTTCTAACTTTAATTACTCTGTTTCTCTCTAACTAAGGTTTGCCTCTAGATTTTTATCCTTCTTTATTCTGTATTTTGTTCTTCTTATTCTGTGGCTGGGTGGCTGGCCATTGTTGTCCTGTTCTCCTCCCTTGAGCCTAAATTTCTCATATTTATTCTCTCTCTTGCCTGACCATAGACCATTCGGCTCTTCATAGATCAGTCAGGTGTTTTAGGCAGGCAAAGTGACAAAAGTGACACAGCTTTACAGAGTTAAACAAATGCAACAGAAAAGAATGCAGCACATCTTTGCATCATTAAACAAATATTCCACAGCATAAATGAATGTAACGCATCTTAAACTAATGTTCCACAATACCTGTCCCCAGTGACACACCTCCTTCAACAAGGCCACACCTCCTAATCTTTCCCAAACAATTCTACCAACTGGGGAGCAAGTATTCAAACCTATGAGCCTATTAGGACCATTCAAACCACCTCATAGATTCAGAAATCCCAGCTCTGGAACCAGGAATATGATATTTGCTTCCTCCAGTTTATTGTGCCAGTTCTACATGAGAATAAAAGAGCTTGAAAGCGTTCTCATTACTGTCCAGGAAAGTGGTGATCAGACCCATTCCTCTAGATTCTCTCCAAGTTACTGTATTTTATTCTGTTCTGTAAATGATTTTAACTTGGAGAAGGTATTGGAGAAGGGCTGCCATAACAGTACCACAGACTAGATAAAGAACTTCATTTCTACATAGCCTTGGAAGCAGAGAGTCCCAGGTCAAGGTACTAGCAAGTACTGGTTTTCTCTGAGACTTCTCACCTTGGCTACAGATGACTCTTGCTGCCTTGTCCTGCTATGGGAGTTCCCTTTGTGCATGCATCCCCAGTGCCTCATCTTCTTAGATTCCAGGCGTTTTGGATTGTGACCCCTGTTGTACACAACTCTTCTAAAAGTAAAACAAACATCCTCTTCAGTTTAATTGTGCCTGCATAGAAAAGAGCATCACGTCTGGGCTTATTGAACTGTTTACTTCCTCTCATAAATGGCTGAGGAGGGTCACTAAATCTTCCCTTGAGTGCTGAGCCACTCCATACCAGCTATTGTATACAACTCTGTACTAATTGTTCAGGGCATCAGGGAGGGCTAGAGTCTATAGGCTGGTGAAACCTAGGGGAGGAGGCTGCATCTGTGTGGCTGTGGGAAAACTTTCATTCCTCCTGAGTAAAGATCTTCTGGTGGGGCCTTGGTCAGTGAAGGAGAGCGCCACACTCACGTAAGTAACCCATTACCTATGTGTGATAAGGAAATCCAGTAAACTCATTGGTTTCCCAGGGGTAGATGTCTTTTATGTTTCCCCATGAGGATGCATTTTAGCAACAGCCCCACACTAGTAACCTCACTTAATCACTTTATTAAACTCCAAATATGACCATATTCTGAAATCCTGGAGGTTGAAACCTCAATGTTCACCCAGTATCTTGGATGAGTCAATCACATACACAATGTAGTCTCTTTTTCCCCCCTCTTCTTTCTGCCAAAAAAAAAAAACAAAAAAAACCCTCCATTACATGTACTATATTTTTCTTTTTGTAATAGACAGGAGGCTCACTATAGACCAAGGCTGGGTCCAAGTACTGGTGTTTATGTATGTGCCCTCCCTCAGCTTGCGATTAGATTCTTGTTACTTTGTCTCATGCAATGCAACAGATGGTCGGGTTCAAGCTCTTGATAAGGGAAAAGAACTATTTGAGTGTAGACAATGTCTTCCTCAAAACTCTTGTTCTGTTACAAATATACATACACAAAGGTCGAATTTTGAAACTAGGTGTGGTAGCATAGGTCAGTAATCACAGCCTGGGGAGGTGGAGGCTAGAGAGCCATGAATTCAAGGCCGACCTAGGTTACATAATGAAACTTTGTTTTGAGAAAAGAAAAAAAAAAAAAACTCAGTTTTGAGGCTTGGAGCTGAACAATAAATGACTCCTTTTTCTCTTAATTGTCACAATCCTGACTGTGACTATATTAAAAAGAATAGCTGGACGGTGGCACACACTTTTAATCCCGGCAGTCAGGAGTCAGAGGCAGGAGGATCTCTATGAGCTCAAAGTCAGCCTAGTCTACACAGAGACACCTGTCTTGAAAAACAAACAAACAAACAAACAAACAAAAAAGGTGTGTGTGTATATAAAATAGCTTTAGTTAAATGAAGAAAAGACAGAAAGGAGAATGGAGAGCATATTGTATTTTTCCTTCAGAAATTATCTTCACTGTGTGTACTGCACAATGTATAGGTATATAACACCCACACACATCAAACCTATGTATAAAAGCTTTGGCACCCAGCAGATGTTTACTTAGAAACCAGGTCTGGGCAGTAGGTGTGCCCTTTACCACACTGTACTGTAAATCTAGTATTTGTATAATCAAGCAAATTGCTTTTCTGTGCCTCAGTTATCCTCATCTACAAAAGGACAATGATAATCTTCTTACTCTTTGGAATTTTAAATTAAATTCATTAAAGTTCTTTTTTTTTAAAGGTGTGTACCCCATTGCCCATCCATTTTAAATGGGGCCAGAGAGAGAATGCTTCATTGGTTAAGAGCATTGGCTGCTTTTCTAGAGGACCAGGATTTAGTTCTCAGAACTCATCTGTGCTCACAACCATCTGTAATTCCAGTTCTATGGGATCTAAAGCCTCTTGTTATTCCACAAACACCAGGCACATACATGGTGCACAGGCATACATGCAGACAAAACTATACACTGAAAATAATATTAAGTAAATATTAAAAAGAAAATCTTAAATGGTGTCTTTGCTATTATTATTATTATTCCTTTACTGCTTACTTATTTATGCTGCCTTTTCTCCAGGATAGGACTCTATCTGTGTTCCTGTCCAAGATCAGTCTTTTTTCCTAGATGTTGGACTTTTTTCCTTCCCATTTACTGTCCAATTTCAGTTAAATTTAGTTGATTTCTCCCATACTTGTCTTATCTGATTCCCTGGAGCTTGACTGTTTCTGTATTTTAAGGATCAGCCTTCCATAGTTCTAAAATGCATCCATACTTATGCTTTCCCTCAGCTCACTGGTCATAATCTGGCCGGCCACTTAATAACTAATAAATTGCTATCTCGTGTAACTCAAAATCATGCAAAATTGGAACCCTCCTCATTCTGAGCTTCCTTTCCTACTTTATTAGTCTTGTACATGCATGATGTTCATGTAACAGTTATTAAAACAGGTTAGAATTTTGGGCTTTTCCTTTAAGCAGTTCTCATAAGCAAACCCAAGCACACTCAGACCTTACTTTCCGAATGGTTGTATCAATTATTTCATGAAGTCATAAAATTGTTCATTCTTTAAGGTCTTCTGTAGAGTGGCTCCAACCACCTGTGTCTTCCACTCGTTCCTGATCCAGGCTGTTCAAGACTGGTGGTTCTGATGAGTTTTGTCTCCTGAGTTTTGTCTCCATTTACCTTTCTGTGTCATGATTGACTTGTGTCTTTCTTCCTTTCTTGACTCATCCTCTTGATTCTTTTTTGCCTATCCCTCTTTATCCACCTTCTGAGCCTTCTATATTCACTCTGTAACCGCTAGTACTTCTGATCATGCTTTTTGTTTTTTATGTATAATTTACATTTATTATTTGAGCCACACTAGTTTATTTGTTTAGCTAATGATAGCTTTCTTTGTGTTAACCTCCTCTTGTCAACATTGTAAGTTCCTTGAGGACAGACTGCTTTAAATTTTCTCCTGTGGGGTTTCTGATAGCGCTTATTGTTGACTGAATGTTAAGAGTTCATATACCTATCTCTCCCATACCTCCTCCCCAAATCCTGTTCAAGTTTTAATCCCTGTTAATGTGATTGTCACTTTTGGAAATGGGTATAGCTTCTGACATTCCTAAGAGAAACTTTCAAATTCTCTGTACCTCTGGCTCTTACAGTCTTTCTGGGCTCTCTTCTGCATTGATCCCTGAGTCTTAGAGTTGTGTTACAGAGATATCAGTTGGGGCTGGGTCCCACAGCTCCGCATTTTGATTGCTTGTGGATTTTTTTGTATGGTGTCCATCCATTGGAAAGAGAAGTTTCCTTATGAGGGGTGAGGACTATACTTATCTGTAGATATAAGGACAAATTAGTGTGATTAGGGATTATGGTGGCTTAGTAAATGCTGAGTGTGGGTTCTTCAAGATTCATGAACTCGCTAGGCCTGGGTAGGTGACTAGGTTTCCAGTTCCAGACATCATTTACCTCTCATTGAACTGTTGATAATTCCAGTTAGAAAGCTATTGGTTACCAGCAAAGTATGTGTACTATTACTGTGCCATAGGATTATTGTTGGTGATTGTGGTTTATAGGATTGTTGGTTTCTTCCCCTCTTTGGAAGCTTTCATGCTATTTTCTGGTGCCTTGAAAGCTAGTTCCAAGGGAGGAGGCTTTCAGGTTGGTTCTAGCTTAGGAGCCTCTGAGCCCTGTGTCTGAAAGCATGGTGTCTTCAGCAATAGGGACTTACTTTCCACCGTTGGCCAAGGGTGATAAGAAGAGCCTATAATGTTCTAGAGTCTCTTGGACAACCCTGGTCAACAGTTCAAAAGAGGGCTTCTTGTACCTGGTGTTAGGGTTTTTGTTAGATGGTCTTTGGCACTTGGATGTAGCATTGTAAGCCCAGATGGGAAAATATCATTAAACTGTATATGTAGATTTGTACACTGACTTAAGTGTACTATAGGTATTTTAGGTAGATGGTTAATAGTATGATTTCTTAAGACTTTCAGACATACTTTCTGTATTTCTGTCCCCTTCCCTAACTAGAGCCCCCCTGTTTTTCCCATTTCCCCCTTCAGATCATCTGTACCCTGTTTTTCCTCCTCTCTTGTGCTTCCTGCCCCCATGGTCCCTTTTTTACTTTCCTGGTTTCTAAAGTTACTCCAGAATATGTACTCATACCTGAATATTTGGAGCTAGGATCCTCAGATGGGAGACAACATGCAACATTTGTCTTTCTGGGTACGGGCTAATTTATTCAATATGATCTTTTTTATTCCCATTCACTTACCTGGTTAGATCCTGGAAAAGGATAGGATAATCTTATTGATGTGTTTTTACTTTGGCTTAAAAAACATTTCAAACAAAAAAACCAAATTTATATTTATTAGTTTTTATTTTATATGTTTGAGTGTTTTGCTGCAAATATGTCTGTGCACCATGTGTGTGTCTGGTACCCAGTGAGGCCACAAGAAGGTGTTGCATCCCCTAGAGTTGCATCCCCTAGAATGGTGAGCTGCCATGTGGGTGCTGGGAATCAAACCTAGGTCCTTTAATAAAGTAGTCAGTGCTCTTGAAAATACCTCGTTGAGGGCTGGAGAGATGACTCAGAAGTTAAGAGCACTGGCTGCTCTTCCTTAGTTTAGTTCCTAGCAACTACATGGCAGCTTATAACCATCCATAATGAGATCTGATACCCTCTTCTAGCATGCAGACATGTGTTCAGACAGAATACTGTGTACATAATAAATAAATCTTTTTTAAAAAATGCATTGTTGAATTTTTACATCGATGTTCATCAGAAAAATTGATCTATAATTTTTCTGTTAGATCTTTGTCTGGTTTTGGTATCAAAGTTAATACTGGCTTTGTTAAAAGAATTTACAAGTGTTCCTTTCTTTTTCTTTTTTATGGAATAGTTTGAGGAGTGTTTTTATTCTTCTTTGGAGCTCTAGTAGAATTCTGTGTTGTAGTCACCTGATTCTGGTTTTGTTGTTTTGTTTTTTAGTTTATATTGCAGATGTATACTATTCCTGGTTTGGACCTACTTTTCTTTTTCCCCAAATATATACTGTCTTGAGTTTGATAATCTAATCTGTACAGGGAGGAGATGTAGCACAATAGCAGAGTGCCTGCCTAGCGTGCAATAGGGTGTGTGTGTTTGTGTGTGTGTGCATGCAAATAATCCAGTCCAGGTCCTTGCACATGTAGGTAAACACACTACTGCTGAGCTATATCTCCAACTGAAGCCCTCGGTTTGATCCCAAAACTGCAAAACCGAAATAAACTCCAGTCTTGTAGGGAGTGGGCAATTGCGAAAGGTTGGGCAACAGGTGCAGTATTGGTTGACAGAATGACTAAGTTCTGATGTTCTCTTGCAGTCAGCTGACTACAGGTAACAGTAATGCACTATGTGTTTCAGGATAATGGTAAGGATTTCAAGTATTTCGTCAGCAAGAAGTGAAAAGCATTTGAGGTGATGAATATATTAATTACTCCACTTTGATCAGTATACGTCAAACGTGTTTCAAAACATCACATTGTGCCCTATGTATGAGTATTATATACCAAAATAAAATAGAATGCTAAGAAAGTAAAAAACTGAGTGTTGTAAACACAGATTTGGCACTACAAATTACGTGTGGACTCAGTAAATATTTGATGACTGATTTAGCAGTTTGCCTTGGTTTTGAAACCAAAGCATTGTAAATCTGTGCTGGGCTACCCAACAGATTACCCACGTCTCTGAGAGCACTATAAAGGTCGTGATCAAAATATTCTGATGTAAAACCGCCCATCATCAACTCATTGTCTTTTCAGCATGAAAAGAATATTGTGTTTGTTTCCTGTATATTTTTTCTCCTACACACCCTCCCAGATTAGTTAATTTTGAGATGGAGTCTTGCTATGTTGCTCAGTCTGGTCTTAAATCCTGGGTTCAAGCAGAACTACAGAAGCAAAAAAGCAAGGTTAGTATATGTAGTGACTTCCTCATGGACTTTGATGAATTAGGCCTGTGTTTTAGTTTTGGCAGGTGCTGTCTACATGCTGAGTTTTACAGCCAGAATGGTACTTCCACCATAGAGTCAGTTGTACTAAGATCTCTGGGACTCTGTCACACTACACAGAAACCCTGTCTTGGAAAAAAAAAAAAGTATATATGACTGTTTTACTTTCTGTTACATGTCTGTACGACATATGTAATGTGTCTGCAGAGAACAGAAGAGGCTGTTGGATCTCTTGGATCTGGAGTTGCAGAAGATTTTGAGTCACCATGTAGTTACTGGTAATTGAACTCCGGTCCTTTGGGAAAATAGCCAGTGCTCTTAACCACTGGGCCATCTCTTCAGCTCTCACCTCCCTCCATGTCATTGTTGTCCTTGTCTTCCTTGTCTTTGTCCTTCTTAAGGACTTTGCTTCAGCTCATGGTTCAGGGGCTGTCAGGCTGTCATGCCAGTCAGGGCATGGTGGCTATTGAGGATCCCTTTGTTCGTTTTTAAAGATTTACTATGAGTGCTCTGTCAACTTTATGGCTGAAGAGGGCCACTATAGATGGTTGTGAGCAACCATGTGGTTGCTGGGAATTGAACTCAGGACCTCTGAAAGAGCAGCCAGTGCTCTTAACCACTGAGCCATCTTTCCCTCTCCCCCCCTTTGTTCATTTTATATCTGACGTTGTTACTGAGCTGTCATTCTTTATGTACTCTAGGTGGCAAACTCAATCAGACATAATCTGTAATCTTTGTCCTCGATTTTGTAGGTTGTGTTTTCAGTTTGTCACTAGTATTTTTTGAAGTTTTGGCTGTTGATGATTTCAGTTTTATATTTTTTATTAGTTGTCTCTGCTTTTTATTATCAAATTTAAGAAATAAATATAAAATCCAAGGTTATAGACATTTTTCCTGTTCTAAAAGTCACACAGTTTTATTTCTATTGAGGCCTTTGTTTCATTTGAGTTGGTTTTCCCATATGATATGATAGAACCTTCTTTCCATGTGGTTTATTCAGTTGTCCCAGCATGCTGAAGAAACTTGTCATGGTCAATCTTGTTAATTTGATTGGATTGACAGACCCTAAGGGTGTTAGTAAAGCATATCTCTAGTTGTATTTGTGAGAATGTTTCCAGAGAGTTTATGAGGGCTCTGACCTAAATAGTGGTTTCATCTTCTAATGGATCCAGTATTTGAATAGCTGTTGGGCAGAGGAAATCTTGGCCCTGGTCCATTTTGTACTGTTGTCTGCTTCCTGCCATAAGGTGAAGAAGCTCTTGTGTCACATCTTCTGTTGTTAAGATAGTCTGCTCTCAGCTAGGCCCAGGAGCTTTGAAGCCAACTGTACTTCTGAACCTGACCCAAACAAATCCTCCTTCTTAAGTTTATAGCAGGTATCTTGTCGCTGTGGAAAAACTGACACAGATCTCTCTCTCTCTCTCTTTTTTTTTTTTTTTCATTAACTGTCTTGGCATTCTTGTAGAAAATCAATTGATTGTATAAATGTTGAATTGTTTTTGGTCTCTTAGGGGACCGTTCACTTAACAGTCAAATACCATACTAAGGGGTTTTAGTTCATCCTTGAGGTGAAGGAGAATAATATAATAAAATTTATTTTGAAAAGATAAGACCTAGGTGGTGGTGCATGCCTTTAATCCCAGCACTTGGGAGGCAGAGGCAGGTAGATCTCTGTGAGTTCGAGGCCAGCCTGGTCTACAAGGGCTAGTTCCAGGACAGGCTCCAAAGCTACAGAGAAACCATGTCTCAAAAAACCAAAAAAAAAAAAAAAAAAAAAAAAAAAAAAATGATAAGAGCTGGCCATTGTGGCGTAAACCCAGGAAATGAAAGCATTTAGAAATAATGTTTACCTGGTGTGGGGTGGTGGCGCATGCCTCTAATCCCAGCCCCAGCACTTGGGAGGCAGAGGCAGGCGGATCTGTGAGTTCGAGGCCAGCCTGGTCTACAGAGTGAGTTCCAAGACAGCCAGGACTACACAGAAACTCAATGTCTCAAAAAAAAAAAAAGTTTATGTTGAGATAATTTTCAGTAAAGAACTTGCTTTATAAGCAGGAGGACCTAAATATGATCCCAGCACCACTTAAAAGTGGGGGCTTCGAAAGACTAGAGAAGGATTCCATCTGTGCAGCTACAGGAAAGCCCTCATCTCTATTGGGTGTGGTCTGTTGGGGGGAGAGCACCAGCATCCCCTCTCTTAAGTAGTAGCCCCCTTATCAGTGCTCTGCAAGGAAGCCCAATAAATTAATAGGCTCCCTAGAGTGAATTTTGGTGGAATCATGCATCTGCCTGTTGTTGGAACCTTTGGAGAAGGGGTAGTCTACATTGCTAATATCTCCTCTGGCAGGGAATTTGACTAACACTGTGTATGTCATCTATATGTAGAAGTCAGAGGACTCTTTGTAGGGGTTAGTTCTCTCCTTCTATTATGTAGTTTTCTGGAATCAAGCTCAATCAATTGTCAGGCGGGATGGCAAGTGCCCTCCAACACAATGGACCATAGTTAAAATTACTTGTTTTGTTTTGAGACCGAGTCCCTTGAGTTTTTCTCAAGTATTACTCTTGCTGTCCTGGAACTCCCTCTGTAGACCAGCTGGCCTCGAATTCAGAGATCTGACTGCCTGCCTTTGCCTCCCGAGTACTGGGATTAAAGGCAGGCACTGACATTCTTTCCAGCTCATAGTTGATGCTCTTGAAGAAGATAGCCACAAGAGAATCATTAACTATATGTTCAGAGTGAAGGATTAAAGTAATTAGGAGAAGATAATCCAAAATGTACTTCCTTGTAGTATAATTAGCTCACAGCTACTAAACAAGAATGGAAAGTTGACTGAGTATGGCAGCATTTGCTTTAGTTCCAGCATTTGGGAGGCAGAGGCAAGTGGATGTTTGTGAGCTTGAAACTAGCCTAGTGCAATTAATGAGTTCCAGGCCAGCCTGAGATACACAGTAAGAAGCTGTCTCAAACAAATAAAGATTTGGGAATGCCCCCACACACACACACACACAAAACCGATGGGTAAAACTAACAAATCTGGTAAAACTTAAGATTACAAACCAAGACACAAAAATCAGTTCTGTTTCTTTTTACAGGTGATGAACTGATGGAACATATCATTAACAATTCTGTTTATATTAATAACAAAACAATTAAAACACTTGGGATTTTAAAAGGGATGAGAAACCCCTATATTGACAATTACAAAACACTGATGAAGGAAATTAAAGAATACAAAATTATGGAAAGACCCTCCTGTTCCTTTATTGGAAGAAAGAATACTGTTAAAGTATCCACAGCAAAGACAAACATGGACTGAAAGAGAAAGGATTTAAGTTAATATCTCAAGCAATGCAAACTGAAAACAAGTGATGTATCTATTCTGCTCTCTGATGAAATAGACTTAAAGCCAAATTAACCAGAAAAGATAAAGGCCATATATACTAAGGAACAGTTCATCAAGAAGATAGAACAGTTAGACAGGCAAGATGACCTAGCAGCTTAAGGTGCGTCCTGCAGGTCTGATGATCTGAGTTTGATCCTGGGGACTGACACTGTGGAAAAAGAGAACCAACTTCAACAAGATATCCTCTGACCTCCAGAGGTGTGGGCTGGCTTGCATGTCTCCACACACTAAAATCTATCAATTAATTAATTAATTAATTAATTAAACAATTATTAAAAGATTTATGCACCAAATATTGGGGCTCCCAACTTTATAAAACAAAACTAATAGACTCCAAAGTATATGGAAGTTCTGAAAAATTATAATAGATGGCTTTAGTTCCTCACTGTGATCAGTAGATAGGTCATTCAGATTAAAAAATCAAAAAATTTAAGAACTGAGCTGTACATAGATAAAATGAATTTAACAGACTTGTATAGAATATTTCATCCAGCAAGGCTGAGATACATATTCCTTTTAACAGCACATGGAACTTTCTTTAAAACAGATCATAGTTTAAACCATAAAGGAAGTCTTAACAAATAAAAAAAAATAAAAATAAAAATAATCTCTTCTATCAGATCATACTAGAATAAAACTAGAACTCAATAGCAGGAGATACCACAGACAATATAAAACATCAGAGAGTAAACAGTACTCTCCTTTATTATTGAAGATACTATTGAAAAAAAAATCAGGAATCAAATGAAAGTGAAAAGAATTTACCAGACCCTTTGGGATTACAACTAAGGCAAGTCTAAAAGGGAAGTTTTTAATCTGTAAGTGTTGACATTGAAATATTAGAGAAATCTCAAATAAATAAGAAATCTAATGATACCCCTCACAGTCAGAAAAGAAAGAAAAAGAAAGAGCAAACCAAATCCCAAAACAGTAGATAAAATAAGAAAGTTCAGGGCAGGAACTAATGAAACGGAAGATTGAAAGAATAATACAAAAAAACTAGCAAATCAAAAAGTTCTTGGAAAACTGAACAAGATCAAGAAACTTTTAGCAAAAGTAATCAAAAGAGAGTAAAGAGCTAAAAAGGGAGCATTGCATACAATATTTACAAGATGTGGTAGTTTGAATGTAATTGGTGCCTCATAATCTCATAAAGGCTGGCACTATTAGGAAGTGTGGCTTTGTTTGAGTGGGTGTGGCCTTGTTGGAGGAAGTACATCACTGTGGGGGCAGGCTTTGAGTTTTCCTTTGTTCGAATACCACCCAGTGTCTCGGTCTACCATTTCCTGTTGTCTGCAGTTACTCTTGCAGCACCATGTCTGCCAGCATGCCACTATGCTCCTGTCATGATGATAACAGACTGAATTTCTGAAATTGTGACCGAGCCACCCCAACTAAATGTTTTCTTTATAAGAGTTGCCGTGGTCATGGTGTCTCTTCACAGCAATGAAAACCCTGAGACACAAGATTATTAAGGAACACCTTGAAAGTTTACATTTAAAGAAAATTGGGAAGTAAAGATAGGATATAAATTCTGCACACATATGACCTACTTAAATCCAGAAGATGTAAACCATTTAAATAGGCCTACCATAAGCAGTGAGATTGAAACAGCAATGAAGAGTTCCAAAAAAGAGAAGCCCAGGCTGCACAGATTCACCGCTGAATTCTATTAGACTTTTAATGAAGAGCTCACACCAGTGCTCCTGTCATTTGAAATAAAAAGCAGAGAAATACAAACAAATTCATTCTGTGAGTCTAGTATTACCCTGATACCAAAATCAGATAAGTACACAGAAAGAAAACTTTAGACCAATTTCCATCATGAACATAGAAACAAAAATTATCAATAAAATATTTGCAAACCAAATTCATAACACATTGCAGAGACCATACACTATAATCAAGTTATTTTCATTCCAGAGTTTCATCTAGGAATGGTTCAAATCAATACATATAATATAGCAGTACATATGTTTAAAGACAGAAACCAGGCTGGGGAGATAGATGGCTCAGTGGGTAGGG
Source organism: Microtus ochrogaster (assembly GCF_000317375.1). Lineage (NCBI taxonomy): Eukaryota > Metazoa > Chordata > Mammalia > Rodentia > Cricetidae > Microtus > Microtus ochrogaster. The sequence goes on from NW_004949096.1 coordinate 30,504,507, forward strand.
TCCTTGCTGCTTAAGCATGAGGACCTGAGTTGAGATTCCCATTCCCATATGAAAGGCATGGCATATGAAAGGCATGGCAGCCTGCCTGCCACCTGAGTGCTAGGGGCTGGGAGGGAAATGGGGGAAAATAAGAGAGCCCAGTAGCTCCTTGGTCAGCCACTGTAATTGAAAAGGTGAAGTCCAGGTTCAGTGAGAGATGGTGAAGCTGTGAATGACCCTCAGAAATACAATGGAAACTTGTTAGAAGGCGATACCTGACATCAGTCTCTGACCATCACACACATGAACGGTCAAGCACACGCAGGTGTGCTCATACACTACATATGCATACATCACATGGTCATACCAATAGATGTGAAAAGGCCTTTGGCAAAGTTCAACATTTTATGATAAAAGCCCCAAAGAAACAAATAGAAGGAACATACTTAAACATAATGAAGATAATATGATAGACCAACAGCCAACATAATACTTGATCAGGAAAAACTGAAAGCTTGCTTATGTATTTATTTATTTGTTTGTTTGTTTGTTTGTTTGTTTATTTTTTAGAGACAGGGTTTCTCTCCGCCTGCCTCTGTCTCCCAAGTGCTGGGATTAAAAGCGTGGGCCACCACCACCCGGCTGAAAGCATTTTTTTATTTTTTATTTTTTATTTTTTTTGATTTTTCGAGACAGGGTTTCTCTGTAGCTTTTGGTTCCTGTCCTGGAACTAGCTCTTGTAGACCAGGCTGGCCTCGAACTCACAGAAATCCGCCTGCCTTTGCCTCCCGAGTGCTGGGATTAAAGGCGTGCGCCACCACTGCCCGGCTGAAAGCATTTTTTTAAATGAAACAAAGTATCTACTCCACTTGGTATGATGCTTGAGAATCTAGCTAAAGCAATGAAACCAGCAGGAAGAAGAGATCTAGATAGGGAAGGGAGAAGATAAATTATCCCTGTTTGTATAACCCTATATCTAAAGACCCAGTGATTTTTGACCTTCCTAATGCTGTGAGCCTTTAATACAGTTCCTTGTGTTGTAGTGACCCCCAACCATAAAATTATTTTAATTGCTACTTCATAACTAATTTTGCTATTGTTGTAAATCATAATGTAGATGTCTGATATGTGGGATATCTGATATGCGACCCCTGTGAAAAAGGGTCGTTTGACCCACAGACTGAGAACCAGTGCTGCAGACTCCCAGAAAACTCTTAAGGTCTGGGATTAAAGGCATGTGCCACCACTGCCCAGCTATACCACACAATTCTTAAATAGGCAGAGGACAGCTTCAAGAAAGGTGAAAAGGAATTTAAATGGGGGAAAGGGTGAGAGAAGAGGAAGAGTGAGTTAGTTAGAACAGAGAAGAGATCTTAAAAGTATTCTAAAGGGCATAGTGCCTAGATAAATTTTCTTAAGGTGTGGCTGTTGAGTTTTCTGATCAAAAATTTCTACAAGTAGGTTATATGACTTTCTCCAACTATGCTTGAAATAAGCACATGAAACAGATCATAGCTAACTGTAATGGCACACATGAACAATGCCAGTATTTCAGAGGCAGGGGAAGGAGGACCTGAAGTTCAAGACTTGCTGAGTTGCACAGAGTTCCAGAGCAGCCTAGGGTATACAGCAATTTACCAGAGGCTGAGAAATGAGGGAAGCAGGCAAATCTTCTTGCTACTGAAGTATATCCTCAGCCTCAGTGCAATTTTAATATGCATTCCCCCATGACTCAGGATGCTGAGCATTTTTCATGCATTTATTGGCCTTTTTCTTTCTTTTTTTAAAATAACTAATATTTAAGTATATGGGTGTTTTGCCTGCATGTATGTCTGTGCATGTGTGTGCCTGTTGCCCAAGGAGGTCAGACAGGGGTGTCAGATCACCTGGGACTGGAGTTATAGACAGTTGCTAGCTGGCATGTGGGTTCTGGGAATTGAAACTGGGTCCTCTTGCTCTTAACCACTAAGCCATCTCATGAGCTCCTTTTATTTCTTCTTTTGAGAATTGTTTCTTTAATTCTATCCCACTGATTTACAAGTCAGCTTTTGTTTCAGCACCATGCTGGAACATGAATTTTGTTACAATGAATGGCTCCATAGTATAATTTGAAATTAGGTATTGTGATGTCTCCAGGATTCTCTTTCTACCTAGGATTGCTTTGACTGTGTGACTTTTGTGTCTTCATACAAATTTTAGGGTTTTGTCTTGAGAAGCATGTCACTAGAATATGTGTTGCAAATGCAGACCACTTTTGTAAAAATATAGCTATTTTTACAATATAAATTTTGCCAAACAATGAACATAGGAGATCTTTTTACATTATAATGTCTTTTTAAATATCTCTTTTCCATGTTTGAAAGTTTTCATTGTGGAAGTCTTTCACATCCTTGGTTAGGCTTATTTTTGTTGCTGTTAATTATTGTTTTAGCTACTGTGAATCTTTTCCCTTTCCCTTATTTCTTTCTCAGCAAGTTCATTACTAAAAGAAAAGCAACTAATTTTCATGTGTTGGTTTAGTATCCTTTTGTATGCTAAGAGCATCCCAGTACTTGAAAGGCAGAGGCAGGAGGATCTCTGTGAATTTGAGGCCAGCTTGGTTTACAGAGCAAGTGCCAGAACAGGCTTCAAAGCTGCAGAGAAACCCTGTCTTGGAAAAAAAAAAAAGAAGAAGAAGAATTGTATGGTAAAACTTCTACCAAGTCTACATCTGCACTGTTTTCACTTTAGTAGGAAGGTTCTTCTGTCAACCTTCTTACTTGTTCTTTGGGTCTAATCCAGAAACCTTTAATAAATCTCTCTGAAAACTTGCTACCTTTATGGTTGGGAAGCACACCATTGATATCAGAGGCAGGCAGATCTCTGTGAGTTCGAGGATAGCCAGAGCAACATAGAAAAACCCTAACTCAAAAAACAGACAAACGCTCCATAGCATTTGAAAATATTTGAATTTTTCCCCTTTGCAGTCAAATTTTCTTAAAGAGAATTGCTTCTCTCATGCCTGCATTTTCTTTTCTACTCCTCATGTCTCAGTATCTTTTCTCCAGTTCTCTATGTGCTTGGCTCCCATGACACCAGTTTTCCATTTTTCTGTTTCTTTCTCTCCTTTGCTGGATTCGTCTCTGTTACCATTCTTTAGTATTGATCGTTCATTTTAGTTTGAATCCTCTTCATTTTATTCTTTTCCTAAGTAATCATATTTGCTCACAAAACTTGTCATTCTCTACATGCCCATGACTCCAGAATTTGTATCATTTAAGCAGAACTCCCTTATATTTCTTGTAGCTTACTTTCTTTTGTTTTTTGAGACTGGGTTCCTTTGTATAGCCTTGACTGTCCTTCTGGAACTAGCTCTGTAGACCAGACTGGCCTCAAACTCACAAAAACCTGCCTATCTTTGCCTCCTAAGTGCTGGTATTAAAGGCTGTGCCACTACCACGTGACTTGTATATATCTCTATCTCAAATCTCTGCAGTGTCCTTTACTACTGGGTGCTCAGTATTTCCTTGTGACTGGCTAATGGAATGAATTATTTCATTGATTTAACAGACCAACAAAATACTTTGTATGCCCAGTCTTAGCGCATAGTGCACTCAGTAAGTACTTTATAAATTATTGATTAAATGAATAATGAAATGTGTACCACAATAAAATACAATTAATGAATAATTGAAAAAATTGTGGTTCATTTTAGCCAACCATGACCAAAGACTTGGTGTGCTGATTTAAAGTATGTAACTACAGGACCAGTGAAGTAACTAATGGTTCAGCCGGGAAATGTACTTACTGCCCACTGATGACCCAAGGTCAGTCTCTGGAACCCACATGGTGAAGAAAAGAAACAACTCCTGCAAGTTTTCCTCTGACCATCATACATGTACACAAACATGCAATAAATAAGTTAATATAGTAATTTTTAAAAGTATGTAATAAGACAGGTGTGCAGTATACTTTTAAAGCAAACACTCAAGAAGAGGCAGGAAGATTGCTGGGGGCTCAAGGGCACCCAGGGCTACATAACAAGTCTTTGACTTATGTATCTATCCCACTCCCCATGTAGCAAGGTATGGTTTCTGCTACTATTTCAAGAGAAACAGATCTTAACGGATAAAGTAAAAGTTACAAGTGTATTTGAAATGTTATTTGCATCTTACATGTGAAGTAAAAAAGGTTATTCTCTTATTAGATATGATACATGCATAGTGGCCACAGGCACTGCAGTCTTTGGATTGGTACTACTTGGAAGAGTATCCAGAATCTGTGCCTATGATTTAGGGCACAGGGCCCCCATCTGTGAAATGGAGAATATCACTATACCTACTTTGTAGAGTGGTTGTAAGCATTAAATGAGGTTAATATAGAGAAAGAGAATTTATCACAGGATCTGTTGTAAAATAAGCATTTAATGTGCACCATGTGAGTGCCTGTTTCCTCGGAGGCCAGAAGAGGGCATCAGATCCTCTGAAACTTAGATTTACAGACAGTTGTGAGCAGCCATGTGAGTGCTAGGAACTGAATCCAAGTCATCTGGAAAAGCAACAAGTGCTAACCGCTGAACCATCTCTTCAGCCCCTAATTTAGAGCTTGAACATTGCTTTGTTCCCGGTCTACAGTACTACTGGCAGAAGGTGGGACTAGTGGTAAGGCCTAAGTAAAAGCATGTGAAGTCACTGGGGACAGGCCCTCAAGGGAGATACTGGTATCCCAGCCCATCTGCTTCCTTTCTGTTTCCCAGCAGAGATGGACAGGCCTTTGTCTTGGGTTTCCTGTCATGTTGTGTTTCCTGTCTTGCCACAGGCTGAAGAGACAAAGGGACCGAGTGGGCCAGGCGGTGGTGGCGCACGCCTGTAATCCCAGCACTCGGGAGGCAGAGGCAGGCGGATCTCTGTGAGTTCGAGGCCAGCCTGGTCTACAAGAGCTAGTTCCAGGACAGGAACCAAAAGCTACGGAGAAACCCTGTCTCAAAAAACCAAAAAAAAAAAAAAAAAAAAAAAAGAAAGAAAAAGGGACCAAGTGGCTAAGAACTGAAATCTTTGAAAGGAGAGCCTAAATGAATCTTTTCTTGTGATGAAAAGATCTAAGATAATATCATCCTTCTGCATTAACATTCCTGTAGGGGAATATTTGAGGGGTAGTGTGACCAGTATGCAGTTAAGAGTCAGAGCCACACAATCCACAGATGTCTTCTGTAATTTCTCTTCAGTGAAAGTCAGTTCTCTCTCAGCTTCAGCTGATAATTTCCTGGGACTATTTAAGCCCTTGTCACCATCTAAGGTTTTGTTTAAATTAATCAATTCATCAGGTTTTATCCTAGTAGTGGGCTATAGTTGGGAAAATGTCTCCTAGCAATCTTTGGAAGTCATTAAGAGGCTGCAACTGATCTCTCCTAATTTATACTTTTTGTGATCTAATTTTCTATAACCCTATTTTATAAACTAAATAATTAATAGAATCTCCTCTTTGTATTTTTTCAGTAGCAGTTTGTAATCCCCAACAAGGCAGTATTTTCTTTACTTCAAACATTCTTTCCAAAATATCTACATTTGAATCAGATAGCAAAATGTCCATGTAATGGTAAACTATAGATTCGGGAAATTGTTTATATCATTTTCTTCTTATAAGTTGATTATGAGTGGTAGCACAGTTATTAGTGGCACTCCACTTTCATACAGCAGCCATATTTTCTAGCCAAAAAAGTATAGATGAGTAATTGCTGTACCTGGCTATTTTTTTGGCATCTTTTGAGGTTTTTTTTCCCCCTAAAATAAAGATTTCTGTACCATCCCTCAGCTACTGAATCATACTAGGTGGTGAAGGAGAAAGACTATTATGGGTCTTTTGTTGCTTGTTTCTTTGTGAATTTTGAGGTCTATATAACTTGCTTTATTTGTAGTGTAAATTGGTTTGAATTTGTAATTCTCCTGCCTTTGCTTTTCAGTTTAGAAAATGCATTTAGTTTTTATTATATTTATTTAATTGTGTGTATATGTGGACCATAATACATATTTTAGGGGTCAAAGGATTACTTGTGAAAGTTGGTACTCTCCACCATGAGAGTTCTGGGGAATCAAACTCAGCTTGTTAGGCTTGATGGCAAATTTCTTAATCCACTAAGACATCTCACCAAACCAGATTAAAAAAACAAAAACACAATACATACATACATACATACATACATACATACATACATACATATCTGTTTATATAACTACTAAATATATTAAAGAAGATAGAATTGTTTGTAGAAATTGTTTGAGTGTATGAGATCGAGTTTTAAAATGGGGGTGATAATGGGAAGCAGACACTTTTTGGTGTTGAAAACAAAGGAGAGAGAAATGATGTAGCTTATTAAAAGCTAAGTATATGTAACCTTCGTAGTAATTGGTCATAGCTGTGCTAATTGCCCAAGAACAAGCCATAATGAAAGTGCAGCAGACACAGCTGAGCCATTTTCAGGGTCCCCAGATGAAAAGGAAAACAGAGCAACTGAGCTGGTAACAGCTGCCAGAATTAATCTAGACAAACCACAAGGGCTGGAGAGAGCATTAAAAGAATTTCAGAAAGAACTGGTAGGTCAATAAAGACAAAGTTTTAGGTAATAGAGGATGAAAGATGAGAGGAAATGTATGAAATAACTGGGGATAAATAAGAAACATGCTAGGAAATCTAAGATAATTCTTCTTGAGAAGAATCAAGAACCTGCGCCTCAGAAGAGAGGTCATAGGAAGGACAGTGTTACTGTTTGGACATGAGGTGTCCCCAAAAACACTCATGTGTCTAGGGCTTAGTTCCAGGGGTGGTGTTATTTGGGGAGACCTGGAAATTTGAGGAGATGAAGCTTGACTGAAGGAAGTAGGTGGCTGGAGGTGGGTCCATAGAGGTATTTCAAAGAGGAAGACAGGAAGGGGTCAGAACAAAATACCTCAGAACAGCTCCCTCCCGCCAGATGCCGTGATACTCTTTCCAAATACATGAAACCAGGCTACCCTCACTTGAAACTATAACCTAGCATTAATCCTTGGCCCCTTTAGTTTGCTGATTAGTTAGTTGTAAGTACTAACTAATCAGCCCCACTTCACTCAGTCGGTAGAGCATGGGACTCTTAATCCCAGGGTCGTGGGTTCGTGCCCCACGTTGGGCGCCATCTGTAGTAATAGGTGTGGTGGGGCTGCGTCCCCCAGCACCCCACTGTCCACACGGCTAGCTTTACCCAAAATAATTACCCGGACACTGTATTCTTTTAATCACTGCTTGGCCCATTCTCTTTTAGGCTAACTCTCGCACCTGGACTAGCCCATTTCTAATCATCTGTGTGTAGCACCCCAAGGTGCGCTTACCGGGAAGATTCTAGCCTACGTCCATCCTGG
>NW_004949096.1:30511952-30523676 GCF_000317375.1 Microtus ochrogaster
CAAGATCGATGAGATACTGTGCTCTCATGGCTATATAACTATAGATTCCCTTAGGTTGTTTCTGCTGGTTATTTTGTCACAGCAGCGAGAAATATAACAAGTGAGAAAAAGACATTGATATAGCATGAATAATACAATCTCAGAGATGGATATTGGTGTTCAACCTGAAGATCAGAAAAGGAAAGCAGCCAGCCACTGTCTCTTACCTTTACCTCAGACCAAAAATGGGTGGGATCCTGTCTCCACGAATCCTGAAGACTCTACAGCCTACTTTCCACTCAGTTCCTGTCTCTACCCCTTATACTTCTGTCTCTGCCCAGTCATGTCACTCTTGTCTCTACCTCTCTAGTGCTGAGATTAAAGACGTGTGATCCCAAGTGCTGGGATCGCCTTTGAGTGAGCTCTATTTCTCTTTTAGACAGATTCAATCTTGGGTAGCCCAGACTGGCCTTGAACTAACAGAGATCTGTCTGCCTGTCTCTGAGTCCTGGGATTAAAGGTGTATGCCACCACTTCCTGGCCTATATGACTGACTAGTATAGCTGTTTTGCTCTCTGATCTTCAGACAAGCTTTATTTATTAAAACGTAATTAATATACCAGTATGCATTGACATGGCAGAGGCCAGAAAGAGTATAGTGAATACGCTTAATTTTTTTAGAGAAACTCCAATCCCAGAGATTAGTATTATGGAGAAGTAGAGAAGAAATAAACTCTTAAGATAATGAAAGTGTTGATGAAATTAAGTGAGGAAGTTCAAAAGTCTGTGAGGGATAAGGAATGTAGCTTAGTTGGTATAGTGCTTGCCTAGCATGTACTAAACTCAGAGTTCAATCCCAGCACTACATAAACTGTAATCCCAGCATTTGGAAGGTGAAGCAGGATGATTAGAAGTTTCAAGGTTAGTGGGTAATGGTGGCTCATGCCTTTAATCTCAGCACTCAGGAGGCAGAGGCAGGCTGATCTCTGAGTTCAGGACTAGCCTGGTGTGCAGAGCAAGTTCCAGGACCTGCTCCAAAGCTACACAGAGAAAAAACCCTGTCTCAAGAAACAAAAACAAAAAAATCCTAAGTGGCATTTGCATTAGAAATAAGACCACATGTAATTTTTGAAAAAAGTTGTTTTTAATGGACAGCTTATGAGGAAACTACTAGTAGAATCTGAGACCAGCCAAGTTGTTTTCAACATTATAAAAAAATTTTTCTTTCCTTCTTTCTTTATCCATGGCATTTTGCTATATTTTTCACATTGGCCTTGAACTCCTGGACTCAAGGAGTCTTACTGGTTCAGCCTGTCCAGTAGCTAACTAAAGGCCAATGTTCCCAGCCACCATTTTAGATTTTTGAAATTTGGACTGGTGTCTTCCTTAGTCACTGTTCTATTGCTGTGAAGAGACATCATGGCCAAGATTGCTCTTATAAAAGAAAACATTTAATTGATACTTGCTTACAGTTTCAGGGGCTTAGTTCATTGTCATCATGGCAGGGAGCAGGGAGCATGCATGCTGGCACTGCTGCCGTAGCTGAGAGCTACATCATGATCTGTAGGTAGAGAGAAACTCTGGGCTTGGCATGGACTTTTGGAACCTCAAAGCCCACTCCCAATGACATACTTCCTCCAACAAGGCCACATCTCCTAATCCTCTTAATCTTTTCAAATAGTGCCATTCCCTGCTGACTAAGTATTCAAATATATGAGCGTATAGGGACCATTCTTACTCAAACCATTACAGTGTCTATCTGATTTTAAATGTGATTTGGGTAAGAGATGGGCTGTGTTTGTTACTGTTGCCTGTCTGTCCACCTATCTACATCACTTAACCTGCAAAGAAGCTTGAAGGAGAAACATATTTGATATCTTTCTTGTGTACATTAAGTAAGAATATCTTGGATATTTTAAATAAAAAGCCTGAAAGTGGGATTGGGGTGTAGTTTAGTAATAGAACACTTCGCTGGCATGAGGCCCTGGATTTAATTCCCAGTGCCAGAAACAAACAAAAGATCATTGTAAAAGCTAGTAAGGAGAGAGGGAGGCCATGTTGAACCCATATAATGAAAATCCCTTTGTGAGATAAACAGTAAATAATGATTTTTTTTGTGTACTGTTTCCTGTCTAGAAAATATTTAGAAGAAAAGCTAAAGTATTTCTAGAGCAGTTTAAATATGTGTGGCTGTGTGATGAACCCAAATTAATTGCTAATTAATTTATAATTAGTCAGTAGTAATAAGAACCCAAACTAGGGCATAGGCAGATGGCTCAGTGATCAAGGGCACCTTGTTCAGTTCCCAGCACCCATGTTGGGCTGCTGACAACTGCCTGTGACTCCAGTGATATTTAGTTAGCGTCTCGTATCTTACTGTGCTGCAAACTCTTCCTTGGCTGGCTTGTCTGGGTGCCCCTCCCCCATGTGTATATCTCATTTACATTTATTAATTGGGGGTGGGGAACATGCTCAGGCTACTGTACTTACATTAGACAACAGCTTCAGTAGTCATTTCTCTCTTCCATGTGGGTTCTAGGAATCCAACCCAGGTCATCAGACTTGGTGGCAAGCACGTTTAACCACTTAGCCATCATCTCAAGGTGCTGCCTTCTATTCTTACTCTGTTAGTTTAGGAGTAATTGGACCTTTTCTCTAAAAAGCCAGGCAGTAAAGTAGTTGAGACTTTGGAGGCCATATACCATCTCTGTCTCTATCACCACAGCTGTCAAGTAGGCATAGACACTAGCATATGGCACATTTCCCACAAAACTATTTATAGACATTGGAATTTGAGTTTTATGTAACTCAGTATCATAAAATATTTTGGGGGAATTTTCCTCCAACCAATAAATTGTAACCAATGCTCCTTAGCTGGTCATTCCTCTATAAACAGGCCTAGTTTACAGACATTTTTATTGTCTATAAAATGACTCTGTTTAGTCTTGTCCCCTCTGATCTACTCATCATACTGAAGCAAAAATTACTGCAAAATTGCAAATTGGAATCATGCTCTTGCTTAAAGTCCTCTAAAGATCCCATAAGTACCTACCTTCTTTGTATTACCTTTGTGCTTTAGACCTTCATTAATTTTTAAGAGATACATCTTATTATTTTCACTTAATTTATTATTCCAGCTCCTTGGGACTGATTGCAGTTCCTAGAATGTAGTTGCAATTGATATAACATCAAATTAACTCTTTATTTATTTAGTGTGCTGGGTTCTGTCTGCATGTGTGCCTGCAGGCCAGAAGAGGGCACCAGATCTCATTACACAAGATCTCATTACAGATGGTTGTGAGCCACCATGTGGTTGCTGGGAATTGAACTAAGTAAGGACCTCTGGAAGAACTGTCAGTGCTCTTAACCTCTGAGCCATCTGTCCAGCCCTAAAATTAACCCTTTTAAAGTATATAGTTCAGTGTGGTGTTTTAGAAGCAAACCTTACAGTATTACACAGATGGTCACCACTGTCTAATTCTAAAATATGCTTATTCTCCAAAATGAAGTCCTGTGTGCACATAAGAAGTCACCCTGCGTTGCTAAGGATACTACTCAGGTGTAGCAAATGTGTTTGTGAAAGGCTCTGGTTTATCCTTAGAGAGTCCTTGTTACCTTTTCTCCCCAGATGGCAGCCATTGTTTGTCTGTCCATGTGGACTGGCCTTTTCAGTGTGTTTCATATGGATGTGATCAGAAATTTTTTTGCCCTTTAGTGGTTTCTTCTTTCACTTGCCTGTGTAGTATTTTCAGAGTGAAATTGTGTTGTGCCATACACTAGTGCTTCATTCCTTTTCTATAACCATCTGCCAGCCTTATTATTTAACTTCCTTCTTTAAAGCCCCCAGGACTTCAGTGAGACTGCTGTACTTCCACGCTTGAACAGTTCTGTTTTCATCTGCTCTTTGTTTGGGGATAAACTTTCTCCTTAAGTATTAAGTCATTGGAACTCAGGCTGAAGAATACACCCTGCTTGATCCTAAAGGTCCTTCCCTGTCTTTTCTTCCAGCTCCTTTTCCTACTATTCTTTCTACTGTATTACCAGATAGTACTTTGGAGTCTCCTTATAGACCTCAGGCCTTCTTGACGCCATACATTTCCTTGGTTATTTTCTCTTTCTGAAGTGCTCCTTTCTACTTGGTTTGAGCTTTACCCAGCCTTCAATTCCTATATCAGTCAGAATTCTTTCCATAAACTCTTTGAATTAATTACCTAGGAATTACACTCTAGGCACTACCTTGCCTACCAATTCCTTGAAAATGCTCTTATGTTTTATCTGTTGTTTCATATTCTTGCCAATATGTTGGCACTAAATGGTAGGGGAAAGGGAAAGAGTGTGACTATGAAAGAAAGTATGAGCTAATGGGATGACTGTGAACCTGTGACCTGAGAAAAGAACCAATTCCTACAATTGTCCTCTGACCTGTGTACAGGTGTGTGTGTACACACACACACACACACACACACACACACACACACACACACACACTAATAAAATAAAAAAGAGAAAATAGAATATGAGAGAGGTCTTTGTAGTGATGGAATAGCCTCTGTGCCTTGACTTGTCTGGGGTTCCCAGACCAACACATTAGATTAGATGACACAGAACTGTACATACTCATGTTATTGTCTCAGTTTTGGAGTCATACGAATAAATGTACAGTGGGAGAGATTGTGTGAGGTTATATGAGGTATCTATGCAATATCTTACACTTCAGATCAAAAATTTTTATTTAGAAATTGAGTTGGTATTTATCATCATTTGCCTCTTACATTGTTGCTTTTGATCAGTGTGAAACTGCCTACTTTTGAGGAGACACATTTATAGTAATATTTTACTTACATTTTAAAATTAGGCAAAGCTTGTCTACAACAAGAGCTAAGACATTTTAATGCAAAATAAGAGTATAAAAGTAGGGCTGGAGAGATGGCTCAGCAGTTAAGAGCATTGCCTGCTATTCCAAAGGTCCTGAGTTCAATTCCCAGAAACCACGTGGTGTCTCACAACCCTCTGGAATGAGGTCGGGTGCCCTCTTCTGGCCTGAAGGCATATATCGTAAATAAATAAATATTTTTTAAAAAAGATTTTCAAAAAAAAGAGTATAAAAGTGGCTGGATAATGGTAGTGCATACCTTTAATCCCAACACTCAGGAGGCAGAGGCAGGAGTTCAAGGCCAGCCTGATCTATAGAGCAAGTTTCAGGACAGCCAGGGCTGCACAAACCCTGTCTCAACAGAATTAAAAAAAAAAAGTGTATAAAAATAAAACATGAAAATGTTTATATTATTCAAGTGCATATTTTAACTGTTTCTTTAAGTGGGAAGCCTTAGTTTCACTCATGTTTTGTACATGTAAACCTGAAGACCTGAGTTTGATTTTCTAGATCCACATGGTAGAAGAAAAGAACCAATTCTCTGACCTCTGCAAACACATGTACACACACACACATGCACATGCATGCACGCTTTTGTTATTAGCATTCATGTGTACCGACTCCCTAGAGGACAGTAACCACCACTTGGAATGTTGAGCATATACCATCCAGAAACACTGTGTTGCCCTGGAGAAGCCTGATAAGAGTGAATTGCTTTTGATTTATAATGAATGTTTCAAACATTTAATCCTAGCTTAATATTGAATTATTGGGAGGTCTTCTGTAAGATTTGGGGTGGGGGAGTCATTAAATGATGTTCAACTCAAACTTTAAAACTTTCGATAATTCAGGACTGGAGAGATGGCTCAGCAGTTAACAGCACTGGCTGCTCTTCCAGAGGACCTAGGTTCAATTCCCAGCACCCACATAACAGCTCACAACTGTCTGTAATTTCAATTCCAAGGGATCTGACACCTTCGTACCAATGCACATAGTCAAATAAATTAAAAAAAACTTTTGAAACTTGTTATACTGTGTATCAGGTAAACATTCCCATACAGTTTTAAAATAGTACAGAATTAGAATTTTTATTTTAATTCCTTTAAAATAGAGGTGGGGTATAAATAGAGTTTTTGTTTTCATTCATGATCAAGTTCAAAGTGACTATGAGTAAATATGAATGAAACTACATATTCTTGGTGGGTGAAGTGATACATACATGTAAGCACTTAGGGAGGTGATGGCATGAGAATCAGGTATTCAAGGTCATCCTTGACTTTACAGAAAGTTGAGGCAGGTGTGGTGGCACACAGCTTTAATCCCAGCACTGGAGGTAGAGTCAGGTAGAAGTGTTTGAGTTCAAGATCAGCTGGTCTACATAGCAGTTCCAGACTAGCCAGGAATACATAGATAGACCCTTTCTTGAAAAGAAAAGCCTAAACCAAGCAAACAGCAACAAGAAAAATAACATAGAAAGTTCAAGATTAGTTTGAGCTACATAGGGCATTGTGTTAAAAAAAAGAAAAAAAGAAAAAGAAACTACATATTATTAAAATACAAACAATTTCTTTTTTAGGTTAAACTACAGAACAACATATCGTATCAGATGGCAGACATACATCATTTAAAGGGTAAGAAACTTTTTAATTATAGAGTAAAGGTAAAGACTACTTCATATCTGAAATCTTCAAGAATTAAGAAATAGATGATGAAAAAAATAAAAATTTTGGACATAGTTACTTTGATGGCACAATATCTCTTTACCTTAAAATATAAAAAGATCAGTTAATGTTGCTATGTATGCAATAAGAGTTTGAGGCCCACATTTTAATCTTGTGCATAGATAGGGTTCTTACAATGAAATATTCTTTAAAGAGTCCTCGAAAAGGGCTGGAGATATGGCTCAGTAGTTAAACTGCTAGCCCTGTAGGAGTAAGAACCAGCATTTGAATCCACAGAACCTATGTAAATCTGGGCAAAATAACATGTTAGCATCTGTAATTCCAGCACTCTGAAGGCAGACTAGAAGACAGAGACAGGAGGATACCTAAAAGCTAATGGGTAGACGTTATCTACAGCTATGAACAAAGAGACCCTGTCTTAAACAAGATGGTGGTCAAGGATCTGTACTTGAGTTTGTCCTTTCACCTCTGCTCATATGGCATGACACAAACTTGTGCACAAACACAAAAAGTCCTCAAAGAAGGGCTGAGAAGGTTGGTCAGCTAACAAAGCGCTTGTCATGCAGTTATGAGGACTCTGGGTGCCCGGTGCCCACATAAAACACTAGATGTGGGGCTGGAGAGATGGCTCAGTGGTTAAGAGCATTACCTGCTCTTCCAAAGGTTCTGAGTTCAATTCCCAGCAACCACGTGGTGGCTCACAACCATCTGTAATGAGGTCTGGTGCCCTCTTCTGGCCTGCAGACATACACACAGACAGAATATTGTATACATAATAAATAAATAAATATTAAAAAAAAACAATGGATGTGGTACACACCTCTAATCCTAATACTAAGGAGATAGTGACAGGTGATCCTTTGAGCTTCTAGCCAACTAGTCTCACAAAAACCTTTGAGTTCCAGGTTCAATGAGAGATTCTATATCAAAAAATAAAGTGGAGAAGAATAGAGGAAGACACTCAGTGTTTGCTCTCTGGACTTTGATGTAAGACGGTCTTCTATCTATCTGTTGCTTTCATTGGTTAATTAATAAAGAAAACTGCTTGGCCTGATAGGTCAGAACATAGGTAGGTCGGGAAAACAGAACAGAATTATGGGAGGAAGAAAGCAGAGACAGGCAGATGCCATGATTCTCTGACCTGAGACAGACGTATGTTAGGATCTTTCCTGGTAAGCCACCACCTCATGGTGCTACACAGATTACTAAATATGGGTTAAAGCAAGATGTGAGAATTAGCCAATAAGAGGCTGGAACTAATGGACCGGGCAGTGTTTAAGTGAATACAATTTGTGTGTTGTTATTTCAGGGTATAAGCTAGCCAGGCAGCTGGGAGCCAGGCTGCGGGAACTGGCCCGCTGCTCCTTTTACAGGACTTGATATGAATATGTATGCATTTGTACAAGCACATAACGCGTACGAAAAATTCTCAAAGAAAATTGGACTGTAGTTTATGTGACCATGAAATTTCTAGAAAAAAGAGGTGGGTGCTTCTTTTATATTGTGTCTAACCTGCAAACTTTACCCATTCAAATGTGAGGATGTTTTTGTGAGGTTAATGCATTGGACACTCTAGAGACAGAAAAAACCTGGAACACAGGGAAATGAGTAATAAATAAATTAAAACTTTAAAAATACATTGTATTAGTTACTTTTTTATCACTGTGATAAAACACCATGACCACAGCAACTTGGGGAAGAGATGGTTATTTCTTCTGAAAGATTGTAGACTATCCAGGGAAGTCAGGGTAGGAACCTGGAAGTGGGAATTGATACAGAGGTCATGAAAGTGCTGCTTACTTTACATGGTTTGCTCAGCTGCTCTCTCACAGCATTCAGAACCATGTGCCATTTTGTTTTAGATGGAGTGATAGATAGTTACAGCTTCTATAGAAAGAGTAGGTAAGGAGATCAAGTGCCACCTCACTTACCTGTCATCTTGCCTTTGGGAATTGGGGCATGGCTGGCTTAATCTTCATTGTCATTTTGACTGGATGTATAATCACCTGGTAGAAACAACTCCAGGCTTGTTTGTGAGGGTGTTTTAAGGGGAATGTAATGGAGGAGCAAAGATTTACCCTGAAATGTGAGTGGTGCCATTCCCTAGGTTTTTTTAGAATTTTTTTTTTGAGGGGGAGGGTTCAAGACAGGGTTTCTCTATGTAACAGCCCTGGATGTCCTGGAACTTGCTCTGTAGACTAGAAAGGTCTCGAACTCACAGAGACCCTACTGCCTCTGCCTCCCAAGTGCTGATATTAAAGGCATGCACCACCACTGCCCAGCTAGAATAATTTTTTTTAAAGTTAAGGTCTTTCTATGTAACCAAGACTAGCTTTAAACTTATAGTGGGTGCTGGCATATAGGCATGTGGCACTAAATCTGGCACCCCAGGAATCTTATAATAGTGACCACAGTAGCAGCTTCGCTGAACTTTATGTTTAAGCTCATATTAAGGAAATATAGTATAGCCAGGTTGTGGTGGCGTACACCTTTAATCCCAGCACTTAGAAGGCAGAGACAAGTGGATCTCTGAGTTTGAGGACAGCCTGGTCTACAGAGTGAGTTCCAGGATAGCCAGGGCTGCACAGAGAAACCCTGCCTCAAAAACAAAATTCAAAACAAAACAAAAAACCAGAAGCTCAACACTTAGGGCAGAAGCAGGTGGGTCACTGTGAATTCTAGGACAGCAGAGTTACATGGAGACTCTGTCTCAAAAAAAAAAAAAAAAGCGAGACTGAAAGACCATTGCAAGAAATACAATGCAGGATGCATCTAAGAACTTAAGTTTGAATCCTATTGAAACACTCAAGTATTCTGTTAACATGGACCTGCTGAGGAACATGGTTGGTAAAGGAGAAGTAAATACAAACTTCAAAGTTGAAGCCAAAGAAAAATGTAAGTAAAAAAAAAAATGGCAAAGTTGGAAAATGTGTGATGTTTGAAATTTCTGGTGTTCCAGTGATGAAGCAGTATGGATAATTTTAGAATTTGAAAAAGTTGAGTCAGAAACTCAAACTTTGTAGAGCAGAATGGGAGGTATGTGTTAGATGAGTGGTTAAAAATATGTTTCTAGATCTAAAGCAATCATTCAGCAATTAAGAGCACTGGCTACTCTTCCAGAGGTTCTGAGTTCACTTCCCAGCAAGCACATGGTGGCTCATTACCATCCATAATGAGATCTGGTGCCCTCTTCTGGCCTACAGACAGACATGCAGACAGAACACTGTATACATAGTAAATCTTTTAAAAATAAAAGCAAACATGTTTCTACAGTTTGGATGAATAGTAGGTTTTAGACTTGGCAGAAGAAGCTTAATTTTGAGAACTGGCGTCATCTCAGCATTCCTTACATGAGGTACAGTATAAACAATGAGGAAGAGCTCAGTAAGCCCTGGAGCTTGTTGACCAGCCAGCCTAGTCTACTTAGTGATCCCCAGTGAGGTGAAAGATCTTGTCTCCAAAAACCTAAGAAGGGCTAGAGAGATGGCTTGGCAGTTAAGAGTACTTAGTGGTCTTGTAGAGGTCCCAGATTTGATTCATAACACCTACATGGCAGCTCAAAGCCATCTGTAACTCCAGGTGAAAGAGATCTAACACCTCTTCTGACTTCCAAGGGCTCCTACACACATGTGGTGCAGACAAACACTCAGGAACACAAAATAAATAACAAAAACAACAAAGGTGAAGAGCTATACGGAAGATTAACTGAAGGTGTAAGTCACAAACAATCCCACACCAGTTTGGAATTATGATTAATAGAATGGTTATTTATTTAAAGGGAAAAAACTTACAGATCACCGTCCCAGACAACAACCCTCTACGCAATCAGGAAAGGAGTCTAGTAGCCAGAAGAGCCGGAAGCACACGGCTACTGCTGCTTTTTAAAACAAACGAGACCACACCCAAGTGGGCTGGTATCTTAGAGTCTATTGGCTGAAGGAGCAGAAGGAGCTCCCACAGCACCTTCCCCCTTTGTTTAAGTAAGATAGTTCTAAACCCAATACAAAACAATATACGTTAGGAACAAATATTAAGAATAAGATTAGAATTACAATCACCATAAACAATATTTAGCAAGGAACATATGTTAAATGTTTTAATAAACATTGCATCCTATGGAATCTAAGTCTTGTATAGGAAATGGCTTGGCTAGATCATAAGAGGACAGTAACTATGACTACCTAATCTTCAACCCTATCCAAGGCCTGAGAAGGGAGATAATATTACTTGATCAGGCAGGGCAGCAGGAAGTACAATCAAGTAGCTTCCAAAGCGAGCAATATATGATTTCAAACTAAAACCAATCAAAATAGACAAAAAAGGACATTTCATATTAGTCACAGAAAAATTCCATCAAGAGGAAATCCCAATACTGAACATCTATGCCCCAAATACAAGGGTACCCTCATATATAAAGAAACACTACTAAAGCTTAAATCACACATTAAACCCCATACACTAATAGTGGGAAATTTCAACACCACACTCTCACCACTGTACATGTACAGGTCTACCAGACAGAAACTTAACAGAGAAATAAGGGAACTAACAGAAGTTATGACTCAAATTAACTTAACAGACATCTATAGAACATTCCATCAAAACTTAAAAGAACATAGCTCCTTCTCAGCACCTCATGGAACCTTCTCAAAAAATTGACCACATGCTAGGTAACAAAGCAAACCTCAAAAAAAAAAAAAACAACTTGGAATAACCCCATGTATCTTATCCGGTCACCATGGCTTAAAATTAGAACTCAACAGCAACACTAATTCCGGAAAGACCACAAACACATGGAAATTAAACAGTGCTCACCTGAATCATCAATGGGTCAAGGAAAAAATAAAGGGGGAAATTAAAGACTTCCTAAAATTCAGTGAAAATGACCACACAACATACCCAAATTTATGGGACACAATGAAAGCAGTGTTAAGAAGAAAGTTCATAGCACTAAAGGCCTACATAAAGAACCTGGAAAAAATCCCACACTAGTGAATTAACAGAACATTTGAAAACTTTAGAACAAAAATAAGCAAACTCACCTAAGAGAACTAGATGACAGGAAATAATCAAAGTGAGAGCTAAAGTCAACAAAATAGAAACAAAGAAAACAATACAAAGAATCAATGAGACAAAGAGTTGGTTCTTTGAAAAAAATCAACAAAATAGACAAACCTTTATCCAATCCAA
>NW_004949096.1:30523961-30526087 GCF_000317375.1 Microtus ochrogaster
ATACTTTGAAAACCTGTACTTCACAAAATTGGAAAACTTAAAATGGACAACTTTCTAAATAAATATCATTTACCAGAATTAAATCAAGAACAGATAGGCAAATAAATAGACCTATAACCGCAAAGAAATAGAAACAGTCATCAAAAGTCTCCCAATCAAAAAAAAAAAAAAAAACCTAGGACCAGATGGTTTCAGTGCAGAATTCTACAAGATTTTCAAAGAACTAATACCAATACTTCTCACAGTGTTCCATACAATAGAAACAGAAGGAACATTGCCAAACTTTTTTATGAGACTACAATTACCCTGATACCCAAACCATAGAAAGACATTACTAAGAAAGAATTACAGACCAATCTTCCTCATGAACATTGATGCAAAAATACTGAATAAAATGCTGGCAAACTGAATCCAAGAACACATCAGAAAAATCATACACCATGACCTAGTAGGCTTCATCCCACAGATGCAGGGATGGTTCAACATATGAAAATCTGCCAATATAATCCACCATATAAACAAACTTGGAAAAAAAAACATGATCATCTAATTAGATGATGAAGAAGCCTTCAACAAAATACAACATCCCTTCATGATAAAGGTCTTGGAGAGAACAGAAATACAAGGAACATACCTAAACATAATAAAGGCAATATACAGCAAGCCAACAGCCAACATCAAACTAAATGGAGAGAAACTTACAACGATTCCACTAAAATCAGGAACAAGACAAAGCTGTCCACTCTCTCCGTATCTATTCAATATAGTACTTGAGTTTCTAGCTAGAGAAATAAGACAACAAAAGATCAAGGATACAAATTAAAAAGAACAGGTCAAACTCTTAACTACTTGCTGATGATAATTTACATAAGTGACCTCAAAAAGTCTACCAAGGAACTCCTACAACTCATAAACACCTTCAATAATGTAAACTTAACTAAAAAAAAAATCAGTAGCCCTCCTTTATACAGATGATAAATGGGCTGAGAAAATATTCAGAGAAATATCACCCTTCACAATAGTCACAAATAACATAGAATATCTTGGAGTAACTCTAACCAAACAAGTAGAAGACCTGTATGACAAGAACTTTAAATCTTTGAAGAAAGAAATTGAAGAAGACACCAGAAAATGGAAAGATCTCCCATGCTTTTGGGTAGGTAGAATTAACATAGTAAAACTGAAAATCTACCAAAAGCAATCTACAGATTCAATAGAATGCCCATCAAAATCCTAGCAAAATTCTTCACAGACCTTGAAAGAATGGTACTCAACTCATATGGAAAAGAAAAAACATAGGATAGCCAAAACAATTCTGTACAATAAAGGAACTTCTGGAGGCATCACCATCCTTAACTTCAAACTCTACTATAGAGCTACAGTAATGAAAATAGTCTTGTATTGGCATAAAAACAGACAGGAGGACCAATCGAATCAAATCAAAGACCCAGATATCGATCCACACACCTATGAACACCTGATTTTTTGACAAATGAAAAAAAAAAACCATAAAATGGGAAAAAAGAGACATATTCAACAAATGGTACTGGCATAACTGCATATCAACATGTAGAAGAATGAAAATAGACCCATATCTATCACCATGCACAAAACTCAAGTCCAAATGGATCAAAGACCTCAAAATAAATCCAACTACGCTGAACCTCAGAAGAAAAAGTGGGAAGTACACTTGAACGCATTGGCACAGGAGACCACTTCCTAAATATAATCCCAGTAGCACAGACACTGAGAGCAACAGTTAATCAATTGGACCTCCTAAAACCGAGAAGCTTCTATAAAATAGAGGACATGGTCAACAAGACAAAACATCAGCCTATAGATTGGGAAAAGATCTTCCCCATATTGGACAGAGGGATGATCTCCAGAATGCACAAAGAACTCAAGAAATTGGTCATCAAAAGATCAAATAATCCAATAAAAAATGGGGTATAGACCTAAGCGGAAAACTCTCAACAGAAAAGTCTAAAATGACTGAAAGACATTTAAGGAAATGCTCTACATCCTTAGCCTTCAAAGAAATGCAAATCAAAACAACTCTGAGATTCCATCTTACACCTGTCAGAATGGCCAAGATCAAAATCACTGTTGAAACAGCATATGCTAGC
>NW_004949096.1:30526617-30533119 GCF_000317375.1 Microtus ochrogaster
ATAATGACATCTTGAAATTTGTAGTCAAATGGATGTATCTAGAAAACGTCATATTAAGTGAGTTAACTCAGACCCACAAAGACAATATCATATATACTCACTCATAAGTGAATTTTAGACATGAATCAAAGAAAAACCAGTATACAATTCACTACCCCAGAGAACATAGACAACAATGAGGACCATAAGAGAGACATACATGGATCTAATCTACATGGGACATAGAGAAAAGAAAGAAATTTGTCCCCCCCCAAGAAAAACTATAGGATATATATTTAGATGTTTGAGTGCTTGCTTTAATGGAAGGCTGCTGTTTATTGGATAATTAGAAAAAACTCTTCAATTAACAAGTGTTCTGGCCTCAGGACCAAGGAAATGAAGCCAGTTTTTATTGGTATCAAAACCTCAGAAACATAATTTTAGCAGACAGATATGTAAAACTTTAATGTTCTCAAAATGGAAATCTAATGGAACATTTAATGGCCATTTTCTTTTTAGGAAGTACTTGGCCAAAAGAGTCATGAAACGGAATACCTAAGTATTTATTTATGGTGTGTGTGTGTGTGTGTGTGTGTGTGTGTGTGTGTGTGTGTGTGTGGTGTGTGTGTGGTGTGTGTGTCTGTCTGTGTGTGGTGTGTGTGTGGTGTGTGTGTGTGTGTGTGTGTGTGTGTGTGTGGTGTGTGTGTGTGGTGTGTGTGTGTGTCTGTGTGTGTGGTATGTGTGTGTCTGTGTGTGGTGTGTCTGTGTGTGGTGTGTGTGTGTGGTATGTGTGTGTCTGTGTGTGGTCTGTCTGTGTGTGGTGTGGTGTGTGTGTGGTGTGTGTGTGGTGTGTGTGTGTGTGTGTGTGTGTGTGTGTGTGTGTGTGTGGTGCATTTCAAATTATAATTAAGAGAAACTTTGAGCTGGGCAGTGGATCTCTGTGATTTCGAGACCAGCCTGGTCTACAAGAGCTAGTTCCAGGACAGGCTCCAAAGCCACAGAGAAACCCTGTCTCGAAAAACAAAAAAGAAAAAAAAAAAAGAAACTTTGAACTTCTGTAAAAGCAAGGCATGATTCTTAAAAGCTGATATTAGGAAAGTACATTTATGAATGAAATTTTCATTTATGATGTAAGTAGACATTGAAAGTACACAGTTTCTACCTAATATCCTTTTTCCCAGGAGTGACCTGCTCATAAGAAGCAATTGGTATCTCTGCATAGGGCATGACTCAGCCTAGGCATGGAGGCGAGGACCTTGGTCTTGCCTCAGTGAGGGGACAAGACAGTCATAGTTGAGTTCCCAGGGGAGGCCTTAACCTCTCTGAGGAATGAATGGGAGGGGGGAGGGGAAGTAAGAGGAAAGGGGAAATGGGATTTGATATGAAATAAATAAATAAATAGATAGATAAATAAATAAATAGTTTTTAAAGGAAAGCAAAGAAAATGTGCATAATTAAAAGACCACTCCATAGACTTTCATTAGAAAGTATTACAGTAAGTAAATTTAATTATTCCATGGTTCTTCCCCTTGTATGGCTAGAACAACTGGCTGAGCTTCGTCAGGAGTTTCTTCGACAAGAAGACCAGCTCCAGGACTACAGGAAGAATAGCACGTACCTTGTGAAGAGGTTAGAATATGAGAGGTAAGATGCTGCATGCAACAGCCTGTCACAAGTGTTTACCTAGGGCTTGTACATAATTCACTTCTTCCTTCTCTCCTCTGTTCTTTCTCTCTCGTTTTCCTTATCTTGTCTTTCAGAGGCTCTTGGAAAGCCATACTCTTTCATCTTGATATGTTCAACACTGTGAAAATGTCTCTTATGTGATGTGTTAGGTCTTTCTAGATTGTAAAACAGGAAAATCCTACTAACGGCAGGTTTTGTTGAATTGGAAATGTAAAGGACTGAAAGGAGAGTCCTTCTTTTTGAGGGACTTCTAGAAGATGAAAACAAGCCTGGGGCATGTCTTCAAAATAGCTAAGGGGATTTCTGCTCATGCTTCTGCTGTGTGCTTCTGCCCCTCATGCACACCTCTCATGGTGAAGAGATGGGGAAGTTCTTAGGGCCGTATGCTTTAAAGCAGCTTTATAGTAAAGGTTTTTCTTTAGGTCTTTAGGTACTGTTATTACCTATGTATAATGTATATATGTATTTATACTGCCAGTATTCAGTGTTTTTCCATATTTCTACAGGATTGAAGACTTAAACAGTGAGCTATAATATTTTCTTTAGCTTATCAGTTTATCAAAACTTAGTTTCTACAATTTGTGGAACCATTGTAGAAAGTTTTGCTTTCCTTGGTATTTCTTGGGCAACAAGATGGCTTAGTGAGTAAAAGGCACTTGCTGTGCTAGTCTGACCTCCTTAGTGTGACCCCTGGATCCCGCCATGGAAAGGAGAGGACTAAAGTCCTCTAACATCTACATGTGTACCATGTGCACTCTGGCACTCACATGTCCACAGGTAGTTATATAGACATACATCATACAAATATGTAACAGCAATAATAATGGTAGAGTAAAATAAATAATTTTAGAATGTTCCATTTTTATTAATTTTTATGTAAGAGATTGTTCCCTCTTAATATTTTACTAGTATATACTCACAAACATACATTCACTAAAAATGTTTTCATCAGTTAGCTGCTGTGTAACATAAATGAAAGATTGCTTTCTAAATAATTATGCTAGTTTATAATATGAATATTTTCTCATAGCCCTACCAGTATTGTTTATAGTTTGATTTTAATTCTGGAAATGTAAGCATAAAGCAGTACAAGTATATCCAGATAGGAAGTTTAATTTGCAATAATTATATGAGCATTAATATATGTCTCTGTTTTCATTAAATGCTTGTTTCTATTTGCAACAGTGTCTATTTGTATCCTTTGAATACTTGTCCATCAGAAAGTCACCATTTTTTATCTGTTTTCACTTTTTTCTGATACTGTACTGTTTCTTCCTTCTCTTTATTCCATGCTATAAACTTGTATTATGGTGTTTAAAGTACTATTGTGGGATATTTTTATACTCTGTAAAGATATATTGCTCTGATTGGTGTAAAGCTGAACGATCAATACCTAGACAAGAGATATATGGGGAGTTCTGGGCAGAGAGAAGCAGGAGATAATTGAGGCACATGGGAGACACAGAGAAGCATGAGGTACGAGGTGAAAAAGAGGTATTGCCCATGATAGAGCACAGATCAATAGAAGTTATAAGAACTAGGAACATGCCTGAGCTATGGGCTGAGCTTTCATAATTGGTAAGAGTCTCTGTATTTGGGAGCTGGCTGGCAGGACAGACCAAGATTCCTTACAGAGTACTATTGAACACATCGAGAGTTGATATTCCTTAGAGGCTCCTAATTCTAGCATTTTTCATCTATTTGTTGAGGACCAACAGTTTTTTTATACAATATCTTACTCTTGTGATTAAAGTTGGCTCGGCACTTGTTTCTTTATAGGTGTAATTTGTAAAACACTTGAGAAAGGATTGCTTTGTATCTGTCTGATTTCTGCTTTTGTTTCTTGATATTTTTTTTTCCAGTTAGCTGTATTCCCTTTCCCCGTTAGAGAGTCAACTGTTCTGATTCTGGCTGCATTTCACTGTTTCTCTTTTCTGCTGTTCTCTACTGACCAATGTTTTGTCTTTCTAAACGTATGTGCCAGCTTCTGGACAGACTTGGAGAACTCAGTCCAATGGAGTCTAAAAGAATGACTTTCTAATTTAGTTTTCAGTGTGGACAGCAGATCAAGGAATTAAGAGCACAACATGAAGAAAATATAAAAAAATTAGCAGATCAGTTTTTGCAGGAACAAAAGGTAAATTAAAAATAAATATCTAAACAATACATGTTTTAGTTGTAATATATGTAATTTAGAAGTAGATATGCTTTTGTCATAACACATTAAATATTCTAGCCTGCTTAAGTTTAAAAAAGGTTGTGTATTAGCTGAGTAGAGTGGATGTCTAAAAATATCTCAACTTGCTTATTTTTTCTTATGGCTAGAAATTGAACTTAGGGCCTTGCACATGCTAGGCAAATTACCATTATTATTATTGTTCTTATTATTATTGTTGTTGTTGTTAATATTAGATTTTAAGGTGAATGGCTTTTTCCTGAAAAGAAAACTTCCTTTTTCTCTCCCTCCTTTTCTTCATCCCTTACTTCTTCTTACTTATCTTACTGTGTAGCCCCAATTGGCCTTGAGCTCCCAATCCCTTTGCCTCAGCATTTCAAGTGATGGGTTACAGATGGATGGAACCGACACCCAGCTTCAGAAAGCAGAACATAATTGTCACGATTTTTCTTATTAGTCTCTAGTAGTCTGGCACCCTGTCTTAAAACAGAAAGACACAACTAGACACTGCATAACTAAGTTTGGCTTGTATTTTCTTAAAGTACTATGGGTCAGATCTGTGACTTCCTGTATGCCAAGTATATGTTCTGTTGAGCTACATACCCAACTGGTACATTTTGAGTCAGCAAATTCTATTTATTCATTTTGAGTTGACCTATCATAAAGGTCATCATAGAAATAGAGGATACTAGCTGGACGTGGTGGCACGTGGCTTTAACCTCAGCACTCAGGGACACAGACACAGGTGATCTCTGTGAGTTCAAGGCCAGCCTGGTCTACAAAGTGAGTTCCAGAACAGCCAGAACTGTTACTGTTTGTTAAACAGGAAAACCCTGTCATGAAAAAAAACAAGAAAAAAAAAGTAAATAGAAATACAGAAAATTTTTCTGAATATCACTAACCATTATGGACATAAGGGTTTTTTTTTATACTCTTTAATCTCAGTTGATTAAATGTGGTTTGTATAAAATCTTAGAATTAAAAGTAAAGCATGACTCAATAATGAAAAATATTTCTTTTGTTCTTTGGTAACATATAAGGACTAAAAGTCAAGGATATCAGGGTTTTTGTTTGTTTTTCGAGACAGGGTTTCTCTGTAGCTTTGGAGCCTGTCCTAGAACTAACTCTTGTAGACCAGTTTGTCCTCAAACTCACAGAGATTGACCTTCCTCTGGGTGCTGGGATTAAAGGCATGCACCGCCACCACCAGCCAACTAGTCTACAGTGCAAGTTCCGGAACAGGCTCCAAAGCTACGCAGAGAAACCCTGGGGCGGGAGGGGGGGGGCGTTGGGGGGAGAAGAAGAAAAGAAAACACTTCCGTCAGATTACTTGTAGGTACTCTATAGTGCATTTTCTTAGTTAATGATTGATGTGGGAGGGCCTAGCTCACAAGGGCAAACCTTGGCAAGTGGTCCTGGATGAGATCAGGTTTTTTTTCTTTGTTTTTCCTCAGTTTTTCAGTGGGAATATTGAGGGTGTTGCATCTTTCTCACAACTTTCCAGTCTACAGATGGAAGCAGTTGCTGTTGTCTGCCTCTACTTTGAAGAGTGTGAGAATGGGCTAGTGGAAGAAGGCAGGCTTGAGTGGTCAGCCATTGTGTGGTCACTGAGTGTAGCTAGAAGATAGTATTGAGACCCTGGAAGTGTAGAGGAGTGTAATGGGATGTGAACGGAAGGAGAAAGGCTTGTTGTGGTGCTGTGTCATTTATTGCAAGCTTTTATTAGTTTTTGTCAAGTTTTATTAGTTTTGTTGTTTTGACAGAAATAACTGACAAAAGAAACTTACGGTTGAAAATTTAAAAGAATACTATTTCATGGTGTGGAGATATTACTAAAAATTCACTGTGTTCATAAGTAAATGTTTATGTTTTTGTGATATAAGGACAGAAAGTCTAGACAGACCAGAGAAGAATAAGAAGACTTGAAGACTAAAACACCTTGTAGTATATATATACTGAGTTACATCTGGAATAGAAAAGCAAGACATGGTGGGAAAACTGGTTTAAAAAAGTCTACATGAGCCGGGCGGCGGTGGCGCACGCCTTTAATCCCAGCACTCGGGAGGCAGAGGCAGGCGGATCTTTGTGAGTTCGAGGCCAGCCTGGTCTAGAAGAGCTAGTTCCAGGACAGGAACCAAAAAAAAGCTATGGAGAAACCCTGTCTCTAAAATAAAAAAAAAAAAATCTACATGAAGTCTAAAAGTTTAGTTAATAATAATAATTTTATCTTTTTCTTTTGCCTTTTTTTCTGAGTCTTGTGTGCCTCAGACTGGTCCTAAATTCCCAATGTAGCCAACAGTGGCATTGAATTTATGATTTTCTTGCCTTTATCGCCTGTGTGCTGCTATTACAGATGTCTGCTATCCTACCCGGCTTATGCAGTTCGGGGTATCCAACCCAGCGTTTTATGGATGGTAGGAAAGCAATCTACCAATGGAGCCACACCTCCAGCCCAGTTATACTGTTGTCTTTGTTTTACAGGTCTATCATGGTAATATCTGTTTTAACATTAGAAAAAACTGAATGAGGAACAATTAATTTTCTATAAATTAAAATTATTTCATGCTGGGTGGTGGTGGCACATGCCTTTATTCCCAGTACTTGTGAAGCAGAGGCATGCAGATATGGGTCAGAGCAAGTTATAGGACAGCAAACACTACA
>NW_004949096.1:30533904-30535529 GCF_000317375.1 Microtus ochrogaster
GCCCGGCTTGTTTTTGTTTTTTAAAATATTTTTGTAGCCCTTAAAATGGTTTAGTAGGTAAGGGCACTTGTCAATAAGCCTGATGACCTGAGTTGATCCCCATTCCCATGTAGTGGAAGGAAAGAAATGACTTATACAAGTTGTCCTCAGACTTCCATGTGCCTGGCACCACGTGTGCATGCAACACAAATTAATAGTAATTCACAACTGAAAATACTGTTACTAAATCTTTATCTTTGGCAGGAGACCCACAAGAGTCAATCAAATGATGGAAAAGAATTGGGTATAAATGATCATGTAGCCCCTAAAAATATTCCAAATATGGCTGAAAATGATGCAAATAAGAATGAAGAACCCTCAAGCAATCATATTCCACATGGGAAAGGTAATATTATTGTTTTATGTTGATAGGATACTGACTATTTCTTCCTGTTTTGAAGTTCAGTCATTAGTGTCTGTATTGTTTAAAATTTGTTCCTTTGTTCGAAGAGTAAAAAGTAAGATATTTTAGTTAAAAGTGTTCCTGGGCAGTAGTGGTACACACTTTTAATCCCAGCACTCAGGAGGCGAGTTCCAGTACAGCCAAGGCTACATGGAGAAACCTGTCTCAAAAAAAAAACAAAAAAAACAAAAAAAACTGTATCAGGGCCAGGGAGTTGGCTCAGATGGTAAAAGTACTAGCTATGCAAGTATGGCAACCAGAGTTCAGTTTCTCAAATCTACATTAAAAACTTGATTATAGGGCTGAAGAGGTAGCTCAGAGGTTAAGAGCAATGACTACTGTTCTTCCAGAGGTCCTTAGTTCAATTCCCAGCAACCACATGGTGGCTCACAACTATGTGTAATCAGATCTGGTGCCCTCTTCTGGCCTACAGGCATACATGCAGACCAGAATGTTGAATACATAATAAATAAATAAATCTAAAAAAAAAAAAACTTGATTATAGTGGCATACCTCTGCAATCTCAGAATTCCTGCAATGAGGTGGGAGCTAGAAACAGATTTTTATGGAAGTACTCAGGTTCACTAGCCTGGTGAATGCAGCACAGCAGTACACAGAAGAGACCCCACCTCAGGAGTGGGCGGAAAGCACCTACTCCTTCCTACTGCCACACGTGCACAGACACACTCTGAGGAAAGTATGTGTTTTTTAAAATTAAAAGCAAAACAAAACTAAGTTCTAAAAACAGTTGTTCAGTTGTAACCTGTGACTTTAGAAACTGGTCTTTACTTTCCTTCAAAACTTTCTCGATTTATATAAACATATACATAATTGTATCATATTTTGTTACTTGGGCAGAACAAGCTAAACGAATTGGTGATGCAGGGATGCCTGGAGTAGAAGAGAATGATCTAGCAAAAGTAGATGATCTTCCTGCTGGTAAGTGAAAGTTGGGCGCCATTCTGTTGTAAGAGCTGCAGGCTGCATTAGGCCGCCCCAGCTCCTGGTCGCCTGGCTAGCTTATGCCCCAAAATAACAACACACAAACTGTATTCCTTTAAACACTGCTTGGCTCATTATATCTAGCCTCTTCTCGGCTAACTCTCGCACCTGGACTAGCCCATTTCTAATAATGTGTGTAGCACCCCAAGGTGCGCTTACTGGGAAGATTCTAGCCTAGGTC
>NW_004949096.1:30535784-30536647 GCF_000317375.1 Microtus ochrogaster
ACCTGCCTCTGCCTCCCGAGTGCTGGGATTAAAGTGGGATTAAAGATGTGCGCCACCACTGCCCGGCTGGATGGCTCTTTTTGAACACTCATGTGAACAGTGGCTTCTGTCATGATACCATCATATTCATATTAACTTTCTATTGATGTGGGATTCCCCTCTGTATGCTGTGAATATGTTTTATTACCATTTGGTTAACAAAGAAACTGCTTTGGCCTATGGCAGAGCAGAATATAGCTAGGTAGAAAAAAACTAAACAATGCAGGGAGACAGAAGGCACAGTCAGGCAGACACCATGTAGCTACCAAAGAAACAGGATGTGAAGTAACAAACCACAAGCCTCATGGTAAGATATAAAATAATAGAAATGGGTTAATTTAAGATATAAGAGTTAGTTAATAATAAGCCTTAGCTAATAGATCAAAGAGTATGTAATTAATATTAAGCCTATGTGTGTTTCTTTGGGACTAAATCGTTGCAGGACGAGGCAGGCCAGAAACCTCCATCTCCATTCTGTGTTGTAGATTGTAGATGATTTGCCTGTATTTGCTGGCCCAAATAGGAAATGATGTATTCAAGCTGGGCTTCGTGGGGCACGTCTTTAATCTTAGCACTCAGAAGGCAGAGTCAGGCAGATTATACATTCAGGGCCAGCCTGGTCTACAGAGTGAATTCTAGCACAGTCAGGACTGTTACACAGAGAAACCCTGTGTCACAAAACAATCAAAAAAGAGAAGTATTCATTTCGATCTTCAATGTCAGAATATAGGACTCTTGTCCCCTAACCACAAGGGAAAGCTGGTTCTGTATCCAGTAAAAATACAAAATAGGATCATATACCATCAAATTGCCCACACAGTCTT
>NW_004949096.1:30539698-30540371 GCF_000317375.1 Microtus ochrogaster
AAAAAAAAAAAAAGCTACGGAGAAACCCTGTCTCGAAAAATTCAAAAGAAAAGAAAAGAAAACACAGTCTTATGGGTGGTAAGAAAGATAACGGGGCAGAACCAAACATGGCACTTGGCTGCCACAGCTCAGCTAGCAGCCTGCAAGCACAAAGGTCGTGTCCCATGAGCCTTATCGCTGCCAGCACCTATGACAGCGAGATGCAGTAGCCTGGGACTCTCACTGAAACAGGTTATTACTAAATAGGGCTGGGCTGGCCACCGAGGCTGCTGCCTATGCTGCCTGCCCTGCTGGGAGATGAAGAGCACAGGTGGGGAAAATGGAGGAATGTACCTGTGAGTGCACGTTGGAGAGAGGCAGAACTAGAGATGCAGTGGAGGTGATGGGTGTGAGAGAAGGCTGCAAAGGCTGTAGTGGATGGGGGGGAGGGTGTTCTTGGTGAATAGGGCTGATAAGGTGATGTGGGTATCCTGGAGCTTGAACAGACTCAGACCCCGAACTTGCTCACCACCTGCATGATCATCCTGGTTCTGAGCAATGACAGATGCCCAAGATGAAGCATAGTTCATTTACTAGATTGAACCTCCTTGAAAGACCTCTATGGTCCATGCTACCCCTGGAGGCCACATTGGTATCCCTTGGGGTTCAGGTTGTTGTCCCTGGTCCTGCAGCA
>NW_004949096.1:30540471-30542951 GCF_000317375.1 Microtus ochrogaster
CTGTCTCAAGAAAACAGTAATCTTTCCTTGTTGGCTTTCATATCTCTCTCTTTTTCTTTCTCTCGCTCTCGCTCTCGAACTCGCTCTGTAGCCTAGGCTGGCTTTGAATTCATAGCAGTTTGCCTCCTCTACTCTAGAATCGACCACCCTGCTCCCCTTCATTTCTTAAAAGAGAAAAAATTTTTAACTCTTAAGTTCCTTCTTGTTGATAAAGCTCTATGTACAAATAACATTTTTCATCTTAAAAATAAAATTTCAGTGAGTGGAGAGATGGTTCAGTGGTTAAGAATATTTACTTCTCTTGTAAAGCATTTGGCTTCAACCCCAGCAACCCACATGGCAATGCACAATCATCGGCAGCTTCAGGTCCAGGGAAATGACTCCTCCTGACCTCCGCAGGCTCCTCTAGCATGCACATGGTAGACATACATATACCCAGACACACACATACACATAAAATTAAAATGAGTATTTAAGAGATACAAAACAAAAATTCTAGAGCCAAGCATGGTAGCTCATGCATGTAATCTCAGCACAAGGTCAGGAGTTATAGCAACATAATTTGAGTCCAGCCTGGACTGAAGAATGAATTCCAAGCCCAAGTAAGCTACAGTGTGAGGTCCTGTCATACATAAATAAATAAAACTCAAGTTTTATTTTGTTTTAATTGAGAATTCCACATGATGGCTCAGTGGGTAAAGGCACCTCCCACCATAGATGATTATCACAGTTAATCCCCACCTCCTACCACAACTGCACAAATAAGTAAATACAAATGTAATAAAAAATTTTGAGCAACTAGGATACCTTATTCTTTTTTTTTTATTTTTATTGAGTTTTACATTTTTCTCTGCTCCCCTCTCTGCCTTTCCTCCTCCCCTCCCCCCTTCAACCTTCCCTCAAGGTTAAGCTTTTGTTAGATTTAAAGTTTTCTTTAGCTGATGAGTCTGTTTCCTCTATTGTATCTTCAGCGCTTGAGATTTTCTCTTCCATTTCTTGTATTCTGCTGTTCATGTTTGCATTTGTGGTTCCTGATCTTTTTCTCATGATTCTGTTTCTATAATTCCTTCGGCTTGTGTTTTCTTTATTGTTTCTATCTCAGTTTTCAAGTCCTGAATAGTTTCTTTTATATGTTTAAGCTCTTTTTCTTGGTTTTCTTTAAGTGATTTGCTGGTATCTTCCGATTTTTTGTTTATTTTATCTTCCATTTCTTTAAGGGAATTTCTCATTTTATCTTTAAGAATTTCAAACATTTTCTTGGGGTTATTTTTTAGATCATTTTCTTCTGGCTCATCCATATTTGGTTGTTCAGGTTGTTGTAGGGTCTTTAGGTTTTACTGGTCTTGTGTTGCTCTTTGTGGTGTAGCATGTGATCTTACCTTTTCTACTCATCTTTTCCTCTAATAGGTGTGGTTGGGGCTGTCTGAGATTCTGTTGAATAGTCTTCTAGGTGCCAGTGAATCCAAAGATGGTTGTTCCTCGTGGTACAGTCAGTGTTACAGTTCTAGTTACCCCATTGGTTACTCCTGTTCCTGGAGATAGCTCAGCGCTCCTGTGCTTTGGTCTGCTCCCTTGGAGTTTGCTGTCTCAGACCTTTGCCTAGGTTGCTGGCTTTGATATGTTTCTGTAAATCCTGGTCTGGATCTCCTCTGCAGAAGTCCCTGGCTTGGAGTTGGACCTGTTCTGGTAGAGATCCCTGACTCTGGATCTGGTCGTTGGCTCAGTCCTGATCCAACAGTGTTCAGGGACTGGGTTGGCTCCCAGGGCTGGATTTGTTCCTGGCTTTCTGCTCCCCGGTGGAGCTTACCTTATTCTTAATATTTTACCTAATCTGCAAAATACAAATTTTTGCTTGTACTTATTTATATAAAAAGATCTCATGGTTGTGAGCCATTATATGTCAAGATATTAACTTGTTTGTTTATTCATAAAATCTTGGCTGAGTGCCTATTATTTGCCAGGAACTGTTAGGTATAGTCAGCTAGGCACTGGTGGCACACCCTTTAATCCCAGCACTAGGAAGGCAGAAGTGGATCTCTGAGTTCAAGGCCAGCCTGAACAGGACCTTCTCAGAAAACCAAAAAGAGAGGAAGGAGAAGGGGAGGGGGGAGGGAAAAGGAGGAATGAGAGGAGAGGGGAGAGAAAGAGAGAATATGGTAGTCAGCAAGACAGAATAGAGAGTACTGTATATCAATGATCATACAAAGAGGAAAACAAAAATGGCCATCAGCACCCACTGTGGAACTCTAAGGAGCCTGAGAGGTTCTGAGCAGTGACACAGCAGCAGAAAAAGGAGTCTGCAGAGTCTGAAGTAGCTCTGGAACAACTTTAAAAAAAAAAAAAAGAAAGAAAGAAAGAAAGAAAAGATGCCGGGAGGTGGTGGCGCAGGCCTTTAATCCCAGGAGGCAGAGGCAGGCAGATCTCTGTGAGTTCAAGGCCAGCCTGGTCTACAAGAGCTAGTTCCAGGACAGGCTCCAAAG
>NW_004949096.1:30543575-30546996 GCF_000317375.1 Microtus ochrogaster
TGAACCTCCTTGAAAGACCTCTATGGTCCATGCTACCCCTGGAGGCCACATTGGTATCCCTTGGGGTTCAGGTTGTTGTCCCTGGTCCTGCAGCAGCCAGGGGCTATGTTGATGTACCTGGCCTGTGTTACCACCAAAGTCCATGCAGATGTTCGTGACCTGTGCCACTGAGCCATGTTGATGTTAGTGGACTGTGCTGGCACCAAGGGCCAAGTTAATGTGAGTAGCCTGTGCAGCCACTGAGGCAGGCCATGTTGATATCCATGGTCTGTGCTGTCTTTTACCAGGGGCCATGTCTGGGTCCATGGTCCTGCTGCAGCCGGGGCCATGTTGATGTCCCTGACTCCTACAAGAGTTATTTGCCGAAGATGAGAATTACAAAATTAAGATAAGCTGGAACTGGAGAGATGGCTCAGTGGTTAAGAA
Organism: Microtus ochrogaster; assembly: GCF_000317375.1. Lineage (NCBI taxonomy): Eukaryota > Metazoa > Chordata > Mammalia > Rodentia > Cricetidae > Microtus > Microtus ochrogaster. The sequence continues at coordinate 30,544,002 of NW_004949096.1, forward strand.
CACTGACTGCTCTTCCAGAAAACCTAGGTTCAATTCCCAGCACCCACATGACCACTCACAACTGTCTGTAACTCCAGTTCCAGGGTATCTGACACCAATGCACATAAAATAAAATAAATAAATAATTTCTTTAAATTAGGGTAAGCATCATAGAATTACTGCAATGTAAAATTGATTCACGATGTTTAGCTTTTAGAAATCACAGTATTCATGGGAATAATGAGAGTCTGTTTTTTTCTTGTAGCTTTAAAGAAGCCCCCTGTGTTAGCTTCTCCACATGAAAATCATCAAACAATTTCCCATCTTCCAACTGGACAGCCTCTCTCACCTAACATGGCTCCAGGTATAAAGTCTCACTTAGCATTTCCTTGAGAACCAACTTACTGTTCAACTGTTACTGTAGAATAAGTAGAACATGTCATTTAGAAGCATGGTGAAGTAGTATTTGTTCTTGAAATTATTATTTTTAATGATTGGTAAAGTTCAGGGAGAAATAATTATCTAAAACTGTACTGGGAAGGCAGAGGCAGGTGGACCTCTGTGAGTTTGAGGTCAGCCTGGTCCACAGAGCTAGGTTCAGGATAGCGAAGGCTGCACAAAGAAACCTTGTCTTAAATGATTAAAAAGAAAAAAAATCATCCTCTAGTAGTTTAAGACCATCCTGAGCCACATGAGACCATATCCAAAAAATAAGCAAAATCTTGCTAGATGGTTCAGGAGGTAAAGGCCCTTGCACCAAGCCTGGCAACCTGAGTCCCTGAATCCATATGGTAGAAGGAGAAAATCAACTCCCAAAAGTTGTAAGTTGTCCTCCAATCCATACACATGTTTGCATGCTAACATTTGTATACACAAGCGTGCACGCGCACACACACAATTAAATAAATAAATTTATTAAAAGTTGGATTTTAAGGGCTGGAGAGATGGCTCAGAGGTTAAGAGCACTGACAACTCCTCCAGAGGTCCTGAGTTCAATTCCCAGCAACCACATGGTGGCTCAGAGTCATCTATGGTGAGATCTGGTGCCCTCTTCTGGCAAGCATAGATGGAAGGAATGTTGTATACATAATAAATAAATAAATCTTAAAAAAAAAAAAAAGTTGGATTTTAAGCTGGGCAGTGGTGGCGCATGCCTTTAATCCTAGCACTCGGGAGGCAGAGGCAGACAGATCTCTGTGAGTTTGAGGGCAGCCTGGTCTACAAAAGCTGGTTCTAGGAGAGGCTCCTTGTCTTGAAAAACAAAACAAAACAAATTAGGTTTTAAAGTGGGTGTGATGACGCATACCTGTAATGCAGAAGGCTCATTCCAGCACTCAAAATGTTGAGGCAGAAGATCATCTCAAACTCAAGGCCAGCCTGAGCTTCTTGTAGTGAGACCTTATCTCAACAATCAAACAAAAAATGTTGAGTAGTGTGGTTGTGTTAATCACTGTTCTCTCCTAGTGAAAAGACACCATGACCTTGGCAGCTCTTACAAAAGAGAACATTTAATTGGGGCTGGCTTACAGTTCAAAGGTTTAGTCCATTGTCCTCATGGTGGAAGCGTGGTAACATTGTAGGCAGACATGGTGCTAGAGTGTAGCTGAGAGTTCTATGCCCTCATCTGCAGGCAAGAGCAAGGGTGGAGCCACTGGGCCTGGCTTGGACTTTTGAAACCTCTAAGCCTACCCCACAGTGACATACTTCCTCCAACAAGGCTATACCTACTTCAAAAAAGCCACAAGTCCTAATCATATCAAGTAGTACCACTTGCTAATGACCAAATATTTAAATCTGTGAGCCTGTGGAGATCATTCTTATTCAAACCACCATAGTGGTGGCCCATGCCTGTAATCTCAGAACTTGGGAGGTAGAGACAGGAGGACCAGAAATTCAAGATCATCATTGTTACTGTTCTATTGCTCTAAAGAGACACCATGACCAAAGCAACCCTTATTTAAACAAACAAACAAACAAACAGTTAATTGAAGCCTTGCTTGCAGTCTTAGTCTATAAACATCATGGCAGGAAGCATGGCAGCATGTAGGCAGACATGGGGCTAAGAGCTTACATTCTGATCCACAGGCAGCAGATAGAGAGCCTGAGACTGCTGTGGACTTTTGAAACCTCAAAACTCACCCCAGTGACACATTTCCTCCAACAAGGCCGTATCTCCTAATCCTTTCAAACAGTTCCACTCCCAAATATATGATCAGGTGGGAACCATTCTTATCCAAAGAAATTGTTAGACGAAAGTATTAAGAAGATAACAGTTATGATTCATTGTATAGATGAAGATGACAGAGTTTAAAGGTGTTGAAACCCTGGTAGTTCCTAGAGATTTCTAGCAGCTGTTTAGAGTTTAGAGCATGGAGGAGAAATGAGTGTCATTTCTTCTGTGTAGAAACACAGACAAAAAAGTTGAGTAGGCTTGTAGTCAGTGGTGGAGATGCTTAACCACAGAGAAGGTGGCATTTGATAAACTAGTAAAGCTTAAAAGCAAACCAACTCTATGACCTCCCAAGGTCAGATGGTCATGGGATTTTGCTTTTCTAAAGCAAGTCACATGAAATTGTTCTCTTAAAGAATTACGTTCTTTTAATTTGATGTGTTTCTTCCACAGGTTCACAATTAAACCAGAATGAAAATCCTGGTACTTCCAAACAGAACCCTTCAAATCCTCTTCAGCACCTAATTCCAGGCTCAAACCTGGAGCGGGAACCCAGAATTCAACCAGATACACTAAAGCAGGCCACCAGGGACAGAGTCAGTGATTTCCACAAATTGAAGCAAAGTAAGAATCAATTGACGAATACTATGTTAACAGAAGTTTTTTAAATACAGTGAACTTGTTTCCGAGACTCAGATACGGTCTTGTTGTTATGCTCTAACAAATATGTAAAGAGAAAGTATGGTTAAATTTTAAAGAAAAATAGGTTTTAAATGGATAGTGTTGCTCTTTTTTAAAAATGCTGCAAGATCCCCAGCGGCAGCAGGCAGCAGAAATGCTGTAGGT
>NW_004949096.1:30547454-30557991 GCF_000317375.1 Microtus ochrogaster
GGAAGCTGAAGATCAGCCTGCCTCAGCGGATGGGGAGGGGAATGGGCGTGGCTTGTCCCTTAAAGGGACAGGAAAGCACAACAGATAGAAACTAATCTAAGAAAATTATAAAGTCTTATCACAGTCACCATTATTAATAAATGTCAGGTGAGTTGATTTCTTAATATATGCTTAGTTCTTTGCATTTAAACTTTTTTTGAGAAATAAGGAAAATTCATTTTGGGAGTCTAATGATTGAAAACTTTGACTAGGAGGGGCAGAAAGTAGTTTTGAAAAGTGGCATATTCTGGGGAGAACAGGCACCTGGTGAGGCTTCTGTAGAGGGAAGCTCAATATGGCTCCCTCCTCCACCCCCTCCAGTTGTTTCTGCCTTATGTAGGTATGAACAGTAGTGCTGTGGAATGAAGTATGCTTAGTTACTTCAGAGACATTGATTTTGGCAAGTTAACATTTCAATGGGACCTATAAGTAAAACCCATGGTAGCAGAGAATTTACTGTAGGAGCTGTTCTTAAACTGTGCTTTCCATTCCATTTTTGTTTAATGGCTTCTCCCCTCCAATTCTAAGTTGACAGAATGCTTAAAAGCTCCAGTTATGATAGCCCCTGTTCCAGAACCATAGTGTTGTTTGCACACAGGTTGCATATGTGTTGAGAACTGGACAGCATATATAATTTATTCAAGTACTTCTGTCTTCTAACAGCTACTTATATGGATGTATATGTGAAAATGTAGTTTGGATATTACTTGGCTTTCCTTTAATATTTAAAGCATATTTGTGCATATTGATTAAAATAATAATGTTTTATTTGTAAGACTATAGCTAATATCTTAAATATGTTGGGAAAAAATCTTTTCTTAAGCCGCACTGTGGAATTAGCTGTGTGTTGGTTACTTGTTTCACTTCTGTGACAAAATACCTGCAGAAAGCACTTTAAGGAAGAACTTACTGGCTCACAGTTTAAGGTACGACTCATCAAGTTGGGAAAGGCATGTCAGCAGGAGCTTGAGGTAGCTGGGCACAGTGCATCCTCAGGCAAGAAGCAGAGTGCTGAGTGCTCTTGCTCAGCTCCCTGTCTCCTTCTTATTCAGTCTGGGATCCCAACCCCTGAGTGACAGCACCCACATTTAGAGTGGATCTTGCAACTTTAATTAGTCTAATCTAGATAACCCTGGACAGACTTGCCAGAGGCTAGTCTCTTCAGTGATCCTAGATCCTATCAAGTTGACAATATTAAGCATCACAGCCTGAAAACAATTATCTCAACAAGGACAGAGGATAACATTAAACAAGAGATTTAAAGAACTGGTCCTGGTGGCTAACACCTATACCTCTAGGCACTTCAAAGACTGAGACAGGAGGATCATAAATTTGAAGCTAACCAGGGTTAGTGAGTTCAAGGCAAGTCAGGACTGCATAATGAAACCTTGTCTAAAAAGGGGATCAGGGAATCTGAGGATACATATAAGTTGATAGAGTGTTTGCCTATTGTACATGAAGCCCTCGATTTGATTCCCAGCACCACATAAACCAGAGGAGATGTGTACACCTGTAAAGTCAGCTTTTAGAAGGAAGAAGGGTATGAGTTCAAGGTTATCCTTGGTATGTGTTGAGTTTGGGATACAGGCAATTCTTTCAAAAAAAAAAAAAGAAAGAAAGAAGGAAGGAAGGAAAAAAAATAACAAGGCTGGTAGGTAAGATGGCTCAGTGAGTACGAGTGCTTACTAACAAACATGATGATCCGAGTTTGATCCCCAGGACACATACAGTGAATAAAAGAGATAACTGACTTTTGCAAACTGTCCTCTGATCTTGACATGCGTGTGCCAGATCATACATGTACTCATGCACATGTGTGCAAACATGCATGCACACATACACTAAATGTTAAATATATATATATAACAAAATAGGACCGGACATAGTGGTATATGCCTTTAATCCCAGCACTTGGGAGGCCGAGGCAGGAAGATCTCTGTAAGTTCAAGGACAGCCAGAGCTACACAGAGAAACTCTGCTCAAAAAAGCCAATAATAACAACAACAACAAAGTAAAGTGTCTTAATTTGTCACTCAGATTCATATAACATTGATTCTATAGAATTTTTCTCTAGTACTCATTTGTATTGATGTATAGGTAGATTAATCTGTAGTTAAAGAATGTCTCTAAATAATGCTTGGAAATTACTCTCTATAACTTATCTTAGAAGGATCCCTGCTGAGCCATAAATTATTTTCTGTGTATCATTAATGTTTATGAAGAACTGAAATCACTGTACTCACCTTTTTTTTTTTTTTTTGGTGTTTTGAGACAGGGTTTCTCTGTGGTTTTGGAGCCTGTCCTGGAACTAGCTCTTGTAGACCAGGCTGGTCTTGAACTCACAGAGATCCGCCTGCCTCTGCCTCCCGAGTGCTGGGATTAAAGGCGTGCGCCACCACCGCCCGGCTGTACTCACTTTTTCAAAGAAAAAAATGTATGTGTTTTGCCTACATGCATGTATATGCATCATATACATGCAGTGCCCCTGGAGGCCAGAAGACAGTGTTGGGCCTCTTAGAACTGGAGTTACAGGCAGTTGTGGGGCACTGTTTTGGTGCTGGGAGCTGAACCTGGGTCCTTTGCAAGAGTAGCAAGTGCTCTAAACCACTCATTGTCTCTCCAGTCCCCCAGGCACTGGTTTTAGTTCACTTGACGTTATTTGTTATATGCCCATTGTGGGGTGATGGAAACAGGGTCTTGCTATAGAGCCCAAGATGACCTAGAACTTGTAGTTCTCTCCAGACTCAGCTTCCTGGGTGGTACAGGTGTATACCACTACACCAGCTCTCTTACATACCTTTGATCTTACTTTTTATTTTATGTGTATGGGTGTTTCATCTGTGTCTATGTCTATGTACCACTTATGTATCTGGTGCCTGTGGAGGCCAGAAGAGGGTATCAGATCCATGGAACACATGTTACAGGCAGTTGTAAGCCACCATCTGGGTGCTGGGACTTCAACCCAATTTCTCTGGAAGAGCATCCATCTTAACTGCTGAGATATCTCTCCAACCCCTTAACCAATAATTTTGGTTTTGTTATTAAAAGAGACACAAATATTTTCTTTGCATATGTGCATCTGTGTGTATGAATGTGGGTCCATATGCCACAGTGCTTAAGTGGTCAGAGGACACTTCGGGTTTGTGCCTCACTTTCCCCTCTGGCTCATACCTTTCACCTTGTTTGGAATAGTTACTGGCATGTTGTTTTCAACTTTATATGCCAGACTAGCTGGCTTTTGAACTTCTGGGACCTTACCTGTCTCAGCCTCCCATCTACCTACAGGATCACCATTGCTTGGGTTACGTGTCTGGCTTTTACAGGAATCCTGGGGTTTTGAGCTCAGGTCTTCACACTTGAGCATGTGTTTACCTTCTGAGGTATCTGCCTAGTCTACATATACGTTTTTAATATCTAAATTCCATTGTGCCTTTTACTCTTATTATTTAGATTATTTCATATTTTCTTATTTTAGTTGTCATGATTATGAGTTTGCTTTCCCTTAGATTATTGATTCTTCCTACTTTGAGTGTTTCTTCAAGTGTAATTCAAAGAGTGCAATTACTGAGTCAAGTACTTACTTGATCAGCTTTGTAGCTGTTAGGTCATCACATTCTTCTTTAGAGCAGTTTTCAGTGTCACTGATCTGTTGTCCTGTGCTCTGTCCACACCCACTTATCTTCTAGGGTATTTAGAATATAATGTTTCCAAGACAAGATCTCCTGAGTAAATTGGGAGCATTGGGACCTTGGGGGAGGGTTGAAGGGGAGGGGGGAGAGGAAGGGAGGGGAGCAGAGAAAAATGTAGAGCTCAATAAATATCAATTTAAAAAAAGAATATAATGTTTCCTTCATGGTGTTTTGGTTGGGTTTGGAAGTATAGCTCAGTAGTAGCACACTTCTCTAGCTTGTATAAGACCCTTGGTTTAGTCTCTAACCCCACTTTCTGATGGTGTCTCTGTGTAACAGACTTAACTGTCCTGGAGCTAGCTCTTGTAGACCAGGCCTCGAACTCACAGAGATCTGCCTGCCTCTGCCTCCCTAGTGCTGGGATTAAAGGTGTACTTGTGTTGATTTTTTTAAGCCACTTACTCTGAACATTTTATAGTTTATTTCTGTATACTTACTTCAGATCTTTTAAAATAACTCAGATATTACCCTTTAATAAATGACTTTTGAATCTTTATCCTACTCTGGTGCCTTTCCTGGTAGAAGGCCTTATTATGTATTTTCTTTAATTAATTAATTGATTGACTTTTTGATTTATGTGTACTTTGGGAGTAAAGTGTGTGCAGATGTATGTGCAGGTGCCTTCAGAGGCCAGAAGAGAGTTCTGGGTGTCCTGGAACCAGAGTTACACACAGTTGTGAGCCTCCATGTGGGTGCTGGGAATTGAAACCTCATCCTCTGGAAGAGCAGTCAGAAGTGTCCTGAGCCCATTAAATTGTCATTCCCTATTCTCTCCTAAGAGCCCCTGGCAACCACTAATCTGGTATTGTAGATATCTCAATAAATATAATCATGAAATGTGTGGCCTTAAACCAAGTATGGTAGTACACTCCTGTGAGCCCAGTGTCTGAGCTGTCTGAGGTTCAAGGTCAAAGCAAATGAGAAGGTGCCCTTTAATGCCTGGCTTAACATGTTTGGAGTCTTTGAGTGGTGTAGCATGCAACGCTGTTTTATTCCTTTATAAGCTAGATAGCAATCAGTTTATGGATGCATTTTGTTTATTCACCTATTTGTGGACACTTGATTTATTTCTACTTTTTGACTATTTTGAGGATTACTGCCATGAAGCTTCATGCACAGGCTTGCTAAACACCTGTTTTCTGCTTTGGGGTATGTACCTAGACGGGGATTGCTGAGTCACACAGTAATCTATGTTTAGCTTTTTGAGGAACTGCCAGGCTATTTTCCATAACAGCTGCACCATTTTATTAATACATTTTCCCCTGTAATATGGAAGAGTTCCAGGGCAGGGGATATGGCTCAGTTGGTAGAGTGCTTGCCTAGCATTCACTAGCCTGGCATACAGAAAGCCCTGTCCTGTCTCTGATTCTTTGTCAGCACCACATAAAGCCAGGAGGCACACTTGTAATCTCAGCTTCCATAGTGAGTTCAAGATCAGCCTGAACTACATTGAGACACTGTTTCAAAAAAAAAAAAAAAAGTTACAGTTTCCCTAACCCCTAGCAACACTTAGTCTTTTTCCTCTCCTTGTCTGTCTGTCTGTGTGTGTGTGTGTCTCTCTCTCTCTGCTGTCACCCCAGTAGATGTGGTGGGTTCTAACTCTTTCTCTTATTTGTTTTCAGGGCTGTGGTCCCACTCTTGGCTTTGCACTGGCATCCTAGGCTTCAGTTCTTTTGCTTTTGATTTATGTCCCTTGAGACTGAGCTCCTTTTGATGTTCCATTTGTGTGTCCTCTTTGGAGAAATGTCCATTCAAGTCCTCTGCCCAGTTTTAAGATTGAAAATTTTTTTGTTGTTATAAGAATTTTTTTAGGCCGGGCGGTAGTGGCGCACGCCTTTAATCCCAGCACTCGGGAGGCAGAGGCAGGCGGATCTCTGTGAGTTCTAGGCCAGCCTGGTCTACAAAGGGAGTTCCAGTACAGGCTCCAAAGCTACAGAGAAACCCTGTCTTGAAAAACCAAAAAAAAAAAAAAAAAGAAAGAAATCCTCAAACTAAAGCCTATCTTATCCCAGTTTATATTCCTCTGTAGTGCGGGATTAAAGGTGTGAGCCACCACTACCTGGATTTGTTTCTTCATTGATCTTGTGTAGCCCAGTAGGGTCTTGAACTGACAGAGCTCCATCTGCCTCTGTCTCCCAAATCCTGGGATTAAAAGTGTGTGACACCACTGCATGGCCTCTGGTGGCTTAGTTTTACCTTCTGGTCTTCAGGCAAGCTTTATTTATAAAACATAAATAAAAATATCACTATAGTTGATATTATATATTTACCTCTTTTCTTGTTATTTCAAACTAGGTTTGTTTTCGTTGTGTTTTGTTTTTGCATGTGCTTGTATATATACATGTGTGTTCATGAGGATATTGACACATGTATGTGCATGCATGTGGAGACCTGAAATTAGCATGAGGTGTCTTCCTATATCGCTGTCTACTTTTTGCTGAGGCTGAATCAATCACATCAAGTGTAACTGGCTAGCTTGCCTCGGGGATCTTGTCTCTGCTTCCTGTGTGCTAGAATTACAGGTTCTCACCTGTAATTGTCAGATAGGTGCTGGGAACCTCAGCTCTGGGTTCCACTCTTATGCAGCAAGCACTTTATCCATTGAGCCATCTCTCTAAACCCTTGTTGTGTCTTCAACTATTATTGTTAAGTAGATAATTTACCTTTCACAGACACCCCCCTCTCCCTACATTGTGAGTGCATGGCACTACTCATTTTGTAGCTTTCTGCTACTATTTGCTCATGCATTCAATACATTTTTTTACAAGGATTTGCAAAAATACTTATTGACTGTGTGGGAAAAGATTTTAGAGAATTATCTTCACGATTCTTAACTCAGATTACTCACACCAGCATTTCTGATAATGTTTAAAATGTTAAATCTAATGTCTTTCTTTTAAGTGTAAAACTGGCCTTTGTGGTTAAGTTCCCCTTTATTTAAAGAGTCCAATTTTTAAGAATTCTGTCTTAAGATCTGTAGATCTATGACTTTTACTGCCATTTTTATTTATACTCAGAGAATGTCATCAGTATTATTTTCATTCAGGTTTGTTTGCCAGGGGGTGAACATCATTGAGTCATGACTAAAGTTTATTTTAAAGTGTAGTTTTACCTTGTAATTTTCTTCCTTTTGTATTTTATATTAGTTACTTTCATTGCCGTAACCACACCATCTTGCAAGAAGCAACTTAAGGAGGGAAATGTTTGTTTTGACTCACAGTTCATGGTGACAGAGTCCATTATGGTAGGGAAGGCATGGCCACAGTCAGAAAAGGTAGAAAGGATGAATGGTACTAGCATTCTTTCTCTAGCATGCTTTCTCTTTTTCATTCAGAGACCCTAGCCCATAGGATGGATCTGTCCACATTCAGGGTGGTCCTTCCTCTTCAGTTAATCCTTTTCTAGAAATGTCCTAGACACATCTAGAAGTATATTTCATTAGGACTCTGAATCTAGTGAAGTTGACAGTGAAGATTAGCCCCATAGCCTTATCATTTTCTCATTTGTTTTTGTCTTTGTCAAATTTTTCTCCCTCTTTTTTTAGCTTTTTTAAAAGTTTTTTTGTTGTTGGTTTGTTGTTGTTGTTGTTGTTGTTGTTGTTTTGGTTTTGGTTTTTTGGAGGATTTTGTTTTTTTTGGTTTTGGTTTTGCTTTTTGTTTTTTGAGACAGGGTCTCTCCATGTAACTGTCTGGCCTGGAACTTGCTGTGTAGACCAGGCTAGCTTCTAACAGAGATCTGCCTGCCTCTGCCTCCTGAGTTGTAGAATTAAAGGCGTGTGCACTCATAACCAGATACCCTTGTTAAGTTTTTATATCCTTGTCAACAATCTTCAATAACGGGATTATTAGAGCTACACTCTCTATCCTGCCAGAGAGTTGGTGAGTGGCAATGAGCAACACCGGTCAGATTGCTATGAAGATTGCAGTTCCTGACTTAAACCTCTTTTTACATGTACATTAAAACTTGAAAGTGCTGCTTTGGGAACATGTTGTCTGCTCAGGAGCGGGGGACGGGGGGAGTCCAGTGCGTGCACGTGCTAGGCAAGTGCTCTATTACCTAGTTGCAGCTCCAAACCCAAGACTGTTACTTGGAAGTAGAATACTCTTTAATATGTCTTTGTGCTGTTTTTAGCTAGCACCTACTTGTACTTTGAAACTGTTGTGCTGTCACATATTTGGTACAGTCGTAACTTTGTCTGTGCTATCTTGTCTAAGTCAGTTTCTCTTCTTGAGCTTCTTCAGAGCATGCTTTCATTAGTATATGCAGCATGTCACTTTGTCCTGTGATGACTGCTTACTTTTCTCTGCTAAGATGATAACATCAGTAGGTGAGAGTGTATTACTTTTTGTTCTCCCAGTCTAGCAAGCATTTGTTAAACACTGATAAAGTTGTTCTATCAGTATTTGAATTTTGTATTCCTTTAGATAAGCAATGAATTTATTTATTTAATATATAATGATACTTAATGTACAATTAATGTTTTCATTTTATATATTTTGGTGTAAGATTATTAGCCCTAAACAGGGTTTTTCTGTGTAGCCCTAGCTGTCCTGGAACTAGCTCTGTAGACCAGGCTGGCCTTGAAGTCACACAGATCCACCTGCCTCTGCCTCCCAAGTGCTGGGATCAAAGGCATGTACCACTACCACCCGGCTAGCCCTAAACTTTTTGTATTTTCTCTTATTGAAAAATTATAAGGCAGTATACATCTTTAATCCTGGAACTCCAGAGTCATAGACAGGTGGATCTCTGTGAGTTCCAGGCCAGTTTGATTTACATAATGAGCTCTAGACCACACACTGAGACCGTTTCTCAAAATAAATAAGTGAATAAACCATATATGTGTATATATATTTGTTTCAGTTTTTATTTTTAATCAGTAGGGTGGAGGGGCTCACTGGTGGGCCAGTCTAACTGAAATGAAGAATTCCAGATTCAACTACTCTTTTTATCTTTAGGAAAACAGTGGCGGGGAGGGTGCTAGAGAAAAGGCTCTGAAGTTAAGAGCACCTAGTACTTTTGCAGAGGACCTGAGTTTGATTCCCAGCACCAGCTCCAAAGGATCTAACATCTTCTGACCTCCACAGGCGTTGCTGGTGCACACATATGTGCACGTGCACACATACATATTTTTAAAAATAATTAAAAACGAGAGAATATTTTACTAATTTATTCTGATTTTGTTCTTCGTCTGGAAGCACTAGAATATTATTTATGATTTTAATTGTTTTGTTTTTCAAGACAGGGTTTCACTGAGTGGAACTCACTCTATAGACCAGGCTGGCCTTGAACTCACAAAGATCTGCCCACCTCTGCCTCCCAAGTGCTGAGATTAAAGGTGTACACTGTCATGCCCAGATTTGATTTTAATTATTAATTTTTCTTTGTTTAACTATATTCCAAATAGGTGGAAGAATATTTGGAATTGAAAGTAAGGTTAAGTCTTCTTGTTTATTAGATACATAAGTACACACTTTATAGGAATGCTTAGATTTCTATTAAATTTGGCAGTTTGATCTTTTATTGGGCTATAACTATATGTTCACAATGTTTTGTTGAAAAATCTTTTGCAGAAATAGAAAACTTAACTGGGCAGTGGTGGTGCACGCCATTGATCCCAGCACTGGGGAGGCTGAGGCAGGCAGATCTCTGTGAGTTCAAGGCCAGCCTGTTCTACAAGAGCTAGTTCCAGGACAGGTTCCAAAGCTACAGAGAAACCCTGTCACAAAAAAAAAGAAAGAAAGAAAGAAAGAAAGAAAGAAAGAAAGAAAGAAAGAAAGGAAGGAAGGAAGGAAGAAAGGAAGAAAGGAAGAAAGGAAGAAAGGAAGGAAATAGAAAACTTTATGATCTATGGCTATATTCTGCTAACATGGGAATTGTGTGTAGATCTATGTGATTTTTTTAATTAGAAGTGATTGGAAATATTGATTACATTTATATTGTATGTGTGTTCATACACCTGCTACAGTGTATACATGTCAGCCAAAGGACAACTTGCCTTTTCTCCTCCCACTGTCTCCCTTTTTGGTTGTTGTTGGTTTCTTTTTGTTTTATTTTGTTTTGTTTTTGTTTTTCTTCAAGACAGGGTTTCACTGTGTAGTCTTGACTGTCCTAGAACTCACTCTGTAGACCAAGCTGGCCTTATCCACCTGCCTCTGTCTTCTGAGTGCTGGAATTAAAGGCATGCACCACCACTGCCCAGCTCACTGGGTGCCTTTTAAGAATGGAATTCAGGTCCTCAGGCTTGATTGCAGGTTCCTTTACGTCCTTAGTAAATTAACCTCATTCCTATTTGGAGATTATAATGATCTTCTTATTTTTTAAATGTGTGTGTATGCACGCGTGTGCACCATGGTGAGAGTATGGAGGCAGAAGATAACTTGTAGGAGTTGTTCTTCTCCTTTCATCTTTGCCTTGGGCTCCAGGATTTTACTCAGGTCGTCAGACTTTTGTAGCAAGTACCTTTACCATCAGAGTCATCTTTCCTGACCTTTAATATTAATTTTCATTCAGGTAAATTTAATGCTAAAGTAGTTTTGTGAAGTTTTTATTGCTTTCTTTGTTGCAATCAAGCCTGAGGAACTGAGCACATAGCTTGATGTAGTGTAGACAAGTGATCTATCACTAATCTTTACTCCCAGCCCTCGTCTGTTTGTGGATTAGATTTTTGTGTACCTGGAGTGTTTACTTGTACATTTTGGAATGTGTGTTCTTATATATCAGGGAGAGAAATCAGGCATGGCAGAAGGCCCATTACCTGCTGAGCCATCTCACTGGCCCCATTTCTGCTTTTATTTTTTTATTTTTTT
>NW_004949096.1:30559341-30576572 GCF_000317375.1 Microtus ochrogaster
GCTCTGTAGACCAGGCTGGTCTCGAACTCACAGAGATCCGCCTGCCTCTGCCTCCTGAGTGCTGGGATTAAAGGCATGCGCCACCACCGCCCGGCAAGAAAACTTTTAAATCACCAGAATTAGGGAGACCATCCTGATCTACACAATAAAACTTTGCCTCAGCGAAAAACATTAAACTTCTTTGTTGTTGTTGTTGTTGTTGTCCTGGAGCTCCTCCTACCTTTGCCTCCAAAGTTCTGGGATTAAAAGTGTCCACCACCACCGCCTGCAGAAAACATTAAATCTTAACAGGAAACACTAAACACAGAAGAGAAATTGTTGACTAAATTTTATTTGGGGGTACAGCAGGAGTAGAGTTGCTGCTCGGCCCACTATTCTCTTAAAGTATAATCAATAAACTTATTTTTTAAGGTATTTTGAGTCTTCATTCTTAATTACTTTTGTCTTGTATAATCTTCATAAAATGTGTTCTTTTGTGACCAGTACTCTGAACGTTGCTGGGTTTCCCTTGACTACTTTCCCGTCTGTCTTCAGTATAGGTCCCTTCTTCTCTGCTCTTTACTCTTGAATTAATCCTCTACCTACTTCACAGGCCGATTCTTTGATGAAAATGAATCCCCTGTTGATCCGCAGCATGGCTCTAAACTGGCGGATTATAATGGGGATGATGGTAACGTAGGTGAGTATGAGGCAGACAAGCAGACTGAGCTGGCTTACAATGAGGAAGAAGATGGTGATGGTGGAGAGGAAGACGTCCAAGGTGAGCGTGGCCTGGCTTCCATGCTGTGACCGTGAAACTCACCTCTTAGGTTTGGTTGAATTTGTGTAGAATTTTCCCCACTTACAGTCATAGCTGTATCTTAGTCTGAACTCGAGATTTTGTGCAATTTTTCAGTTTTGAGAACTATTTTATGATAGAAGTTTGTGAGTAATTAGAAGGGTCATTCTTTTCATTTTCAGATTATATTATTGATATAGTGACAATTTGAAACGCAGAGTTCTCAAAATTTTTAGGATTAAATTGTTTGAAATGACTCTAGGCATTACTTGAAGCAAATACTCCAGAAAATACCTTTTTTAAAAATCTCACTGGAGAATACTTAGTATTCTAAGTATATACAAATATTGCCCAGACAGCTTTTTTGTTAAAGCAAAGCCACATGGTCTCCATAAGGAACAGAAATCTAGTCTGCCCCTGATGGGACATGAGAAGGTGAAGTGTTCTGACAACTTTAACCTTTATATTTAACGAAAGGTTTGAAAGATTTGTCTTCATGGTTAATACACAGATTCAACACATTTTTTTCTTGTTAACAATTGCTTCTAAGCTTTTAACTTAGTAAAAGTTAAGATTCCTACCTGTGTGCATGCCTCAGACCACACTGCTGTGCTGTAGTGGGGCTTTGGGCTTCTTTTCTGCCTGCTTGTGTTCAGTAGTATCTATGGAGTTTTAGAGTTTTAGAGTGTTTTTTATAGAAGTTACCTTTGACTTAGGGTATAAAGTATAAGATTTCTGTAATACAGTGCATGAGTTTTCTGGGGTAACCAGTTTTTATTTCTTTTTATAGTTACTAAGTTACTTAGGTTCAGGACAAGAATCTTTTTTAAACTTAGAAAATAATTTAATTGCCCTCGAATACTATATAGTTAGGATAAAAAGGAAGGCTAGTGATCTGACATCCTAGGCATTATTTTGTAGTCCACTCTAGATTGGGAATAAGAATAAATACAGTTATTTGTGAAAAAAGAGATTAATAGGTACTGGAAGTTCTGTGAGGACATCATCTCATCCTTTTCTCATAATTTTTTCCTTTGCTCATTGCTTTTATGATTTGATTGGATTATGTTTGCTTGCCTTTATCTGTGACACTTTGTCTTTTGTCTTGCATGTGTATCATATCACCAATTAGATTGTAAGCTCTTGAGCAACCAGAATTTTCATTTATTTTACCTTGCATCTTATTTGTGTTCTTTTTTGTGCCTGTTCTCCCACAGTGTTTACACTCAGGGCCCAAGCAATGCTGTTAACTGTTAGTTATGCTTTTCCATTGGCTTCTGTTCTTATAACTGACCGACTGAATGTTCTTTAATTCTGGCCACAGCTTGCTCATTTGCACTTTGAGGAGTCTTCCCCCCCCCCTTAAGGATCTCTATCATTTAATTAGTTCATTTTGAGGTTTTTATTAGAGCAATTAATTTCAAGTATTATTAATAATTCTTACATTTTTGCTTGTCTTAAGCCTGATGATTTTTAATCACAGAATTTCTTTTAATATTTGTGTCAATTTTATGCACAGTGAGTGATTTATCTTCAGTGATTTCCCTCTTCCGTTCTTGTATTCTCCACACCCATTTCTCATTACTGCTATGCTTTTCCTTTCACAAAAGAATCTAAGTTTATTGGTTCTAAGGCCCAAGATGTTTTCAGTGAAGTAGGGAGGTGGTTTTTTATCCCCCCCTCCTTCTTTTAGGATCTCTTGTAATCCAGGCTCACATTTAGCATATAGTTGAGGGCAACCTTGAACTTTTAATCTCCTGCCGCCATCTCCCAAGGGCTGAATTAGAAGCATATGCCAACACCTCCAGTCTTATGTGGTGCTAGAAAGGAAACACAGAGCCTCACAGGTAGTGGGTGAGCACTCTACCAACTAAGCCACATCCTCAGTTCTAAATTCTTTGCTTCAGTGTTTGCAAGTAAATCTTCCTTGAGTTGAGACTTGCTTCTTAATATTTATCTTATTTTAGTGTTTGTTAGTAATAGTGGAGACTCATCACAGAACAGAAATAAGCAGGAATGGCAGCCCCAGTAAAGGGAAATATATTGGGTAAACTGACTTTAACATAAGTATTTAAAAGACTTAAAATAATTTCAAATGCGTTTGTAAGATTAGGTTCATTATTAACTGTCCAAAGAGTGGGGGGGGGGGGGCAGCTCAGCCCCTACTTAGTTAGCTTGCAGATATTATTGCAAGGTCAGATTTTGCAGAGTTGAAATCATTTTTCACTGTGTCAATATCGTTACAGTGCTTTTACAGCCCAAGCAAGTCTTAAAATTGAGAAATGGGGGCTGGGAGAACAAAACCACATTTTGGAGTTAGAGTTAAAAGAAAGTCTGTGTAGTGCTTCTTAAATCACATAGATATTCTGTGCAGTTTTTCATTTAGAGCTAGAATGTGGCCCACCTTTCAATGGAGTTGTTGTGTATAACTTAATTACTGTAGGAAAATACAATCCCTATTTCAAAATGCCTGAGGCACATTTATCCCCAAACTCAGGAAAAAAGAAATGTTTTTCCACTGTTAGAGCGTTACGACCAAAGGTAAAAACAAACCCTGATGCCCTGAAGTGTGGCTGGGCATGGGGGCCCACACATGTAATCCAGCACTCAGGAAGCTGAGACAGGACAACAGAGAGAGCTCTAAGCTATTCTGAGCTACAGATCCACATCTTTTCTTTTTGGTTTTTTAAAACATGGTTTCTTTGGAGCCAGTTCTGGAACTAGCTCTTGTAGATCAGGCTGGCCTTGAACTCAGAGAGATCTGCCTGCCTCTGCCTCCCCAGTGCTGGGACTAAAGGCGTGTGCCACCACCTCCTGGCCACATCTTTTCTTTTTTTTTTTTTAATATTTATTGATTTATTATATATACAATATTCTGTCTGTATGTGTGAAGGCCAGAAGAGGGCACCAGACCTCATTACAGATGGTTGTGAGCCACCATGTGGTTGCTGGGAATTGAACTCAGGACCTTTGGAAGAACAGGCAATGCTCTTAACCTCTGAGCCATCTCTCCAGCCCCCCACATCTTTTCTTTTACTTTAATTTTTTTTCCTATTTTATGTTGAGTGTTTTGTTTACGTGTGTGTCTGGTGCCAGAAGAGGACAGAAGTGGGTGTTATATCCCCTGGAGCTGGAGTTACATATGGTTGTTAGCCACCATATAGGTGCAGGGAATCAAACCTGAGTCCCTTAGAAGAACATCTAGTACTCTTACTGCTGAGCCATCTCTCCAGCACCAAGACCTTGCTTAAGAGCAGAGAAGAAGTGGGGAGGACTTGAGGAAGAAGCATTATTAAGGTTTTCTAGGCACAGGCTCTGCTCTGCTGATTGTGGGAGCAGTTTGAGGAGTGAGGGATACAGGGTTAGAAATTCCAACTGAAGGCTAAGATTCTGTTAAATATACTCTAGCCGGGCGGTGGTGGCGCACGCCTTTAATCCCAGCACTTGGGAGGCAGAGGCAGGTGGATATCTGTGAGTTCGAGACCAGCCTGGTCTACAAGAGCTAGTTCCAGGACAGGCTCCAAAACCACAGAGAAACCCTGTCTCAAAAAACCAAAAAAAAAAAAAAATATATATATATATATATATACACACACACACACATACATACATACACACTCTGGCATAGATCTTAAACAAGTCAGAATGTAAAATGGTGGCTTTGACCAATAGGAAGCTAAAGCATTCCAGCATTACTGTTCTCTGTTCATACATAACTGATAATGGAGTCAGCACTATTACTGTTACCTCCAGTATGTGCTAATAAAATTAAATAAGGACTCCTTTCCTGTGTTGACTTATTTTTATTTCAGATTCTTAGAGTATCCTAAAGGGAATAATTTATTTGCAATGATATAAAAAATTTGAAAAGAGGGCTGGAGAGATGGCTCAGTGGTTAAGAGCATTGCCTGCTCTTCCAAAGGTTCTGAGTTCAATTCCCAGCAACCACATGGTGGCTCACAACCATCTGTAATGAGGTCTGGTGCCCTCTTCTGGCCTGCAGGCATACACACAGACAGAATATTGTATACATAATAAATAAATATTTAAAAAAAAAAAACAGTATGCCTTAGATAGATAACAAGTCTTTGGGGGGGGTTGTTTGTTTTATTTTGTTTTGTTTTGTTTTTTGAGACGAGATTTCTCTGTAATAGCCCCAGCTGTCCTGGAACTCGAGCTGTAGTCCAAGCTGACCTCAGACTTACAGACATCCCCTGCCTCTGCTTCCCAAGTACTGGGATTTCATTCTTTATGCTTATAAGAAGATAGAAACTTGGGCCTGGAGAGGTAGGTGGCTCAACTGTTCATCAGAGGACCTGGGCTCAATGCCCAACATCCACATGGCATTCCACGGCCATCTGGAACTCCAGTTCCAGGGTTCCAGTACCCTCTTCTGACCTCCAGCCCATGTAGGTTGGGAACAAACAAAACACTCACATACATAAAATTTTTAAGTTTTTTAAACAATTGTTACTTTTGGGGCTGGAGAGATGGCTCAGAGGTTAAGAGCATTGGCTGCTCTTCCAAAGGTCCTGAGTTCAATTCCCAGCAACTACATGATGGCTCACGGCCATCTGTAAGAAGATCTGGTGCCCTCTTCTGGTGTGC
Organism: Microtus ochrogaster; assembly: GCF_000317375.1. NCBI lineage: Eukaryota > Metazoa > Chordata > Mammalia > Rodentia > Cricetidae > Microtus > Microtus ochrogaster. The sequence goes on from NW_004949096.1 coordinate 30,564,728, forward strand.
AAGCATACATAGAAGGAATGTTGTATACATAATAAATAAATAAATCTTTAAAAAAAATGAATTGTTACTTTTAAGTGTTCCTGTGTATGTCTATGTCATCAGATCCCCTGAACTAGAGTCACAGATAATTGTAAGCCACCTGTTTTGGGTACTGAGCACTGAACTCAGGTCCTTTAGAAGAGCAGCAAATGCTCTTAACTGCCGAGCTGTCTTTCCAGCTCAAAAGTAAAAATCTTTTTAAAAAGAATATAAATTTCCTTTGCGCTTTAATCTCAAAGAAGTTTTTAGTTTATTTGTAAATATTAATAAGCAGTAGGTACTTTCTACATACAGAAGTTTAGCTGAGTATTTCAGAGCCTACATCCCAATGATTAAAAGCCTGGATTCCAATTCTCTCTTGTAATTCCCACAGCTATAAGGCAGAAATACATGTACTTACTTATGTGTATATGTACTTCTAACAGAAGTTATGTAGACTGCATGATTTGGTATCAGCACTTAAAACAGAGCACTTCATTCTGTAAAGCACTGTCTTAAATGTTTGCTCAATAGTTTTTTAAGTAAAAAAATCTAGAATTTTCTCTCTGGATTGCCTCCTTTGAAGGATAGTTGTCCTCCGCTCTATGGGTGAGCTTGTGACTTTGTGGACCTCAGTGTCGTAGTTTAGTTCATAGTCCTTTCTTACACTCTCAGGGGGCTTTACACTGATATCACAAATGATGGCTAGCTCTCTGGTTGTATTTCCTTGGTTTCCTCATGGTTAGATACTTCAGGTTCTGCTGCTTTCTCTTCGTATTTATTCATATAAAGTTCAGAAAAGTAACAACATTTTTCTTACAATAACTTTTGTGTTTAATTTCTCAAAATGTTCCATTGCTCCATGATTGTCTTCATTTAGTTACTAATTCTTGAAAGATGTGTTCAGAGGCATAGATTGAGACCTCATAACTCAGGTTCTCCAGAGGGCATTCTGGCTAAGTGTCTGTGATTGTTTCCCCCCTTTTAAAGACAAAGATAGGTTTGTTTTGTTTTGTTTTTTAAGTGTGGTTTTTGTTTTTTATAAGAAAGTGATTGCCATGATTACAACACACAAATGTGAATATAACTTCAGCCTTTACAAATGTTCTAATACATCTGGGATGCATTTTACTTTAGAGATAAGATACGTGATCATCAAGCAAGGCCTGGTGGCACAGGCCTCTAATCCCAGGAGCTCTGTAGGCTGAGGACAGGTGACTGTAAATTCAAGACCAGCCTAGGCAACTTTTAGTGAGATACTATCTCAAAAATAAAAAGTAAAATCCATCTAGGGATATGGCTTGGTGAGTAGTGTGATCAGAGCCTTGGGTCCATCCATAGCACCATAAAACAGAAGAAAATCAAATGACACACAGATCTAACCAGGCTGAGGATGACAAGTGTGCAGATAGACTATTTGGAAGTCAGTCCACAGCACCACTTCCTAAAAAACAAAAAAGTGATCAGTTTTAAGAATATGATACAAAATGATTGCCTGCAATTCTAAACAAGAATTTCTATGATTTTAACAGGAAAGTTGTTGAAAGGAAAAATAAAGTTAGCTTGTTTGTCATTTCTGAAAGGCCAAAACAGCATGTGGAAGGTTGAAACAGGAGGATTATGAGTTCAAAGCCAGCCTGAGCTACGTAGTGAAGTTGTCTCAAAAACAAACTGTTGTAGGGAGTTTAGATCTGGGAGGAGTTGGTGTAGGACGTGGGGGTCAGTATGATCAAAATACAGGTATGACATTCTCATAAAGAATTCATAAAAATTTTAATTAAATATAATTAAGATTCAAAGATTGTCCCTAATTTATAATGGTCCAGTGTATGATTTTTCAGTTTTCCAATATTACATACAAAAGCATACCCATGCAGCCACTCTGCTGTTCATTTTCAGCATGATATTCAATCAACTATGGGAGATACTAAAAGATAAATAACAAAATGAAGCATTGAACAAAGAGAGCCAACTCCTGAGACTTTAATTAAACTTCTTTCCTCCCCCCGCCCTTTTTTTGGAGACAGGGTTTCTCTGTGTAGCCTTGGCTGTCCTGGAACTTGCTTCATAGACCAGGCTGGCCTCGAACTCATAGAGATCCACCTGCCTCTACCTCCCCAGTGCTAGAACTAAATGCGTGTGCCACCACTGCCTGGGTCTTCCTTTGTAGCTTAACTATAACGTAATTGTACTTATTTTGAACAGTTATATTTAAAAATTAGAAAAGGGGGTTGTTATTGAGAGATAAAGTGACAGCACGAAAACGACAGCTGACAGATAGGATTGTAGCTAGGGAAGTCTTACCACACGGCACTCGGTAGTCACTTCACACAGCTCTTCAAAAGGCTTTGAGGGCCTGACAGTTTTTTTCTTTTTTTCTTTCTTTCCTTTGGTTTTTTAGAGACAAGGTTTCTCTGTGTAGCCCAGGCTGGTCTGGAACTCCTGGTCACTCTGTAGACCAGGCTGGCCTTGAACTCACCTGGCTAATTTTTTTTTTTTTTTAAGAAAGCGTTATGTTTTGGTTAGTGTGTTGCATTTAGGAAGTCAGGGGAAAACTATTCTCAGAGAACATCACTGAAATGTTCTATGTTGGGACTGGGGAGAACTTCTAGTCTCTTATTTTCTGATTTTTTTTTTCTTTTTTTTGTGGCCACTATAGGTTACCTTTATAATTTGAAAAGGTGGTGGTGGATTTTCAAGAGTGTCTCCCATAGCTTAGGCTGTCCTGGAACTGGCTCTGGAGCTAGGAATGACTTGAAGCTCTGACCTCACAGGCACGTGCACACCCAGCTCAGCTAAGATGCACAGCACTGGCGCTTTGGTCCTGGAGATTCCTAGCATTTTGTTAGCTCTATCTATTGTACATTTGCCTGTCTCCCTGATACCTGTCAGAGATGGTTCTTATTCTCTTTTTAGATTGGGGATGTTTCCTGTTTTGTTTCTTTGAAATGGGGTCTTATGTAGCCCAGGTTTACCTCAAGCTCTCTATGTAGTCCAGGTCTTGAACTCCTGATCCTTCTGCCTCCGAATCTTCCCTAGTGCTGGGATTACAGGTGTGAGCCACCATGACATGATAAAAAAAAAAAAAAGGTTTGCTAAAATTAACTTTTGGGAAGTAATGAGAGACTTTTCACTCTTCAACCGTGCAGCTAAAGAACCAGCTAATGTAACAGATAAGAAATGTGGAAAGATTACCAGAAAGGTGAAAAACTGGAGACAGTTTGGAGCTGGCTGGCTGTGGCGACTTTGGAACTCTATTTGTGATATGTATTATTTGTTTGCAGATGATGAAGAACGAGAACTTCAGATGGATCCTGCAGACTATGGCAAGCAGCGCTTCAATGATGTCCTTTAAGTCTAAGGGATGCTCGCAACCCAAAGTGCTGTGCAGTGAATCATCTCTACTTGTCAGTTTTGACTTCTGTTGTAAAGATCAGTTGTATCAGTTGTAAAGATACATTGCGATAGATTTAAGGAAATTTTAATGAAGGAATGTACCGATGTACATATGTGAACTTTTTCATATTGTATTATCAAAGCAGATACTTTTTTTGGTTACAACACAGCTGAGCCAAAAACAGTTAATCTTTGCATTTAAAGCAAACTAATGTAAATTTCACATTTTATTGAACCTAATTTTTTTCACAAAAAGACAAACAGGAACAAATGTTTGTACAGGTTAAATGCTGCACACAGTGTAATGGCAGTGAGAAGTTAGTGTAGACACTAATACATTTTTGTTACTTCCCATAGGTGTCCTCTACTACCCCTCATTTAACACTCTCTAAAGAGTTACAGTAGAATAGTTACACACACAGTGGGGACCTGGATGCCAAGCAATGTGTGTACAGAATGACCTCCTGCTCCTTTTATTTGGCTCGAGTGCTGATGACATAGGACTGAGGCCTGATGGAAGCCCAGCTCATCATAACAGTGTTTATAAGTTATTCTTAACTTAGTTCTTGAAGTTGCGGAATGCATGGTTGACAATGAATTTTTATTTTTTCAGGTAATACCAGTACTGTTTAACTGTAGTCAGCACTGGCTAAAATTCTTTCTATTTTCAGAGTTGAGTCTGGTGAAAGTATTCACCGTTTACATGTCAGCTCCTGAAAGTGACCAAGTCCACCTTGAAATGAGTCTGCAGTCATACAGCAAAGCTCTTCTGGTAGTTTTAATGATTGTACTTGATTAGAGTTTTCCAGAACTACTAAGTAAGGGATTTTAACAGGTTTTTATTAATGAACAGATGAATAGAAGTACCATGAAGTCTACAGCTGTTTTATTGAAATAGTCCAAAACTTTGTAATAAAAATAAATATTTGTAATTAATGTTAGTTAAGAACCCACCAAGCTCGTTTGCTAGACTTACAGAATTATTTTCAGTGCATTATATCTTTGCTGTTATTTCATTAGGATGTATAAGCTAGCTAATCCTTGTTTTCTGGTTTCACTTTTAAATTTTTTCATGTTACCTAAACATGAAAGGTACTGATCATCAGGGGGAAATGTAAGGCTGAAACCCTGTAATTGCACATAAACATGAAATATTGGGGAGTGACATAACTCAGTGGTAGTGTGAGGCCTAGGTTGATTCCCAACACTAAAAAATAAACAAACAAGTAAACACATATGGAAAGTCTCTACACTAAGGTTGTAATGAAAATACTAGCCGATAGAAGCATCACTTAGTGAGATGCTGAAGTTCTTATATTTCAGTCCAAAGTTATTTAGTGGCCAGGAAAAGATGGAATAACTTACTAAAATTTGTTTTTCTACTATATCAGATTATCCAGTGTTGAGGAAGCAAAGACAGATGGGTCCCTGGGGCTTGCTGGCCGCCATCCTGGCCTAATTAGCAAGTTCCAGGTCCCAATAAGGACTACTGCCGAGGAACACCACACACACAGATTGACCTCTGGCCTCCATACACAAACACAGACACCCGCACCTACACCCGCACACGTGTAAATGCTGTGTACACAAACACACACCCACACCAAGAAACCAGTCCGTAAAGTCAGACCTACAGTAAAACTATGACGATTTACACTAAAGTGTGGTTAACGGGCAGTGAGGCGCACCTGCAGGAGTGCAAGGGGAGTCAGCTGAATGCCTGGTGATGCTTTGTACTTGGCATTATGGAACTGTATAGACAGACCAGAAAGTTTCCTGCCAGTTTCATTGTCATCAAAACAGCCAATTGTTTGTATAGTAGCTGTCCTACACAGCAAAAACTTCATTGAACAGCCTAGACATTTTATAAACTGGGGAATCTTGGACCAATTGATAATATTTCTGACTGTATTAACATTGTAGTACTATCAAGTGCTATGTGGATCTCTTTAAATTGTGGCATTCTACAGTCTGTATTAGACTTGCTGTTTTGTTTACTGTGTTTACTTCTACCTTAAGATTTAGGGTTGTTTGTTTTGTTTGTTTCAGTGTATTTTTGCCCTGAATTAAGTGTTAATTTGACAGGAACGCTGCTTTTAAAAAATCTTACTGGGTTCTAATAAATTAAAAGTTAAACTTGTTTCACAGTTTTGATTTTGCTAGATATATAAAAAATTATGTAAATGTAAACATTTGCATCTAGACTCTGAAGTTTGAATAAATGTCAGCATTTATTTTAGGCTAAACTGAACTGCAGGAGCGGGGTTGTTTGGAAAGGTGGAAAGCTTCGATGTCTTTAGCTTTAGTTCTAGACAGTGAGATAAGGGAGTAAGATGGCCAGGTTCTGTTCTAGCGCTTGGTTCAAATAAATCAGACAAAATGTGATAAAAAGAAATGGGAAGAGGGGCTTTTCCTGGAGAGGAGGTTAAATAACACTAAGTATACTTCAGGCAGACACACTAGGCCTGGATTGGACTTTTGAACCCTCAAAGCCCCACCTCAGTGTCATGCCTCCTCCAAGGGTCCACACCTCCTAATAGTTCCAAACTCCCTTGGTGATCAAACATTCAAATCCATGAGCCTGTGGGGGCCATCCTCATTCAAACCACCATATAGATGTATGTGCACACGCACGCACGCGCGCGCACACATACACAGAGCTGCCACTTAGGGCAATAATGCTTCCTGAAAGAGCCATGGACTGTAACAAAAACCCTAATATCATACATGAGAAACCCCTCCAAACTTGTTGGATAAGGGATTCCAAGAGACATAAAACAGTATGCTCTTGCTGTTGCCCTGGTTGTCTCATCACTGAGAACTTGATACACCTTAGATAGTACTTGGAGAAATGGAACTGACCTGAAACTTCCTCCCCAAGGAGTGACTCTCATAGTACCAGTGCTCTGCAGGTTGCCAAGGAAGAGCAGCACCGGATAATCCTACCCAGCTGGAAAGCCTATGAACCATAACATTTACTGCACCGAAACATACTTACAATGCTAAAATAATGACACATATCTAACAACTTAAAGATCTGCTGAACAGAAGGGAAATCGTGCTGGTACTGTAAACCTAGGCAGCTACCTGTGGACGGAGAGGTCAGAGACCTAAGAGAGGAACCTACTGCCAAGGCTTTCCTGACCAGCAGAATTCCTAATTGCACTCGAGATACTTATCTTTACACCCATAAATGAGTATAGGTGTCACCCCTCAAAGCAAACCCTTCTTTTTGCAGCTGGAGACCATTACAGAAAGCCACAGCTAGTCAAAATGTAGAGAACTGACCATGAGGTGCCAGCCACAACTGGGACATGCACAGCACAACGCTTGCATGTGAGGCTCGGGAACTAACGTTGAAGAGGGAACAAAGATTGTAAGAGCCAGAGGACTAGGAAGTCTGCTGGGAGAGTAGCTATAGCAGGAGTTACACCATGAAATCTCAACCACAACAAGACCTGAACAGCTGATAACCCAGTGTAAAAGGGAGCAATCGTGGGATACAGCCCCTAAAGAACTCTAAGGAATTAACGACTGCTAGGAATGGGAGAATTGGTGTTCCCCAGGGATGATCCCCCTAATTCGTTACCCAACACCAAGTGATCAGCCTTAGAAGTATGAACAGGCAACACTGAACAATTGTTAAAGGAGGCCTGGGAAACAGACAAGATCTCCTGAGAAAATTGGGAGAGAGGAGAAGGGGAGGCAGGAGGAGGATGGGGGGAAGGAGGAAGGACAGAGAGGCAGAGAAAGGAAAGATATCTTGATTGAGAGAGCCATTAAGGGGCTAGCAAGAAACCTAGGGAAATTCCCAGGAATCCACAAGGATGACCCCAGCTAAGACACTAAACAACAGTGGAGAGGGTGCCAGAACAGGCCTTTCCCTGTATCAGAGTGATGACTGCCTAGAACCTTCATCCAACAACTGATGGAAGCAGATACAGAGATCTACACCCAAGCACCAGGCCAAGCTACTGATCAATCCAAGAGAGGGAAGACCAATAATAGCAAAAGGGTCAAGACCATGATGAGGACTCCCACAGAAACAGCTGACCTGAGCTAGTGAGAGCTCACTGACTCTGCACTAATATAGCAGGGGAACCTGTATAGGACCAAACTAGGCCCACTAACTGTGGGGGACAGTTGTGAGGCTTGGGAAGTCTGTGGAGCCACTGACAGTGGGACCAGGATTTATCCCTAGTCCTTGAACTGGGGCCTTGGAGAACATTCTCTTTGGAGGGATGCCTTGCTCAACCTAGATATAGGGAAGAGGGCCTTGGTCCCGCCTCAAAGTGAAGTATCAGACTTTGTTAACTCCCCACGGGAAGCCGTACCCTTTCTGAGTAGTGAATGGGGGAGGGGCAGAGGGAGGGAGGAGAGGAGAGAGTGTGAACTAGGGTAGTTATGTAAAATGAGAAAAGATTGTATTAAATTTTTACACACACAAAGAAATGAGGCCCTGTGGATTTGGGATAGAGTGGGGATTACATGGGAGGGGTGAAGCAGAGAAATGATATAATTATACTTAAAATTTTTAAAGACAAAGATATTTTTGTTTGTTTGGTTTTTCAAGACAGGCTTTCTCTATAGCTTTTGGAGCCTGTCCTGGAACTAGCTCTTGTAGACCAGGCTGGCCTCAAACTCACAGAGATCCGCCTGCCTCTGCCTCCTGAGTACTGGGATTAAAGACTTGTGCCACCACCATCCGGCAACAAAGATAATTTTTTAAATTAATTAATTAATTTATTTTTTATTTTTGGAGACAGGGTTTCTTTATGTAACCATGGCTTTCCTGACTCTGTAGACCAGGCTGGCCTTGAACTCAGAGAGATCTGCTTGACTGGGTCTCCCCAGTACCACAGCCACCTGGCTTATTAAAATTTTTTTTAAAGATTTATTTATTTATTTTGTATACAACATTCTGCCTGCATGTGTGCCCACATGCCAGAAGAGGGCGCCAGATCTCATTACAGATAGTTGTGAGCCACCATATGGTTGGTTGCTGGAAATTGAACTCAGGACCTCTGGACCAGGACAGGCTCCAAAGCCTCAGAGAAACCCTGTCTTGAAAAACCAAAAAAAAAAAAAAAAAAAAAAAAAAAAAAAAAAAAAAAAAAAGGAAAAAAGGATCAAAGTCTGGGAAGGCAGCTTTGAAAACTCAAGGCCACAGGCAGGAGGCACACATAGTTAGGCAGTCTTGGTCAGGCTGTGGCCTGACTGAATGACACCTTAGTTCTAGTGTTTGGAGGCTCTAGGGTGAGTCTTAGCACCTGAGGGGCAGTTTGGTTCTTACTGTAAGGTGAAGGTGGTTCCTCTTGTTTTATACACCAGCCTCACCGTAAAGTCACAGATAAAGATCACTGTCCCTGGCAGGCAGTGGGCCACTAGGTGCCGTTTCAGGGGTCTAGAGAAGGATGTGCTAAAAAGCTGGCTCTCATAACCTGCTGATTATATTGTTGGAAAATCTTTACACTACTACTGTGTTAGTGTCTTGGGCCTTTCAAAAGAGGGAGGACGACCATCGCTAACTGCCCACCCCTTTAGGGATTCACACCTCTCCACGTAGAGTGAAGCAGAAATCTAACTCAGCTAAAGACATGATGAAAGCAGAGATGCTGAGCTTTATCATGCTTTAGTTTACCCTGCTTCTGCTTGGCAGTGCAGAGTCAACTGAGTTTTTGAGTCAGTGTCACCAAACCTGGTGGCACACAATGGGAGGATTATGCTGAGGAGGTGGAGGAGGCAGGAGGACCAAAAGATAGTTCTCATACTAGAGCCTAAGATGGCCTGATTCTTACTATGTAGCCCAAGATCACACCAAACTTATGTTCAGGCTTCTCAATGCTAGAATTACAAACAGGAGGCAACCATTTTTAAGAGAAGGGAAATGGGTTGTGAGCCTCACAATCACCCAGCTTCCTGTGCTGTAAGAAGATTGGTGTCAGAGCAAAACACAAGGGCTCTGCCCTGAGAACACTGAGACCATTGTTGGGACAGCTCAAAAAGCTGGAATCCGTTTGGTGGGCTACCAGAGAAGAGGAACTCTTGAGAGATACTGCCCTAATAATCCACAAGCCCAGATAGGACTGAGAGCCAAGCTGTACTACGCTCAAATGGGAAACACCTGATATCTGATAGAGCCTGCCTCGCCTTGCGTGAGGCTCTGGATTTGATCCACTGTGCTGCGAGAAGAAAAAGAGGGAGGTGCCAGATATAGTGGTGGATGATTTAATGCCCGCAGGAGGACAGAAACAGGCAAATCTCTGTGAGTTTGAGGCCAGCCTGGTCTAGATACTGAGTTTCAGGACAGCAGGAGCATGTAGAGATACCCTATTTTAAAAAACCAAGATGCACACCTTTTATCCCAGCACACCAGAGGCATCGTTGTGAATTTGATACCAGCCTAATCTACAAAGCAAGTTCCAGGACAGCCAGGATTGTTACACAGAGAAACCTTGTCTTGAAAAAACCAAAAAGAAGGAGGGAGGGAGAGAGAGAGAGAGAGAGAGAGAGAGAGAGAGAGAGAGAGAAGAAAGAGAGAGAGAGAGAGAGAGAGAGAGAGAGAGAGAGAGAGAGAGAGAGAGAAGAAACTGAGGAAGATAGAGAGGAGGGGGTAAAGGAAAAGGAAGGAGGTCATCTGTCCTTAGCCACTAAAGTATGTCTTTTTGGAGAATATTCTAGACCTGCCCTGTTCAGATATAGCCAAAATTAAGTCCCTGATAATATTGTCAGAGAAAGCATTAGAGAGATTAAATCCTGCCAAGTTAGGACTTGAAAAACTTTTGGAACTTTCTGTACATAAGAACGGGGAGCAGGGGCAGAGAGGGGAGCAGCTCATTTGGTAGTTTGGGTCTAGAATGCATGTGGTCCTGGGTTCCATCCCCTGTACTGCATAAGCCAGGCAAGACCTAGACCCTGACACTTGGGAGGCAGAGACAGGAAGGTCAGGACAAGGTTATCCTCAGCTACGCACGGACTACAAAGTCAACTAAGGGTACAAAGGAAACACAAAATGAAAGAACTAACCCTGAGAATCAAGGAGATTGCTCAGTTAGTAAACTGATTGCTGCACAAATTTGGAGCCACAACATCCATATAAAAAGCCAAATTTGGGCGGGACGGTGGTGGCGCACACCTTTAATCCCAGCACTCGGGAGGCAGTGGCAGGTGCATTTCTGTAATTTCGAGGCCAGCCTGGTCTACAAGAGCTAGTTCCAAGACAGGCTCCAAAACTACAGAGAAACCCTGTTTGGGGGGGAGGGGGAAGATAAAGAAAACAAACAAACAAAAATACCTGGATTTTACCAGCAGCCCTTACTTGGAGTAGGTCTTCCCAGGTCAACTAATGTTATCAGGACAGGGTGGACCCAGCCAAGGCAAAGTCAAGAGAAGCCTGAGTCTCAGTAGTTTACCCTAGGGCAATGCCTGGGTCCAAGAAAGACCACAAACTGATACTACCCAGGCAGAAACAGACCCTCCAAAGGAAATTCTTAACATTCCAACCATTGTAGATAGGATCACCTGCCAGCACACAGGCCCAAATCGCTTTTCACCAGTATACTCTAAGACAAATGTCAGCCAATCATGGGTCCTGAACCTTAGAAATCCCTCACCCCTACCTTTGCTACTATAAAACTCAAGCCTGAGCTGGGGCTCTCCAATTATTCCAATACATTGGGCATGCTGAGAGACTGAGTTTGCAAACTTGTGTAAAATAAAGGCTCTTTTCTTTTTCATACAGGACTCAGTCTCCCTGTTGGGTTTTGGGGGACCTTATGGATCTGGGTATAACAGGCAGTTATTCAGTTGATATTAAAACCAGCTATTGGGGCTGGAGAGATGGCTTTGCCTGCTCTTCCAAAGATCCTGAGTTCAATTCCCAGCAACCACATGGTGGCTGACAACCATCTATAATGAGATTTGGTGCCTGTAATGGATTTGCTGTGGGTCCCCAGCAGCTTGCTGCAGTAAGCAGCCAGTCCCAAGCAGGCTGCAAGTCCCCAGCAGCTTGCTGCTGAAAGCAGCCAGTCCCAAGTAGGGACGGGGCAGGAGACCATGTGGCAGGTCTCCATGTGATAGCAGTGGGCAGGCGGAGAGACGGATACATGGATAGGCATGCCATGCAGAGTGAGGTTGGATATTTATTCAGGGGGCTGTGGAGGGGGAAGGGAGAAGGGGAGAAGAGCAGAGAAAGAGAGAAGGGAGAGACAGAAGCGGGGGATGGGGAAAAGTGGGGAGAGAGGCAGAAGGGGAAAAGTGGGAAGATAGGCAGAAGCTGCCTCTCCGAGAAGAAGACAAAAAAGAGAGCTAGCTTGGGCCAGGAAGATCAGCTTGCCTCAGCGGATGGGGGAGGGAGTGGGCGTGGCCTCTTCTATTCTGCAGGGATACATGCAGGTAGAACACTGTATACATAATAAATAAATAAATCTAA
>NW_004949096.1:30577412-30579677 GCF_000317375.1 Microtus ochrogaster
ATAGATGGTTGTGAGCCACCATGTAGTTGCTGGGAATTGAACTCAGGACCTTTGGAAGAGCAGGCAATGCTCTTAACCACTGAGCCATCTCTCTAGCCCCTACCCCTAGCCTTTTAAACCATCACAAATCCTCAAGTGATTGCTAGGTTGTTTACAGTCCTTGATACACTCTGAATGTTGTGTAAATAATTATTACATTATATTGTTTAGGAGACATTAACAAAAGTGGGCAGTATATACATTATAGATTTTTTTTCTCTTTTTAGATAGTAGGGTGACTCCAATGGATATGAAATAGGTATGGAATATTGAATAGGTATGAAAATTGAATTTGGAGTATTGAATATGAAATATTGAAGATCATCTGGATTATACTTGGGTTTGAAGAAAACCTGTCTTTACCAAAGTCTAAAACACTGAGGTATAAATGGATGAGAGAAAAATCTAGTTTGGACCATATAAAGTTTCATTGCTGTCAAGTCATTACACAGCAAAATGACAGCCTGGATATCTCAATATTTAATATATTATTGCACTAATAAATTGATTACACAATGGATTAAATGATGAGTTGTGAAGTTAATATTGTAATGGTCTGCTCTATCCCTTTCAGAGACAAGCCATGCCCACTTCCTCCCCCATCTGCCAAGGCAAGCTGATCTTGCCTGAGTCCCTTCCTTCTTTTCTGTCTCCCTTTCAAAGAGGTAGCTTCTGTCTCTCCCCTTTTCTCCCTTTCCCCCTTCTTTTTCTCTCTCTGCCCATCTCTGTCTGCCCTTCTCCACTTTCCTCTCCATAACCCACTAAATAAATATCCAACCTCACTCTGCATGGCATGTCTAACTGTGTCTCTGTCTCTCACCTGCTGTGTGGCTCCCTGCCCTGGACCAGCCACCTTCGGAGACCTGCAGTTTGGCCTTGCGGCATGCCCATTCATCTGTCTCTCCTCTGTGGGACTCACTGTCCCTCATGGCCCACTGCAGCCACTTGGGGAATTGTGCTGTCCCTGCCTGGGACCGGCTGCTCTCAGGATCTGCTGCCTGCTGCCTGCCCCTGCTAGAGGACCTGCAGCCTGGTCTCATGGCCCATTGCCTGCTGCATTCACTCAGGAACCTGCAGCATTTTACTTTTACCATTACAAATATACCATATGATTCAACTAAAAGTAAATTTCTTATATGGGTGAAGTGATCTGAAATGCTTGGGACTAAAAGTGATTTAGTGTTTTTGGATACTGGAATATTTCCGCATGGATCAATGAGCTGCTGTGGAGGTGGGACCTCATCTAAACACAGAATTTATTTCCTGTGCACCTTATGTAGACAGCCTGAAGTTTTTAGTCAACCTGAAATTGACTGTCACCTGAAGGTCAAGTGTGGAATTTTCTCCCTTTGGTGTCAGTGGCGATTCAAAGGTTTTGTTTTGTTTGGTGAGCTGAGTCAGTTTCTTTTCTATTGCTGTGATAAAATACTGGGACTAAAAGCAGATTAGGAGCTTACACTTGTTTTCAAAAGACTAGAGTCTTCTGAATGGTGGGAACAGGACAGGGAAGTTGGCTAACCACACACAGGAAGCATAGAGAGCCAGCTGGAATCAGGGTAGGGTTGTAAACCCTCAAAGCCCACACCCAGTGACGTATTTCCTTCAGAAGCCTGCACCTCCCCAAACATTGCTACCAATTTGGGACCAAGTACATGAGCCTATTGGGGACATTCTTAGTCAAGTCACAACAGGGACATCCCACTTGAATCATAGAATAAAGATCAGAGATGATGTCATTATTTTGTAAATATCATATGTCATTTTTCTCCAGAAACTTTTTTTAATTGATGTATGATGTCACATTGTCTGTAATCTCCGCCCTTGCAAGGTAGAGGCAGCTGGGCCAGAAGTTCAAGGTCATCCTCAGATATGTGGGAGTTTGAGACCAAGCTGAACTACAAAGAAACTGTGTTGAAAAACTAAAGCCAGTGCTGATTGTGGTGGTGCATGCCCTTGATACCAGCACTTGGAGGAGGCAGCCAGAACTCTTAACCAGGGAGCCATTTCGCCATACCCCTAAACTTTTTAAAATAATTTTTTTAAAAATATTTATTTATTCATTTATTATTTATACAGTATTGTCTGCTTGTATGCTTGCAGGCCAGAAGAGGGCATCAGACCTCATTACAGATGGTTGTGAGCCACCATGTGGTTGCTGGGAATTGAACTCAGGACCTTTGGAAGAACAGGCAGTGCTCTTAACCGCTGAGCCATCTCTCCAGCCCC
>NW_004949096.1:30580302-30594524 GCF_000317375.1 Microtus ochrogaster
CAGCCTGGTCTACAGAGCTAGTTCCAGGACAGGCTCCAAAGCCACAGAGAAACCCTGTCTCGAAAAACCAAAAATAATAATAATAATAATAATTTTAGTACTCAATGGGGATAATTTTTTAGTTTACATTCTATTACTTTCCAACATAGGCACTAGATAACCATGAATTACTTTTTGATTTTCAGTTGGTCTTTCAGGAGCCTATGACTATATGGACTCCCAACTTGTTCTATGCTTTGATCAGCATAGATTTGCAATCGATGCTGTATTCAAAGATTTCTTAACTTTTTCTCCCCTCTCTTTCTTTTGGAGCCAGGTTAACATTATGTAGCCCGGGCTGGTTGGAATTTTTTAACCTCCTGCCTCAGTAATCCTGAATGTCACCCATGCCCCCCATGCCCAGTCTCAAACCAATTTTATGCTGGGAAGATTGCAAGTGGACTCTTAGCTCTGATAGGATCTCTTCTGAAGACAAACCACCTGTTCCACATTTTGAAGAAGAAACTTTATAAGAGCACTCTAGGCGGGGAGGTGGTGGCACAGGCCTTTAACCCTAGCACTCAGGAGGCAGAGACAGGCGAATCTCTGTGAGTTCAAAGTCAGCCCGGTCTGTGGAGCAATTTCCAGGCCAGGCCCCGAAACTACAGAAAATTTGTCTCGAAAAACAAAACAAAACAAAACAAACAAACAAAAAGTACATTTATACATTTACCTTTCCGCCTCATCTGCTATTATCCCCTACCACCAACAATTCCTGCCGTGGAACTTTTGCTTGTATCCTTTATCTAAGAACACAGCTCTTACAAAATCAAACCATCATTTACGCTGCACTTAGTGAAGTTTTTCTTGTCTTTTTTCCAGACAGTTCTGTGTAGCCCTGGCTGTCCTGGAACTCACTCTGTTCTGTAAAGCAGGCTGGCCTCAAACTTACAGAGCTCCTGACTGCCTCTGCCAACCAATACTTGAAGGTGCGCACCACCCGGCTTACTTGGTTAAATTTAAGCTTAACTAAGTCTAAGCTCCCCAGAGCCCGTAGCTAGCGCGACCACATCGCTTCTCCCACCTATCAAACCCTTAGAACTGTCTTCTTTGGTGGAGTGTTAACTCGGGAATGCAGTTGTTTTTCCTAGTTCACTGTTATGTTCCTTTTACACAGTACGTTTCCGATAAACATTTCTTACAGAAATATGAAAGCGGCTTACAGTTTCAGTCCAAAGCTAAATCCGCTAGCTGGATCAGTGTTCTCAACCTGTGGGTTTCGACCCTTTCATTCGGGTCGCCTAAGAGCACCGGAAAACAGATATTTACATTACGATTCATAACGGTACCAAAATTGGTTAGGAAGTAGCAACTAAAACTATTTTATGGTTGGGGGTCACCACAACACGAGGAACTGGGTTAAAGGTCCGCAGCTTTAGGAAGGCTGAGAACCGCTGATCTGGACAGAACATTCTCTCATGCTTGGAGCCCATAGTTGCGTGTGGAAACCCATTTGAAAGATCCGATTTTTCAGCATACAGGATCACGGTCCACATCGCGAAGAAGCGAAGGGTATGGGTTTGTATCACAGGACCGAGAATGACAGCGGCTGCCGGTAGGAAAGTGAGCAAAAAAGAGAAGCTCGGGGAGCCCGGAGAAACCCTGAAAGCATCCGGACCAGGCTGGGTCCAGGGCTCCGGCTCCAGCGCGCCAAGCCGTTAGCACCGCCCCTTCCAGCCGGCTCCACCCACCGCCTCCCAGTCTCTAACCCTGGCCTCCGGGCGCTCGGCGCGTCCTTAAACCCCGCCTCCGCGGCGAGGGCGCGCTCCCCTCGTCGCTCGGCCGTAGGCGGTTCCGTTAGCGGCGAGAGGGAAAACCGTCCCCGGCGTCCCCGCCTCCGCTGCTAACGCTTTCCTCCCTACGCCCCCTGCGACCACCCTGCAGCCCGCTACGGAGGCCCCCGAAGTACAAACGTCTCCCAGGCCCCGTGCCCCACTCAGTAGCTGCGTCCGGTCCAACTCGCGGACCCTAAGGCCCTGCGCTCGCTTTTTCGTTTTTTCTATTTTTATTTTTATTGTTTTGTCAGGAATTCGCGCCGGTGAGTTCCCTAGGGCGGCAGAAACTTCACCCTCTTTACGGAAGTGAAAGTTGCCCCTTCCCCCCTCCGCCCCTCCCGCTGCCGCCCAGGCCTCCTGCATTCCTTCCCTCCCGCCTAGCCGGAGAGCGGCTGGGCGGGGGAGGAGGAAGCCAGGGCGCCTGCGCGCAGAGGCCGCTTTCCATCCGGGTCCCTGCCCGTGCGGTGCAGCAGGTCGGTAGGCGGGAAATGGCGACTGGCTGAAGGAGCTGGTTCTGTTGCTGTTGAGGGATAAGCGGGAAAGACACCACCTATTGCGCAGTCGGGACCATCGCCGGAGCCTGAAGACACTTTTCTGTCGTCACAGTGAAGGTAATTCCCTTGGTCCAGACGCTGCCGTTGCTCCCAAGCTCAGTCCTCTCCCAGGGCCGTTTGCCGGGATCTCCTCCCCTTCCCTAGCCGAGCCTTCAGCGGTTCCAGCGCGTCCGTAGGCATGCACTGTTGGCGCCTTGTAAGTCCACAGTGTGGTCTCCGCTCTGGCCTGGACTTTCCCCTGGGAACGGAAAGGGAGCTCACTTCCCGCCAGCTTCAGCTCTTAGGCTGCGGCCTGTGTTGTGATTTCTGGGGTTAGATTTCACTTTGCTACCTACCCCCAACCCCATCTCACCTTCCTGGTCTCTGACCCCGTGGTCCTTATGACTAATGAAGTTAAATTGCCTTTTCGAACCTTCTTGTGGGCCCACGTAACGTTTGGGGTGTTTAATTCTTGTGGGGTGCTTTGGGGGGCGTTGCTCTAGCTCAGCTCTTATAAACAGCCTTTGAGAATCTGGAACGAGAGGTTTCAGGAACTTCTGTCTTCTGTACTGGTAAAACGTTGAGTTGACATTACTCCTTCTGAAAATCAAGAGTGGTAGTAAAAACGAGCCTGTGTGGGAGGCCTCTGGTTTCCATAGTGGTCAGCTCAGGGTGAATTTGGATTATACAAACGTGCCGTTTCCTTTGGGTATGCCCGGCTTACTTTACTTTTGCATTCTTGACCAGGATTCTGTTATAAATAATTGCATAAGTAAACATTGTTTATTTACTTCTCGCCCTAGTGGCAGTCGGATGTGTGAATGAGTACCACAGGGAAACTACCCTAAACTCCCGAGGTGAATGGACTGAGTCGCTGTTACTCTAAGGCAGGAATGTATCTTTCTAATGCTCGTCAGGCAAAACCAAGATTACTCCTCTACGTCGGTGTACAAATTAGTGACATGAAATGATAGGCTTATCTGCATAATTTTTAGATTGTAGATTGCTTGTTACTTCGATTCATCAGATGCCAAGTTACACATTTTTGTTTGTGATCCAGCAGTTATCTTTATAAAAGCAGCGAAATGGCAATTTGAAGCTTTTTTTTTTTTTTTTGCTCACATCATCCAAATGTATAGAGGTCCTCAGTTTTTGTTTTTGTTTTTTCAGTATTTTGGTCATGTAGAATTTGGGGCATTATAGGTGTTTTCCCCCCATGAATAAAATAACATGGCTTATGTTACATGTCAGTTAATGTTTGTCATTCAGTATTTTTCTGCTCCATAGGTCCAGCCTTGAGTACTTCATGTTCATGTCAGGATTAAATTTCAGTAATAAGCAGGCACGTGCAAACATCATTATAGTTTTCATTTGAAAGACTTAGCCCAACTCATAAAGAAAGTCAAGGTAAAATGTAGGTTCGGTTGACTTAGGGGTTATCAATTTATTTATTTATTTATTGGTTTTTCGAGACAGGGTTTCTCAGTAGCTTTGGAGCCTGTCCTGGAACTAGCTCTTGTAGACCAGGTTGGTCTCAAACTCATTAAGATCTATCTGTTTCTGCCTCCTGAGTGCTGGGATTAAAGGCATGTGCCACCACCGCCCTTTCAATTTATTTTTAAAATGTGGTCAATTACATTACTTGAAAGAATCCGGATAAGTTATGTGTCTAGTGCAGGCTTTGTACTTTAAGTTGTTTGGGAGATAGTTTTTTTTTTTTTTTTTTTTTTGGTAAAATTTAATTTATAGGTAGCAGAGTCTGCATTGTAGACTGTTTCCAGGATTTTGCCAAGTTAGTTACTACTACATTCCATTAGTCCCTGTATTCTTTGTCTTTCTGTTTTTCATTTTTTTTCTTTTACATTTTTTTATTGATACTTATTGGGCTCTACATTTTTCTCTACTCCCTTTCCTGCCTCTCTCCTTCCCCCCCTTCAATCCTCCCCCAAGGTCCCCATGCTCCCAATTTACTCAGGAGATTTTGTCTTTTTCTACTTTCTACTTCCCATGTAGATTAGATCTATGTAAGTCTCTCTTAATGTCCTCATTGTTGTCTAAGTTCTCTGGGATTGTGGTTTGTAGGCTGGCTTTCTTTGCTTTATGTTTAAAAACCACCTATGAGTGAGTACATGTGATAATTGTCTTTCTTTGTCTGGGTTACCTCACTCAAAATGTTTTCTAGCTCCATCCATTTTCCTGCAAAATTCAAGCTGTCATTTTTTTTCTGCTGTGTAGTACTCCATTATGTAAATATACCACATTTTCCTCATCCATTCTTCAATCGAGGGGCATTTATTTTAGGTTGTTTCCAGATTCTGGCTATGACAAACAAAGCTGCTATGAACATAGTTGAGCACATGTCCTTGTGACACGATTGAGTAGTATCCTTTGGATATATACCCAAAAGTGGTATTACTGGGTCTTGAGGAAGGTTGTTTCCTAATTTTCTGAGAAATCGCCACACTGACATCCAAAGGGGTTGTACCAGCTTGCATTCCCACCAGCAATGCAGAAGTGTTCCCTTTTCCCCACAACCTCTCCAGCATAAGTTGTCATCAGTGTTTTTGATCTTGGCCATTCTCACAGGTGTAAGGTGGAATCTCAGAGTTGTTTTGATTTGCATTTCTCTGATGACTAAGGATGTTGAACATTTCCTTAAATGCCTTTCAGCCATTTTAGATTCTTCTGTTGAGAGTTCTCTGTTTAGGTCTGTACTCCATTTTTTTTTATTGGATTATCTGATTTTTTTGGTGTCCAATTTCTTGAGTTCTTTGTATATTTTGGAGATCAGACCTCTGTCTGATGTGGGGTTAGTGAAGATCTTTTCCCATTCTGTAGGCTGCCGTTTTGTCTTGTTGACCATGTCCTTTGCTTTACAGAGCTTTTCAGTTTCAGGAGGTTCCATTTATTTATTGTTTCTCTCACTGTCTATGCTGCTGGGGTTCTATTTAGGAAGTGGTCTCCTGTGCCAATGTGTTCAAGTGTACTTCCCACTTTCTCTTCTATGAGGTTCAGTGTGGCTGGCTTTGGTCTTTGATCCATTTGCACTTGAGTTTTGTACATGATGATAGATATGGGTCTGTTTTCATTCTTCTACATGTTGATATCCAGTTATGCCAGGACCACTTGTTAAATATGCTTTCTTTTTTCTATTTGATATATTTTGCTTCTTTATCAAAGATCAGGTGTCCTGGAGATGTGTGGATTGATATCCAGGTCTTCTATTCAGTTCCATTGGTCCTCCTGTCTGTTTTTATGCCAATACCAGGCTGTTTTCAGTACTGTAGCTCTGTAGTAAAGTTTGAAGTCAGGGATTGGGATTGGATTTTTTGCTTTTCCTCTTTTTTTTTTTTTTTCCTCCCCGGGACAGGGTTTCTCTGTGTAACAGCCCTGCCTGGCCTAGACGCACTTTGTAGACCTGGCTGGCCTCTGCTTCCTGAATCCTGGGATTAAAGGTGTGCTCCACCATTGCCCAGCTAGTCCCTACATTCTTAATCCTTTCCTGTACATGATTTGAATGGATATGAAAGCTGCCAAGTGGTGTAGTCAAAATTTAACATCTGTGTGTTGCAGCTGTATGGCAATGTATAGGTATGTTTTAGGGTTTTCTGTTTCACACAGTGCTAGTGCCTTTTGGACATTGTGTTTGTGCTGGTGGTGTTATTTTCTCCCACCATTAGGAAATTGGTGGTTGGAAAGTTTTATCTTTTCCAAATTAACCTAACCTATTCCAAGACTGTAGATTTTGTTCAGATGGCATCTTCTTGTGATGATTTTTAAAAAATCTGGCTGGGTATGTAGCTCAATTGGTAGAGTGCTCGCCTAGCATGCAGGAAGCACTGGGTTCTAGTACCCAGGTCCCCATTACCACATCAGCTGGTTATAATGGTGTGTCAGGGAGATGGAAGCAGAAGAATCACAAGTTCAGTTACAAATTGGAGGCCAGTTGGGGCTATGTGAGGCCCTGCCTCTAAAAGGCTTGGACCTGTTTGGAAAGGATGTACTGGACATTAGACTTGTAGCTGCAGAATCAGTTGCTGATTGGATAAAGTAGAATTAAGTTATCTTGGTTACAATACACTATACTTTTGATTGATGAGTTAAAGAATGTAGTGATTTGCCAGGAATTTAAAAAGGCAACATCTCATTGTATTTGCAATTTATCAAGTTGTTAGGAAATACATAAGGGGAAAAAGATAGTTTAAATCACAAATGCCAAACGTGTGAAGAGGACCTCATATATGGGTATGGTCTTTTTTTTTTTAAAGATTTAATTATTTATTAAGCATACAATGTACTGCTGGCATGGAAGGCACCAGGTCTCATTATAGATGGTTGTGAGCCACCATGTGGTTGCTGGGAATTGAACTCAGGACCTCTGGAAGAGCAGCCAGTGCTCTTACCCTCTGAGCCATCTCTCCAGCCCTGGGTATGCTGTTAAGTAATTTTTATTAGTTGGTTGAAATTGACAAGCCGTTTTAACTGGATTGGCTACAGGGGTCATTTGTGATGAGGCTGTTTATTTATTCACTTGTTTGTTTTTGTAATGAGTCAGGGTCTGGCTGTGTAGCCCAAGTTTACTCAAACTCCAGATCCTTCTGCCTCAGCCAGGAGTGCTGAGATTACAGGTTAATGCCACCGCATCCCAGAATTAGGCTGTTTAACAGGCATGAAACTTCCTAGAATGAACAATTTGACTTTCGTTTTTTTCTTACTCACCCTGATATCCTTATGCCCTAACATCCATATTCATTAATGTTTGTATGAGTACATGCTTTTTTTTTTCCCTTAAGAAAAAGTCCCACTATACACTATATAGCTCTGGCTTGCCTGAAACTTCCAATGTAGACTACGCTGGCCTTAAACTCACAGAGAACCTCTTACCTCTACCTTCTAAGTCCTTGGAATAAAGATTTACGTCACTGTAGCCATTGAGTACGTGCCTTTTTAATTTACGCTGTGCTGAATTGTTATTGAACAAATAGGTAGCCCTGGGTAGTTGAGATTTTGTTAAGAATGTCCATGCTTGAGTTCATTTATATATCCTCATTCTATGGAATTCTTTCTGAAGTACATTGTTTAAAATTATAAATTCTCCTGGGTGCGGTGGCACCTGCCTTTAGGACCAGCACTTGGGGGAAGAAGCAGGTAGTTTTTGTGTGTTTGAGGCCAGCCTGGTCTACAGACCTAGTACAGGATAGCCAAGCCAGGGCTACACAGAAAGACCTTGTCTCAAAACAAATTACAAATTTTAAAAATTTTAGATAAAATGTCATTGTATTTTACTTGTAAGTGTAGAATAGCTTGTTAAACTACAGGTGGGATTGAGAAAAGTTAAATTTTCTTTTCTTTTTTAAAGGCAGGGTTTATCTATGTAGTCCTGGCTCTTATGGGACTCATTCTGTAGACCAGGCTGGCCTCAAACTCAGAGATTCATCTCCTTTGTGAGTGCTGGAATAAAAGACTAGTGTCACCACTGCCTAGCAAAGAAAGTTAAACTTTTATATGCTAGTTATGACCAGGAGATATGTGGAATTTAAGAGTATTGTCTAGGTAAAACAAGCTTGATGAGAATAAAATGTACACAGTGAGACTCTTAGGCCTCCAGGAATCCTTTGGTACTTTTGTGAACCTGGCAGTAAGGTTTTTTTTGGGGGGGTGGGGAGTTCGAGACAGGGTTTCTCTATGGCTTTGGAGCCTGTCCTGGAACTAGCTCTGTAGACCAGGTTGGTCTCGAACTCACAGAGATCCGCCTGCCTGTGCCTCCCGAGTGCTGGGATTAAAGGCATGCACCACCATTGCCCGGCCTTTTTTTTTTAACCTGGCGGTAAGGAATGGTGAGGTTTGTTTTTTTTTTTTTTTTAAAGATTTATTTACTTATTATGTATACAACATTCTGCCTCGATGTATGCCCGCATGCCAGAGCAGGGTGCCAGATCTCAGTATGGATGGTTGTGAGCCACCATGTGGTTGCTGGGAATTGAACTCAGGACCTCTGGAAGAGCAGCCAGTGCTCTTAACTTCTGAGCCATCTCTCCAGCCCATGGAATGGTGAGATTTAAGTGTGGCCTCAGGTAAGACTTTACAGACAAATGGTTTTTATTTTGTTTGTGGAAGGTCAGACAGGTTTTGAATAGTCTAGTAGCAGGGGCTGACCTTGAACCTCTTCTGTTCTTCCTGCCTCTACTTCAAAAATCCTTAGATTATAGGCATAAGCCACCATGTCCAGCAACAAATAAAATTTTGACATATAGTCAAAGTAGGATAGTTAACTATATTGGGATCCCATATTTTACTATAGGCATAGCTTTCTATAGTAGATTGAAAGATTGAACATTACTGAGTTGGATTTCTAACACTCAGGCTTTCATAGCTGCAATAATTTGTAGGGCAGGTACTTTTTCTTGTTTCCTTTTGGTTTGGTTTTGGCTTTTCAAGACAGAGTTTCTCTGTTTAGCAGTCCTGGCTGTCCTGGAACTCGGCTTTTGTAGATTGGGCTGGCCTCAAACTCACAGATTGCCTGCCTCAGCTTCCCAAGTGCTGGGATTAAAGATCTGTACCACCACTTCCCTGCCTCATTTCTTTTTAAATAAAGAAAAGTGGCACTTGAATACTTTAAAATAATTAGGTTTAAACTTTATTAACTCTGTGTATGTAGACTTTTTGTCGTGTCTCTCCCCCACCCCCTTGAGACAGGATTTCTTTGTAGTTTTGGAACCTGTCCTGGAACTTGCTCTGTAGACCACACTAGCCTTGAACTCACAGATACCCTCCTGTCTCTGCTGGGATTAAAGGCGTGTTCCACCACTGCCCAGCCCTTAATTTTTATAAGGTGGTAGAACAGCCTCTTTCTGAATTACTTTAGTGACTTAGATTAGTTGGGGAGAGAAAATGGGCAGACCTAACAGTGGAGCACTGATTTCAGTTTAGGTACATGAGAATGGACTACTAGACTACTTTCAACTGCTTCTTTCATGGGTATCATGATGAGGAGCACTCATAATGATTTTTTTTTTTGGTTGAATAAGAATTGCAGAATTTTAGATTTATCAGAGAAAAGAATCCTTAATTCTTCCAAAGTTAAGTTCGTTGTTTTAAAACTGAGTTGTTTTTTTTTTTAATTAAAAAAGTTTTACGTTCATTTACTGTCATGTGTATCTGCATGTGTATGAGTGTGCGACTGTAACACTTGCACTTGGTATGCTTGTGGCAGTGAGAGGACAGTTTGTGGGAGTCAGGTCTTGACTTTGACCATGTAGATTCTGGGACTCAGACGCCTGTCAGTCAGGCTTGGTGGGAAGCCCTTTACCCGCTGAGCTTTTGCAGTCTTTAAATGTGTAATAGATGTTTAACTAAGTGCTGTTTGGACAGGTTGGAGCAATGACTTGTCTTTCATTTTGATTTATTATGTATGTATCCATATATGTTTTGAGATAGGATCTCACTCTGTAGCCCAGGTTGGCCTTAAACTTGATCGTCCTCTCAATGCCAAGATTATAGGTATGATCACCTTGCCCAGCTCAGCCTTTTACAAAAAGGTAAAATTTATATTTAGTAAAGTCCAATGATGCACCATGTGGATTTTGGGGATTGAACTCATATTGTCAGACTTGGTGGGGTTTTTTTTTTGTTTTGTTTTTGTTTTTGTTTTTTTGCCTTTTTTGAGACAGGGTTTCTCTGTATAACAGTCCTGGCTGTCTTGGAACTTGTTTTGTGGACCAGACTGGCCTCAAACTCACAGAGATCCGCCTACCTCTGTCTCCCAAGTGTTGGGATTAAAGGCGTGCACCACCACAGTTTAGCTGTTGAGCCGCCTTATTGGCATGGTATTTCTTCCATGATACTGTCTAGACTACAGGACCTTACCCACACTAAGGTAACTACTCCACTATGAATCTATACCTCTAGTCTATTTATTTTCCCCTCCCCCCCAAGACAGGATTTCTCTGTGTTACAGCCTGGCTGTCCTGGAACTCTGTAGGCCATGCTGGCCTTGAATTTACAGAGAAATGCCTGCCTCCGCCTCCCTAATACTGGCATTAAAGGCATATGGCACTACTGCCCAGTTTCAAATATTCTTTATAATAGACAATCATGGCTAGCTTTGCCCTTTTGGGGGCGGGGGGGAGTTGGTTTTTCTAGATAGGGTTTCACTGCAGTTTTAGATCCTGTCCTGGAACTAGCTCTTGTAGACCAGGCCCGCCTCCAACTCACAAAGATCCACCTGCCTCTTCCTCCCTAGTGCTGGGATTAATAAGGCATGAGCCACCACCGTCCCTTTTACAGTTTTCTTTATTGTCTGTCCTTATTTAGAAATTAGTGCACTGAAGACCTCCGTGACAAACTGTTAACTGAGTTTGTTCTTGTATCATTACTGAGGAATTGCTGCATTTATCTAGGAAACACCTAGATAAAGCCAATCTAATAGTTGTACCATTATTGTAATCTGGTAACCTAAGAGGATTTTTAATTTAACTGTCTGCCTTAAAAATTGCTTGGGTCAGTGAGATGGTTCAGAGAGTTGCCAAGTCTGACCTGCTGAGCTTGAGCCCTGAACCCACATGGCGGAAGGAGAGAATGCACACCTGGAAGCTGTCTTCTGATGCCTGCAGGTATGCAATGTCATGTCGGTGCCCAATCTCCGCTCAGTCATACACAGGATGGCAAGAAAATGCAAAAAGAATTATAGTTTTGGTAGGTAGCAGGAATTTTGTGATGAAGAACTTATTTATTAATTGGCCCCAATTTTGTAAGCAAGCATTCTTAATGTACTTCTGATTGTTTCAGCGATACAGTTTTCTCTCATGTGATTTTTTTTTTTTTTTTGAAAGACATGGGAAGAAAATTGTTGAGTTCAGGGGAGACTGGTTGTGTGTGTCAGGTTGTTAGAGATCATTGCCTTAAAGAGTTTTTAATTATTGCAGTGCCTCCTGTCCTGGCCATCGGGACTCACTTTTGTCAAGTGCAATTGAATCTATTGAAGGAGATTATTTTAGG
The DNA here is from genome assembly GCF_000317375.1 of Microtus ochrogaster. Classification (NCBI taxonomy): domain Eukaryota; kingdom Metazoa; phylum Chordata; class Mammalia; order Rodentia; family Cricetidae; genus Microtus; species Microtus ochrogaster. Next base: position 30,591,647 of record NW_004949096.1, read on the forward strand.
GTAATTTGGTAGGAGAGATGACCTCAGGCTTTACAGAAGTTTATGGGTGTGGGGGTGGTTCTTTTATTGGTTCTGTGATACTTGGGCTGAGTTTTAAACAGTGAGGATAACGAGATAATTAGTTGAAATAATATTTGTGGTAAAGAGGACAGAAATGTGGGTAGAGAGCCCAGAGTGTCAGCAGCTATAACTGCTGCAGTACAGAGAATAAAAGCAAAAAACAACAAAGAAAGACTGGCTGGAAAGCTTCTTTGGGGAAGTAAGACAGGTGGATTTCTGGTGCTGATTATGCGCTCCAAGTTCTCTAAGAAAGACTGAGGAAGGCATCTGATGTCTACTTCTGTCTTCCACACAGGAACATCAACACACATGAACACCTCTTTGTATTTGCACCACACACACACACACACTCACACACTGCAGTACATATTCACCAGTGAATTTAGTTTATATTGGAAAGCAGTTGATGAGAAACTAGGTAAGAGGAATAGGCACATTTCTGTAGTTCAGGGGATAGATTTTTTAAAGGGAAAGACTGGAAAATTAATTTTAGAGGTTAAAAATCAGAATTTGGTAATTGACTGTAGGGGTAAGGGCATGGTGTCACAACTAGCTGGGTGGTGGAGTTTGGATTTTTTTTTTTTATTATTTAGAGTATTTTCTTTTTTTAAATATTTATTTATTTATTTATTATGTATACAATATTCTGTCTGTGTGTATGTCTGCAGGCCACAAGAGGGCACCAGACCTCATTACAGATGGTTGTGAGCCACCATGTAGTTGCTGGGAATTGAACTCAGGACCTTTGGAAGAGCAGGCAATGCTCTTAACCATTGAGCCATCTCTCCAGCCCTGGAGTTTGGATTTCTTGATTGGTAGGCCATATGGGTGACTATGGGAGAAAAATATACAACAGGAGGGAGATATTTTGGGATGGAATGGGATAAGAATGAATTCAGTTTTGTGTAAGTTGAGTTTGAAGTGCCAAACATGGTAGTTAGGTGTCAGTCTGGAATTTAAGATGGTAGTTTAGAAAACTTGTAGAATTAATGTTGTTGTTTATGGTGAATCTTTGGAAGACTTTCTCCAGCACCAACACCCCTCCTCTGTAATCTGCTTACCTGGGCATCAAGTAACTACAGAACAAACTTACTTCCAGGACAGGCTCCAAAACCACAGAGAAACCCTGTCTCGAAAAACAAAACAAAACAAAACAAAAAAAAAACACAAAACCCAAAAAACAAACTTACTGCTCAGTTTTTAGTTGTCATAATCCTGAATGAGGGGCTAGAGAGATGGTTCAGCGGTTTAGAGCACTAGCTGTTCTTCTTGAGGACTTGGATTCAATTCCCAGCACCCACATGGTACTCAAAACTGTCTGTAACTCCAGTTCCAGGAGCTGACATCTTCACACCAAAAGCATGTAAAATAAAGTTAAATAAATTTTAAAAAGATCCGGAGTGAAATCTGGTTGGAACGTTTAAAAAAAGAGTGCTGCTGGACGGTGGTGGTGCATGCCTTTATTCACAACCTTTAACCCAGGAGGCAGAGGCAGACAGATCTCTGTGAGTTGAGCCCGGCCTGGTCTACAGAGTGAGTTCCAGGACAAGCTCTAAAGCTACACAGAGAAACCCTGTCTTAAATCACCCCACTCCCAAAAGTGATTTTTATATCTCAAGTTTTTGGACTTAACTATTCTCATTTTTATCATTTTCGTTCATTAGTACTAGATTTATTAAAACTAAGCATGACCATTTCCCTGCTTGTGACTCACATTTTGAGGAATTTGTCCATTCTACCTGAATTGGTGAATGTAAAGATGTTTGGAATGCTCCATAATTCTTTCTGAGTCTACAGTCTGTTATTTTCAAGTTTTCATTCCCAATAGTGGTATCCTCTTTTTTTATTTTTGCTATAAATTTATCAATTTACTGGTCTGTTCTTAAAAAGTCAACTTCTGGTTGTATTTACTCTCCCTCCCCTCTATTTTATAATTCTAGAGACAACCTAGGACCTTATGCATGCTAAGTCAGTGTTCTGCCCCTGAACCGAAACTCCATCATCACCCTTATTTTTTCCGGTTTGTTTGTTTGTGGATAGTTTGTTGCATTTGTTGCTGGTATGTGAGTGAGTGAGTGAGTGAGTGAGTGAGTGAGTGAGTGTGTGAGTGTGTGTGTGTGTGTGTGTGTGTGTGTGTGTGTGTGTGTGTGTTAGGGGAGCATGCCACAGGGCATGTAGAGGCCAGAGGGCAACTCTCCTTTCACCTTTATGTGGGCTCTGGGGTTTGAACTCAGGTTGCTAGGCTTGTGTAGCAAGTGCTTCTACTCAACTTGCCACCTTTCTAGCTTTGGGAATATTTTACTGAATACTGAATATTATGAATAGAAAGTAACTGCTGGTAGAGTATATTTGGAAAATTGGATTTATGGACTTTTAATTGAAGGCATTTGTGTTAGCCTAGTCAAGAGTTGAGTTTCAGTTTTGTTGCAGAGGGTTCCTTTGTGCATCATTGGCTTAATTATGTTCCCTTGTTACGTTACTCAGAATCCTAGCTGAAATATGGGAAAGCATCTCAGTTTTCCTGATCAGCTCTGGGCTTTTGTTTATTTAAATCTTTGCCTTCATTTTACCTGGTGCATGCTATCCTAGTGGCGGTTGTGAACATCTTCCATCCTTTTCTTATCCTTAATGATAGCTTCTCTTGTGTCTTTGGGGTCAGCTGGACTTGTTGTGGCTCCAGAGCCTTCACAGTTTTGTACCTTAGGAGAGAGAATCTGGTTTGGACTCTATTTCCTACACTAGAGGTTGCTCCAGCACCACAGATATATACTGTGTCCTCATGCTAGCCCACGTGCATTCAGTCTAACAGTTTTTTTTT
>NW_004949096.1:30594729-30607308 GCF_000317375.1 Microtus ochrogaster
AGAGATAGCTCAGTGGTCAAGAGCATTTGTTGCTCTTGCAAAGGTCCTGGGTATGATTCCCAGCACCCATGTGGTGGCTCACAACCATCCATAACTCCAGTAAATCTAAAGAAAAGTTTAAAAATCACACACACACGTTGGGTTTTTTCGTGACAGGGTTTCTCTAATAGCCCTGATGGTCCTGGAACTTGCTCTATAGACAGACTGACTGTCCTTGAACTCATGAAGGTCAGCCTGCCTCTGCCTCCCTAAGTGCTGGGATCAACTGTGTGTACCACCACCACCAGCACCTGGCATTTTCTTGGATTGAGATTTCTTAGTTACTGCAAGTCCTTAGTACTATGGTTACAAGAAAAATCTCTTTTGTGATTCACCCAAATTTTCAACTGTTGTTGGTGTTGGGCTGCGGCAACTTAATTATCAGCTTTCTGTAATTGAGGCAGAATTCTGTTACAGCAGAACTTTAAGCAGAATTGGTTATAGTCCTTTCTTGGATTACAGTTTTAATAAGTCTGCCCCCCCCCCTTCATATTGTCTTCTGATTTAGTTCAAGGAAAGGATCAGCCTGGCCAGATTGAAAGTAAAGAAAGAAAACAGTGCTTTACTTGGCCCTGGATTGCATTTTCCTCTTAAGACCCTTAAAGCTGGGTGACTCTCTAGGCTGGCCTCAGTTCTTGGTTACCTTGTCTGTTGCCGGTGTTTCTTTTTGAATCTAGTCAATTTCTAGTCTCTGATGGGGTTCCTTTACGTGGTCTGGATACCAATTCCTCAAGATGAATGATTTGTACACATTTTCTTCATATATATATACACACAATTCATATGCATGCCATGATATGCAAGGTTGGAGGACAGTTTATGGGTCTCTAATATCCCACCATGTGGGTCCTGAGGATTAAATTCAAACTGTGTTTACCCATTGATCCAGCTCACTGGCTCTTGGGTTACATTTTGACTTTGTATATTAGCGTCCTTGGTACACAATTAAAATTTTTAATTTTGATGTCTGATTTATTGTTTTTTGAGACAGGCTCTCATGTAGCCCAGGCTAGCCTCCTGCTCTTACAGAACTGTCTGCCTCTGTCTACTGAGTACTGAGATTAAAGAGGTTTTAAGCAGGCTTTGAAGAGGCAAGCAGTTTTTTTGTTTGTTTGTTTTTTGGTTTTTGGTTTTTTGGTTTTTTTTTGGTTTTTTGAGACAGGGTTTCTCTGTGGTTTTGGAGCCTGTTTTTGTGTGTGTGTGTGTGTATTTATTTTATGGGTTGTCTTACAAGTATGTTCATTTAACAACATTTTTCCTTTTTCTTTCTAAAAACTTTTTTTGAATTTGTGTTTTGCCTACCTACATGTGTATCTGAGTACCATGAAGGTGCTGGTACTTGGAGAGTCCTAAAGAGGGTGTCAGGTCCCCTGGAACTGGACCAGATTGTTGTGAGCCTCCATTGTAGGTGAGAAAATCAAACCTGGGTTCTCTGGAAGAGCAACAAGTGCTCTTTACTGCTGAGCCATCTCTCCAAAATTTCTTTTTAATTATGTATATTTGTATATGTGTAGCTGGAAGCAGAATCTGGGACCTCTCATGTTGTAGCATTAATTCACACATCCGCCCATAAATCTAGTTTTATTATGTGTGATAAGACTGAACTCTTATCAAAGTGATCCAGCCTCTCTTTCAACTCTTACATTGCTATTGGTTTCATAAATATAATATTTATGAAATTCATTCTTCAAATGACAGGTTTTACCCCTAATATATCTTAAGGTCAAAAGGACAAAACCCTTCCCTACATTGTTTACTTTTGTCTCAGTGCTTACCTAGCTTGGGATCTCAAGTGTGTTTAACTGCCTAATAAATATTTGTAGAGTAAATGATGACTTAACATAATTTTGGCATAGGTAAGGATAAGCACAGTGTTAGAAAGATTGTGTACTCCCTTTGGTATTACTCTACTTTCTCTTATAGGATGCAATATCAACATGTTGTTGAGTTTACTTGGTAGATTACATTTAAAATATAGTGCCTTTCACTTCCTCTTAGAAACCCGGGCTCTTTTAAAGAAGTAGATTTTTATTGTGTAAGTTAACTGGGCATATTGGGTAATTTGTGTTATTTTTTTTCCTACAGGTTTACATGTGGCACCCATAAAAGATGAAGCTGAGAACACGGAAGGCTTCTCAGCAATCCAGTCCAATCCAAACACAGCGCACTGCCAGAGCAAAAAGGAAATACTCAGAGGTTGATGATAGCTTACCTTCGGGAGGAGAAAAACCATCAAAGAATGAAACTGGCTTATTGTCCTCAATTAAAAAATTCATTAAAGGAAGCACGCCCAAGGTAATACTTTAGCCTCACACCTACATAAAAAAAAAATCATGCTTAGGTTATTTTCTCTAAGCATATAGAAGTTGATATTGATAGAGCTCATTTTAAGGGTTATATACACATTTTGGTTTTATATTACATGTGAAATGAATGAAAGTTCAAAACAAACATTCCACAGAACTAATGATAGCTTTCTGTCATAGTTGCTTTGTATTTTTGAGAGGTATTTGCTGTGTAGCCCGGGCTAACTTGAAACTTTCTGGCAGTCATCTTGCTTTAACGTCCTGAGTGTTGGGATTATAATTGTACCACTGTACCACTAGCCTTCTGTTTTTCAGCATAGTATTGTAGAAAGCAAAAGAGGATTTTCTTCATTCTTTTGAATTATTAAAGAAAACAGATTTAGCATAGTGTAGATGAACAGTAGGTATAGCAAGAACAAAATTATTAAAAACTGCAGCAGAAACAAAATTATTAAAAAAGACTTAGACGTGTTCTACATTGATATTATGGGTTTCTCATAACAACTTAAGGAAATCAGTTACTCTTCTAAGTGTCAGGGAAATTGGGGTTGATGCCAAGTGCTTGGTCTCAGAATCGTTTTCAGACTAGATGATACAAAGTGGAAAATCAGTCTCAGAAACTTATTTATAATGTAGATTTTGTTATGGCTGTTAATGACTTTATTCTGTGTTTCTTGGGGCAAGTATTTTTGAAAGATAACAATCAGTTTCTTGGCTTATTCATAGTAATAAATATGGTTATAGCTAACAAGTTCTTTTTAATTTATTTTTTTTTTTGAAGACTCCCTCCCTTCCCCCACTCCCCAAGCAGAAGCAGGGTTTCTCTGTGTAACAGCCCTGGCTGTCCTGGAACTCTTGGTTTTTAGAGACAGGGTTTCTCTGTGTAACAATCCTAGCAGTCCTGGAACTAGCTCTTGTAGACCAGTCTGTCCTCAAACTCACAGAGATCCGCCTGCTCTGCCTTCTGAGTGCTAGATTAAAGGCATGCGCCACCACTGCCCGGCTTTGTTCTGTCGTTTCTTTTAAAGATGATCATAAAACTATAAATTAATTTCATGATTCACTGTTGGATTTATGTCCCTTGATCTGAAAAACATTATTAGATCGTTTTTGTTTTTGTTTTTGTTTTTTTTTTGTTTGTTTGTTTGTTTTTCAAGACAGAGTTTCTCTGTGGCTTTGGAGCCTGTCCTGGAGCCAGTCCTGTAGACCAGGCTGGTCTTGAACTCACAGAGATCCGCCTGCTTTTGCCTCCCAAGTGCTGGGATTAAAGGCGTGCACCACCACCGCCCGACTCATTTTTGTTTTGGATCAGAGTTTCACCAAAAGTCCAGGACTACCTGGAACTCTGTATAAATCAGGCTGCCCAGAAACTCCCAGAGATCTGCCTGCCTCTGTCTCCTGAGTGCTGGGATTAAAAGCATGTATCATGCACGATGCTTTCCAAAACAAAAAGCACTTCTCCATGCATGTTGCATTTATATGTTTTCTGCTCTGTCTACTACATTATATATGCCTAGCATTCAGCATTTCTACTATTCTCTACTAAAAGAAACTTGAAGAAATGTTTCAAATTAGGGTTTGGCTAGTAAGATTGTTTGTTTGTTTGTTTGGTTGGTTTTTCAATTCAGGGTTTTCCTGTAGCCTTAGCTATCCTAGAACTCTGTGTAGATTAGGCTAGCCTTGAACACAAAGAGATCCATCTGTGTCCAGAGTGCAGATATTAAAGATGTGCACTACCACACCTGACATGGATAGTAATATTGTAATCCTTAGAATGAAATAACTGATAGTACCATAATAAATACTTTAATTACTTTGTATTTATTATGTACACGTATATGTATGGGTGTGTATATGCCAAAACACATGTGTGAAGGTCAGGACCTACAACCATGAGAGTCGTAAGGCTCCAACTCAGGTGGGCAGCAGGAACCTTTGCCTATTAAGGCATCTTAACTGGCCCAGGACCATAATAAATAATAAGTAGGTAATCTTCTTTTTCCTTTCTCTAAGTTTCATGCCGCTTTATGTATCAGAGGATGACTACCTACAAACTGCTGGCAACACATGTCACAGCACCTGCTTTGGCTGCTGGAGAACAAAGCCAGGGCCTTATTCATGCTAAATAAGCACTGAGCAACAGCCCCAACCCTTTGTTTGTCTTGTTGAGACAGATTTGTGTAGCACGAATAATAAAAACCCAGAAACAGATATTGGGGTTCAAGCTGAAGATCAGAAAAGCAAAGCAGCCAGCCACTAGAGAGTTCTTACCTCTGCCAAGGCTCAGACAAGCAAAGGGGCAATCCTGTCCTTAAAACGACTGCAGGCTGCAATGAGCTCTTGTCTCCTCATACGTTATATACCTCTCTCCACCTAGCCGTATCACTCCACCTCCCTAGTGCTGGGATTAAAAGTTTGCACTACCATTGCCCAGCTGTGGTTTTTCTTAAGTTGAGGTCTTACCAAATATCTTGGGCTGACCTTGAATTGGCTGTCCTGCGTAGCCTCTCAAGTAATGGTGTTTGTAGGTCTGTTCACCAGGTCTGAATTACTGTTACTGTGTGTTCTGTGAAGAGTCTTAGATGAATGAGATAAATAATAAAGCTGGTCAGTAATCCAGAGCATATTGTAAAATTCAGTATTTCAGGAGCATAGAAAATTTAGGAGCCTTAGAAAACTTGTTCTGGGTATGCTGTACTTATAATTGTGAAGTATAACTACATTAACACTTTTAACATTGCTGGTCTATCTTCATTGCTAATTGCATTTAGTTTCTTCATGATTTGAAAAGCATGAGAAAAATATATTGTGTCTTATATATTTTATTTAAATTGAAAGGCAGAATAATTATGCTCAGTGAATTTTTTTCTGTTGTATCTTAAGGAAGAGAGAGAAAATCCTTCGAAACGGAGTAGAATTGAACGTGATATAGATAATAATTTGATTTCATCAACACCAAGAGCTGGAGAAAAGCCTAACAAGCAGTTGTCTCGAGTAAGACGGAAAAGTCCAGTCAATGGAGGTTTGTTGATGATTTGATGCTATCTTTCCTTTAGCTGTAAGCAAAAGTCCCTCCACACCTGCCATGACCCTTTGTTTTGAAAACCTGCTTTGAAGCTAGGCATAGTGGCCTTTGCCTATAACCATAGAACTCAAAAGGCAAGAGGATTGAGACATCAAGGCCAGGCTAGGCAACAAATCAAAATACTAACTCAAAAAGCAACAATAAAACATTTATTACAATTTTTGCCTTTTAAAAAAAAGAGAAAGAAAATATTTATATGTGAGTGCTCTTTCTGCATGTACACCTTTATGCCATAAGAGGGCATTAGATCCCACTATAGATGGTTGTGAGCCACCACCATGTGGTTGCTGGGAATTGAACTCAAGACCTATAGGGGCAGTTAGTTTTCTTAACTGCTGAGTCATCTCTCTAGCCCCTTGCTTTGTTTTTTTTTAAATATTTATTTATTATGTATACAATATTCTGTCTATATGTATGTCTGCAGGCCAGAAGAGTGCACCAGACCTCATTACAGATGGTTGTGAGCCACCATGTGGTTGCTGGGAATTGAACTCAGGACCTTTGGAAGAGCAGGCAATGCTCAATGCTCTTACCTTGCTTTGTTTTTATAGTCTATTTTTGTACCGAGAATTAGTTTAAAGCATCAAGTGAAATTAAAAATTATTTTTCTACAATTTTTTCTTTGGATTAAAATGAGTACAGGCAGAATACCAAATTTGTATTACTTACCCTACAATATTTATGAATTGGAGCTAGGAGGAATTACCACAGTAGTAGGGTGCTTGGATAGCTTGTTCTGTTTCCAACACCAAGAAAAGGGATACACATCAACATTATGACAATTTAGTTGTAATTATATAAAACACTTGTTTGTGGATCTAACTATATTCATTAGCAGTCATTTACTAGAAGTAGATGTCAAAGTTTTCTGAAATAGCTAATGTCCCAAAATATAAACAGCAAGAATCTTGTGTCTGAGTGTTAGAATTGGTAACTTGTTTGCTTGCTTACAAGGATTTTCTTCATTTTCTGCTGATCGGAAACCTTTCAGTTTATTTCATTTTAGATGCAAATCACCTTTGAAGAAACTCAGTGATGAAAGGTTTCTGTACCCCAATATTGGGTTTCTCTCCTGATGCAATAAATCAGATCAGGCCAAGTTAAAAGTCCAGGTTTAGTAAGCAAAGCACCCCTGGGTGATTCTTGGGGACGAAAGCAGAAATCACATGGCAGGTCTGAGACACACACTCACACACACACACTCACACACACACTCTCACACACACTCAAACTCCTTCCCCTCTTAAATACCCTGTAAGCTTGGTCTGGAGCATCTCAGAGAGGAACCACTGCTTGATGGCCTTTCTGAAGGTGGGGTCAGGAAAGAGAGGGGTGGGGACAAAGTGGAGCTTCCACCTAAACAAGTGAGTGTTAACAGTTAGAGCATTGTAAATAGATAAAAGAGTTTGATTTTTAAGGAATTTGCCTCAGGAGTTCTTTAATAAGCACTTATAAACATTAATGTTGGTCTACATGAAATACATTTTAATGTAAATACATTAAAAATTATTTACAGCACATAACCTGAAATGCAGTGTTTCTAGACATTACTTTCTTCTCTGTTTCTTTCTTAGAAGCTGGTAGTTATGAAATGACAAATCAACATATAAAACAAAATGGGAAATTAGAAGATAACCCTTCTGCAGGTAGCCCACCAAGGACTACATTGCTGGGGACCATATTTTCTCCTGTCTTCAACTTTTTTTCACCAGCAAATAAAAATGGTAAGTAAAAATCATTTTTTAGCTGGGCGGTGGTGGCATACACCTTTTGTCTCAGCACTTGGGAGACAGAGGCAGGCGGATCTCTATGAGTTCGAGGCCACCTGATCTACAAGAGCTAGTTCCAGGACAGGAGACAGGATCCAAAGCTACAGAGAAACCCTGTCACGAAAAATTAAAAAAAAAAAAATTAATCTTGAGTCTTTTAATAAAAAGATTAATCATGGTTAGGGCAACATTTAGCCCCTTCTTGGATAACTTGAGAATTTAGTTGTCCTCTGTGGCTAGAATGTTTAGTGTATTTGAACTGGAAAGATGGAGAGCTGTTTGGGGTGATGAATGTTTATCAAATGCCTCACACGCAGTACTTTAATGGAAAGTTCTAAATTGTGGTTGTTAATTGACTTATGAGGTGTTTCTGAACTATTTGAGAAGTTAAGGAAAACTTAGTTCATAAATATTAGTGTAGCCATTCCTGGTGACACAGACCTATAATCCAAAACTGCTGTGGAGGCGGAGGCAGGAGGATTGAATGTTAAAACTCTTACTGAAGTACTCAATGATACCTTGCCTCAGAGTGAAAGAAGTCTAGGGCTATAGCTCAGTGGCAGAGGGCTGGGCTTGGCTAGTGTGTGATGAACTCCTAGGTTCAGTACCTAGTACTAAAAAACAAGGACAGGTGCCTGTAGTAATCTTTATTTCCCATTGTTTATTGGGATTTTTATAGATATTTCAAACAGTGGTACTCTCGGTTTTGCTTTTTTATGGGTTATCATTTAAATAAATTGTAGTGTTGATTGTATTTAGCTTTTCTAATATTTGTGCTTTGAAGTGATTTAGAGTTTACTTATGGACAATTTCAGGAACGTCAGGCTCGGATTCCCCAGGACAGGCTGTGGAAGCTGAGGAGATAGTAAAGCAACTTGATATGGAACAGGTGGATGAAATCACTACCAGCACAACGTCAGCTAATGGAGCAGCTTACTCAAGTCAAGCAGTTCAAGTGAGGCCATCGATAAATAATGGTTTAGAAGAAGCAGAAGAAACAGTTACCCGTGATATCCCACCTCTTACTGGTGAATAAAATACTCCCTTTGACACATCTTATGAATAGTTACAAAAACACAGAATTTAATATTTTTTCTTAAATGACTAGATTGAATGGTTAAGTTTTTATTCCTTGAAGTTAAAAAGGCTGAACAAATTTTGTGCCCAAATTCTGTCATTATACATAATAGCCTTAGGTCCTTAAGACTAAAGTCCCAGTGTAGAGAAAGGCAATCTCATACCTTTAGATTTGTTTGATTCATAAATGGAGGCTACCTTGCCCAGAATATATCTTCCCCTATGCCAGACTTTGCAGCTTAATCTTATATCTTTACAAAGTTCTATCATTGTTACATTCCCGTGCTAGTTGCCATTGAAATGTGGAACACGTGATATCTGAATTTATTACTTACTGTGATACATGTTTATAAAAAATATAAGATGAGGGGCTGGAGAGATGGCTCAGTGGTTAAGAGCTTTGCCTGCTCTTCCAAAGGTCCTGAGTTCAATTCCCAGCAATCACATGGTGGCTCACAACTATCTGCAGTGAGATTTAGTGCCCTCTTCTGGTCTGCAGGGTTACATGCAGGCAGAATACTGTATACTTAATAAGTAAATTTTTTTTAAAAAGTACAAGTTGAAATTATGTTCTGCCTTTTTTTTTTTTTTATTTTTTTTATTTTCGAGACAGGGTTTCTTCGCAGTTTTTGGTTCCTGTCCTGGAACTAGCTCTTGTAGACCAGGCTGGCCTCGAACTCACAGAGATCCGCCTGCCTCTACCTCCCGAGTGCTGGGATTAAAGGCGTGCGCCACCACCGCCCGGCTTGTTCTGCCATTTTTTATTTGTTTATTTTTGGGTCTCATTATGTAGCTCTGGCTATCCTGAATAGATCAGGCTGGCCTTAAACTCAGAGATGCACTTGCTTCTGCCTCCAAAGTGCTGGGATTAAAGGTGTGTTCCTCCACTGGCCGGCTGCCTCTGATCTTTTTACAGTTGAATTAAAGAACCAAATATAGAGAAAAATTATGATAGTGTAGAGCAAATGCACATCTCTGTTATTCTGGAATGCTATGAAAAGATGGAAGTGACTTTTATTTATCTTTCAAAGGAGGCAGAGATAGGTGGGTCTCTGTTTTGAGATCAAGGCCAGCCTGATCTGCTTAGTGAGTTCCAGGACAACCAGGGCTACAGAGAGACCTTATTTCAAAATTAAAATAAATAGGCTAGGCAGTTGTGCCACACAAGGGAGGCAGAGGCAAGTGGATCTCTGTGAGTGCAAGGCCAGCCAGGGCTACACAGTGAAACCCTGTTTTGAAGAACAAAGTGGGGGAAAATGGTCAATAAATAAAATCAATAGTAATGATAAAGTGCTGCTTGTTTTAACTTTGAGAATATAGCCAAAGATGTCAGGAATACTGGAGGCTTGCTCTATCATTTCCTTGGCTTTGTAACTTTGGACTACTTATTTAAGCTTCAGACAATTTCTAACAGTTAATCAAGCCATTACACTCCTCTTCTCAGAAATAAGGAACTAAAAGTAGATAAATAGCTGGGCTTGGTGGCACACACCCACAGTGCTGGAATTTAATAATTATATTGAATTCTCTCTTTTATCTCAGATATTACTTGTTTACCTCGTGAGCTTCACTGCCCTCTCTAGCCATTTTAGAAAGTTGTTTCTGATGCTGTCACTTGACATGTCCTTGGCTCCAATAGAATGAACCATGGAATACAAAATAAAATTGCTTCTGGATTTTTTTTTCTTCTGGTTTCTTGAGACAGGGTTCTCTGTAGCTTTGGAGCCTGTCCCGAAACTCACTATGTAGACCAGGCTGGGTGGCCTCAAACTCACAGAGACCCACCTGCCTCTACCTCCGAGTGCTGGGGTTAAAGGCGTGCACCCCCATTGCTGGGCCTTCTTAAACCATTTTTATTTGTTTATTTTTATTTTTAATTCCTTTGGTTTTGTGTATGGGTGTTTTTGCCTGCATGTGTGTCTGTGTACTATGTATGTCTGTGTACTATGTATGTCTGTGTACTATGTATTACTGGTTCCTATAGAGGCCAGCAGTGGGCAAGCATCAAGTCCCCAGAACTGGAGTTACAGTGAATTGTAAATTATAAGACACCACGTGGGAGCTGAGGACTGACTCCAGGTCATTTTTAAATACACATAGTGTTATTTACTGCTGTGCTGTCTCCTCAGCCCTCAACCTTTTCTTAACTTTTGTTTGTTATTTTGGGGTGGGTTTTTTTGAGACAGGGTTTCTTTGTAGCATTGGAGTGTATCTTAGAACTTTTGTAGACCAGGCTGGCCTCAAACTCAAGGAGATCCACCTGCCTCTGCCTCCCGAGTGCTGGGATTAAAGGCGTGCGTCATCATCACTACCCGGCTCTTTTCTTAAATTTTTACAATCATAGGTAACTTTGAAATTTCTGGACATATATTCTTTCTTTAGGGTTTCTTTTCTTCAAGGATTTTTTTCTTCCTGTTTTGTTGTCTTATTCTTTTTTTCTCTCTGCCTTTATGATTTTGGTCACAACAGAAAAATTAAACATATTGCCAATACTTGAAGGATCTCATGAGTTTGAGGTCAACTTGAGTTATGTAGTGAGGCCTTGTCTTATACAGTAAGAGCTGTGGGGGTGGAAGAGATGACTTAGTAGTTGTTGGTTAGGAACACTGATGGAGGAGGGTCATCTTTCTATCGGTTGTTTCATTGGTTAAGTAATAAAAAAACTGCCTTGGCCCTTTAATAGGACAGAAAATTAGGTAGGCGGAGTAGACAGAACAGAATGCTGGGAGAAAGAAGCCGAGTCAGGCAATCGCCATGATCTCCTGCCGGACACAGATGCAGGTTAAGATCCTCCCTGGTAAGCCACCTCGTGGGCTACACAGATTATTAGAAATGGGTTAGATCGATATGTAAGAGCTAGCCAATAAGAGGCTGGAACTAATGGGCTAGGCAGTGTTTAAAAGAATACAGTTTCTGTGTAATTATTTTGGGTATAAGCTAGCCATGCAGGCGGCCGGGTGCCCAGGACGCAGCCCCGCCGCTCATATTACTACAGAACACTTGTTTCCCTTGTTGAGGACACTAGGTTCAGGCTTACAACCATTTGTATCTCCAAATCTAGGATAACCAACACCCTCTTCTGACCGCTCAAGGCCCCATGGTGCACAGACATACATGTAGACAAGATAGTTATATAGATAAATCTAAAAAACAAAGAGAGTGAGAAATAAAAGCTAGGGGTGGTGGAGCATTCTTGTGATCCCAGCACTTAGGAAGCCGAAACAGGAGAATTGGTAATTTGAGGCTAGCCTGGGCTACATAGTGAATTCAAAGCTAATCTAGTCTACATAGCGAGACAATGTCACAAAACAAAATAGGACAATACAAAAACATGGGAAGGGGAGGTATCTGCTATGTAATGTTTTAGTTTACATGTATAATTTATAGTATTTAAGTTAGGCTAAATCTGTTTATCTCTTCATACATAACATTTCTTCATGATAAACTGTTTTTCCCCCTAGCTTTTTAAAATGTTTAATACATTATTATATCTCATGTACAATAGCGCATGAGAACTTCTTTTTGAAACTGAGATACTTAGTGCTGGTTGATCATCCTTTCCTCTCCTAACCACCACATGGTGAACTCATGTGCTCCTCTTTGCAACTGACTCAGGTTACTTAACACAGTGCTCAAGCTGCATCTCTGTTCTGAATGTCTGGGGATTAGTGGATTACTTAGAATGTTAGTGGGTTTTAGATTTTACAACTATATTTGGCTTGTTGTCAGCAGGTATTGATTGAACACCTGTATGTACATGGCTTGCTGTCTTAGTACTACTGCATGTATATACTGTCCAATTGGAAATGAATTGTTCTGGTTTGCTTTTTATTGCTGTGATAAATGTCATGAACAAAAACAAGCCAGGCGGTGGTGGCAATATACCTTTAATCTCAGTACTCAGGAGGCAGAGGCAGGCAGATCTCTGTGAGTTGGAGGCCAGCCTGGTCTATAGAGTGAGTTCCAGGTCAGCCAAAGCAACACAGAGAACCCTATCTTGAAAAACAAAGCAAACAAACAAAGCAATTTAAGAAAGGGTTTATTTTATTTCATAGCTTATTGGGAACTCGTGACAGGACCTGAAGCAGAGATCATAGAGGAACTTTGCTTATTGGCTTGCTCTTCATGGCTCATTCAACTTGTTTTTTATATAAACCTTAGGGGTGGGCTGGACATTCCTACACCAATTGTCAATCAAGAAAATATCCACAGACTTGCCTGCAGGCCAATCTGATGTAGGCTGGCTGGCTGGCTGGCTGGCTGGCTGGCTGGCTGGCTGGCTGGCTGGCTGGCTGGCTGGCTG
>NW_004949096.1:30607408-30611454 GCF_000317375.1 Microtus ochrogaster
CTTCCTTCCTTCCTTCCTTCCTTCCTTCCTTCCTTCCTTCCTTCCTTCCTTCTCTCTCTCCTTAGTTTTATGTACATTGGTGGTTTATCTGCTTGTATGTCTATGTGAGGGTGTCAGATTCCCTGGAACTGGAGTTACAGTGTTCATTGCCAACTTGGGTTTTGGGAACTAAACCTGGGTCCCCTGGAAGAGCAGCCACTGCTCTTAACCACTGAGACATAACTATAACCCTGGAGGCCTTTTCTTAATTGAGGTTTTACCTTCTAAAAGGACTCTAGCTTTTGTTGAATTGACAAAATACTAATTAGCACAAGATTTTTTGCTCTTTTTGTTGTTGTTGTTGTTGCTGAGTATTACTTTCTAATAATAGATCTCCTCTTAGCTGATAGACATTTAAATTCTACCCATGTTGTGGTTTGCCATGTCATCGATAGCAGTAATTAATTTCCTTTGGGTGTAGAGTTGAATGTGTTACTGAATTGTTTTTAAGTGATCTTTATGAATTATTTTATCTTTTATGAATTATTTTATCTTTAACCTAAAATACACAGAACCTCAAGAAGCTCTTGTATAGAAACAGTAAAAATGTGTACTTTGTGGGAAGCTTCAGAGAAGTGAAAGTAATCTTCCCTCTTTGTCTTCCTAAATAGCACCAGTAACTCCAGAGAGTGGTTACTCGTCAGCCCATGCAGAGGCCACCTATGAGGAAGACTGGGAAGTATTTGACCCGTGAGTTGTTTTCTGGTTATCAAATTTTCTATCTTGAACAATTTTCAGCTTCATGATGAAATTGAAAAATGTTTGTCCAGTAGAAAATTTACTTTGAATGTTGAGTTTCAACTTTTTCCCAAGTAAGGAGTACCTAACAGGATACTCTCTCATGTTGGGGAGAGAATTCCATTTTCCTGTTCATTCCCATGTACTCATGAGGGCAGACAGCTGATGCTCTGCATTCTTCATTTAGGCTTTATATTTTCTTAGTATTGTGTTTGATAGTCTAGGTATATTAAATGCTTTTTAGTTTTTGGTTTTTCATGACATGGTTTCACTATGTAGCCCTGACTGTCATGGAACTTACTCTGTAGACCAGGCTGGCTGTAAACTCACCTGACTCTGCCTCCTGAGTGCTGGGATTAAAGGCATACACCACCACGACCACCTAGCTCAAAGTAACTTTTTTTCAGGGAAAACATTCCACAACCATCAGCATGCAGAAAATAATGTCCAAGAATTCAGAGTCCTGAAGTCTGGATTTTTCTAGAGCAGTGGTTCTCAACCTTCTTAGCGTTGCTACCTTTCAGTCCAGTTCCTCATGTTGTGGTGACCCCCAGCCATAAAATTAATAGGTTGCAATTTCATAACTAGTTTTGCTACTGTTATGAATTCTAAAGTAAATATCTGATATGTGACCCCTGTGAAAGGGTCATTCTACCCCAAAGGGGTGACGTCCTGCAGGTTGAGAGCTGCTACTCTAGAGAAATAAACACCTATTGCTTTGGTCTACAAGAGATGAGACATAGAATAAAAACCAAACTTATTTCTTGTAGGCAAAAACATATTGATTATTCTTTTTGTTTGTTTATTTTGGTTTTTGGAGACAGGGTTTCTCTAGCTCTTGCAGACCAGGCTGGTCTCGAACTCACAAAGATCCACCTGCCTCTGCCTCCTGAGTGCTGGGATTAAAGGCGTG
The DNA here is from genome assembly GCF_000317375.1 of Microtus ochrogaster. NCBI lineage: Eukaryota > Metazoa > Chordata > Mammalia > Rodentia > Cricetidae > Microtus > Microtus ochrogaster. The sequence continues at coordinate 30,609,099 of NW_004949096.1, forward strand.
TGCCACCACCGCCCGGCCATATTGATTGTTCTTATTGGGATCAGTTGAGATGTGTTTGAGTCTAGTTACAACTATTTAAAATTGAGTAGCATAGCAATTTCTTTTGTGCCTATGTAATAATCCTTTGGGGTAGATAATAAAGACCAGCCATCACAGGCTGCTTTTGTTTTACTTTGTACTGTAGGGATTGAACCCAAGGTCTTGAACCTTCTAGGCAAATGCTGTGTAGCTGAGCACATCCCAAGCTAGTATAAATTCAGTAGTGTTTGATATGTATGGAATATAGAAGTGTTGAAATTTTCTTAAAATTTGATTTATAGCTATTATTTCATCAAACATGTTCCGCCTCTGACAGAAGAACAACTAAATAGGAAACCTGCTCTTCCTTTGAAAACGAGAAGCACACCAGAGTTCTCCCTGGTCTTAGATTTGGTGAGTGTGTTATCTTTACAGGTACAAAGAATAAGGGTTAAATTTCTATTAAAGTAACAATCTAAAGTGCTGTAAAGAATACAAGCAAATAAGGAGTCACCATACTTACTGTAAATATGTTCTGAGTGTTTGAAATGCTTTTATTTAAGTGAATAAATGCTAGGGACTCTACGGATCCTAGCATTAAACTAGTTTGATTGGAATCTGGTATATTTTGAAAATCAATTAGACTTTTACTTTTGTATTTAAATGAGTTTTTCCTCCACATTCTTGAGATCCTGTGATTTGTTTCTAATTTTATTTGATGTTTATTTTTTTGAGAAGTTGGTAATTGATCCAGGGTCTTATGCAAGACAGGTGATATACACTGTATTATATCCTCTGCCTGAATTCTCTCTCTCTCTGTTTTTTTGTTGTTGTTGTTGTTTGTTTGTTTGTTTCAAGACAAGGCTTCTCGTATAGCTTTTTTGTTGTTGTTGTTGTTGTTTGTTTGTTTTGTTTTTATTGTTTTTTGAGACAGGGTTTCTCTATAACTTTAGAGCCTGTCCTGGAACTAGCTCTGTAGACCAGGCTGGCCTCGAACTCACAGAGATCTGCCTGCCTCTGCCTCCCGAGTGCTGGAATTAAATGAGTGTGCCACCACCTTCCGGCTCTCATATGCTTTGTAGCCTGTCCTGGCACTCGCTTGGAAGACCAGGCTGACCTCGATCTCAGAGATCCACCTGGCTCTGTCTCTTTTAAAACAAGACTTATGTATGTTTGTAGGCAGAGACTGCTCATTCATTTCCCGTTTCCTGGCTGCCCAGACCCGAATAATCACATAGAAACTATATAACACTATTTGGCCTATTAGCTCAGACTTCTTATTGACTAGCTCTTATATCTTAAAATAAACCATTTCTATTATTCTGTGTATCGCCATGAGGCTGTGGCTTATCAGGCAAGGTTCCAGTGACCATCTCCTTTGGCAGCTACATAGCGTCTCCCTGACTCTGCCTACCCTCTCTTTATATCTCTTCCAGCCTCGCTATATTCTGCCCTGCTGTAGGCCAAAGCAGCTTCTTTCATTAACCAATAAAAGCAACACATATACAGAAGGACATCCCACATCATATGTTTGTATATGAATATTTTCCCTGCATGTATCTCAGTACCAGTAAATGTCTGGTGCCACAGGAGGCCAGAAGAGGGCTCTGGATCCCCTGGAACTGGAGCTGTGGATAGTTGTAACTGAACCCAGAACTTCTGCAAGACTAGCAAGGTTTCTAATCACTCAGTATCTTGCCAGTGCCGTAAAACCCCTGCAATTTCCAGTTTGATCCTATTAAAATGATGTCTAGAATTTAGATTTCCTTTTATTTTTATAATTTTCTTTTCCTGAAGGTCCAAATATAATTTGGCTTCAATAAGTTAACTATCAGAATGTGTTTTTTTCTACCCCTTCCCCCCTTAAGAAAAGTTCTCATGTGACCTGGACTGGCCTAAAACTCCACATGTAGCTGAGGATGATTTTGAACTTCTGAATCTTCAACTTTCTCCTCCCAAGTACTGGGATCTGAGGTCTGCGATGTGCCACTCTGCCTGGTGTGTTTGATGTTAGGGATTTTTGCATGCTGAAATTTCCAGCTGAACTGTGTCCCTATTCTGTTTTTGTTTTCAGTTCATTTAATTACCGATAAAGTAGATTATTTAATTACCAATAAAATAGATTTATTTAATTACCAATCAACCTTTTTTTCTCAATGTGATTTAAACATTTCTAGTTTGCATACTTGGTATAGAATATAACTTTATGTACTTTGTAGCCTGAACTATGGAAGAGGCTGAGACATAAGAGTAGCAGGTCTGGGCTGGAGAGATGGCACAGCAGTTAAGAGCACTGGCTATTCTTCTAGAGGTCCTGAGTTCAAATCCCAAAAACCAC
>NW_004949096.1:30611709-30625220 GCF_000317375.1 Microtus ochrogaster
TTATCAAAAAATGTATTTAGTGTGCTGGAAAGCAATTTATTGCTTAACTTGTTCCTGGTATCCCATAATTAGAAGTGTTATTTAATTCTCAGTAAACTTATCTTGATGTAAAGCCAGTTCTTTTACTTTTGTTTGGTTTTGGTTTTTGTTTTTTATTTATTTAATTAATTTATTTATTCATTTTGGTTTTTTTGAGATAGAATTTCTCTGTGTAGCCCTGATTGTCCTTGAACTATCTCTGTCACCATGCTGGCCTGCAATTCAGAGATCTACCTGCTCTTGCCTCCCGAGTTCTGAGATTAAAGGCTTGTGCCAACACTGCCTGGCTATTTTAGTTGAGCTTAACTAAGCCCATTGAAAAATTTGAGGGTGGTTATTAGCAGTACATTTTATTTTTGAGATAGCCTAAGCTATCCTTGAACTTATATATCCAAGGGTGAGTTTGGATTCCTGATTTTGTGCTTCCATCTCCCAAGTGTTGAGGATAATAGGCATGTGTCCCTTATCTGATTATATAGTCCTGGGGATATAATCGAACTGAGGCTTTGATGCATGGTAAGAAACACTCTTCCAAGTCAGTTATATTCCCAGTCCTTTTTAACATTCAGGTTTTAAGACATGTGTTAACTTAGACATTTTTCTTGAGCAGCTCTCTTATTTTTCTTATTTTCAATAAGAAATCAGGATTTGATATCCTAAGATGATAAGTTTTCATTAGCTGTCTAATCAAGGTAGATGAAATATACTCAGATACTATAACATCTAATCCTAAATTAGTAATCTTATAAAAGTTTGAAGATGTTTTATATGAGAAAATACAAATAATTAGATTCTAGACTTGCATGAGCTAATTCAATAAAATATAGTTAGTATAAACAGATGGTGATGGCACATGCTTCTGTAATGTCAGCACTCAAGAGGTGATACAAGAGGAGGAGATCATGAATTTGAAGATAGCCTAGACTATATAGTGAGACTGTCTTTTAAAAACTAAATGATGGGGGCTGGAGAGATGGCTCAGAGGTTAAGAGCATTGTCTGCTCTTCCAATGGTCCTGAGTTCAATTCCCAGCAACCACATGATGGCTCACAACCATCTGTAATGGGGTCTGGTACCCTCTTCTGGCCTGCAGGCATACACACAGACAGAATATTGTATACATAATAAATAAATAAAAAAAAAAACTAAATGATGGGCTGGAGAGATGGCTCAGCAATTAAGAGCACTGACTATTCTTTCAGAGGTCCTGAGTTCAATTCCCAGCAACTACATGGTGGCCCATAACCATTCATAATGGAATCTGGTACCCTCTTCTGGCTTGTAGGGACACATGCATTCAGAACACTGTATACATAATAAATAAATAAGTCTTTTTAAAAAAAACAAAAAACTAAATGATTATTTTCTTAAGGAAGTTAAAATACAAAAGGAGTAACAAATGGTCTTTAACAAAAAGTTGAGCTGCAGAGCTCAGAGCAAAGGTTTTCAAACTTGAATATGCTGCAGAGGTGCCTGAGAAGTTTATCACAGCCACTAAGTCTGTAACTCATAAGGAATAGAGTTCCCAAGGATCGTGGTGCTGTTTATGCTCTAAAATCTAGACCTGAGAACCAACTATAGGAATAGTCCTGTCCTAATATGCTGTGTCACATTATGCGACATATAAATTCCACCTGTGAAGGGTGATCATGACCACATAACTGTCCTTTGAAGTTTCTTTTAATGTTTTGTTTTACTCTGTGTTTGTTTTAAGGATGAAACACTAGTGCACTGTAGTCTGAATGAGCTAGAAGATGCAGCACTTACTTTTCCAGTCCTTTTCCAAGATGTCATTTATCAGGTAATTAAGACATTTTAAACCTAATTTTTAAGCTATTAGGTAACATTCCGAGCCAAGAAAAATTTTTTATGATGTTCAGCATTCTTTTTGTAGATTATTAATAGTTTTTATCTATATTTTAATAGTGATTAACACAAAATAGCATAATGCTAGAGAGTTATATGAACAACATTAATTTGTAACCAAAAAATTCTAACTTTGCTAACTTGTGATCTCTACTAGTTTCATACTCTTTGCCAGCAGGTGGAGGCAAGGAACACTGATACAGATCCCCAGGAAGAACTTGCCAGGTTAATACCTGGGGGTTTTGCCTTTATTTCCCCCCTAAATCCAATTAATACAAAGAATGTTCATTCCTTGTTGGTCATTTTTACTTACTAAAGTAATGTTATCTGTAAATTACAGTTCAGTGTACCTAATTTATATTAATCACAGAATTCAAGGACTCCTGTAGTTGCTACTTTTATATATAAAGAATTTAGGTACCTGCATTTCTCTCATCTTTGTTGATGGACAGGTTACAGTGCAAAATATAAATACTGTTAAGATTTTACTGTGGATTATCTGTGTTGGCCATATTTTTGTTAAAATTTCCTGTCACAGGATTGGCTTAATTAATCAATGAATATATTTGGAAAATTGCAAAGTCCTTTTGTGTGTTTACATTTGCATTAGTGTGATCTTTATATATATATACCAGCTGCTGAAAGATTGGAAAAGGTCAAATGTGTCAAGAGGAAGCCAAGCCACCTTGGGTTTTATAAAGTTGTAGGCATTTGTATGTATGTTTTGTATGTACTGTTGATGGGCACGTGCGAATGCTTATGGTTTTTGATAGATTTTGGTTGTTGTCTTGCAGGAGTCATAAGATTTCAGAGTTAAGGGGCTGGAGAGATGGCTCAGAGGTTAAGAGCATTGCCTGCTCTTCCAAAGGTCCTGAGTTCAATTCCCAGCAACCACATGGTGGCTCACAACCATCTGTAATGGGGTCTGGTGCCTTCTTCTGGCTTGCAGACATACACACAGACAGAATATTGTATACATAATAAATAAATTTTTAAAAAAGAAAATATTTCAGAGTTAAGTAGAAGTAGTTTCGAGCTACTTTGCCAAACGCTTTTATGTAGTGTAGTCTTGAGTAGTGAGGATTAATTTTACTAGTGATTTTTGGTCTAATTTAATCTAGATGGGTATTATAATATCTGAGTAGTATATTCATTTCCTTTTAAAGTAATCTGATATTATTCCTGATACATTATTAGGGCAAGAGGAAAACATACTTAAATATTTTTTTTGTTTTGGACTATTACTTGGTTTAAGGTGGTTTTTGTTTCGTTTTTGTTTTTGTTCCTGAATGAACTATTCCCTACCAGACAGATTGCTCATGTTTAGCCCCGTTAAGGTATGGGAGTCTTAAAGGCCAACATACATAATATAGCAATAACTTAGTGTTCTGTTTGAGTTCAGTAGTAGCCTTGTTTGTTGTTCTTTGTGACTTGGTTTTAGCTATTTATTTTGAACGACTTTGAAAACTGGTTTTAGGCCTTTGGATTTCAGAAGTAAAACTTACTTGATAATTCTTAAATTGCCTGATTTGAAATTTATTTCTTACAAATGGCTTCTGGGGGTTTTGTGTGTAGTTTTTTTGTTTGTTTTTGTTTCTGGTTTTTTTTTTTGAGTAGTGAAATGAATGTGAGAAGTAGATTCCATTTGGCTCCTTTCAGTATGGGTATATATAGAAATTTTTCTTACTGCTTTTACCATTTCTGCCTTTTTTTTAAAGTTATTTTCCTGTGGATCTGGATAATTTGTTTGAATAAAAGGCTTATAACTGTTATGTATTAAGTAATACTTAGAAAAGTTATGCAATATATTATGCTTACCTTTATAGAATTCTGAAACCTTTTCCACATATATTTTGAGTCACACTTCCTGAAACTGAGTGAAGTGACCCAGCCATCTAAATAGCAGTGGGCAGGAAGTTTGAGTTTTAGAAGCTGTAGAAATGATTGCGTTTTTAGTATTATGAATTATTTACTTTATGAAGGACATATTTAATTCCCCTCTACTAAATTTTTTAAGATATCCATAGTTAATATTGGGTACATTTCCTTGGATTTCTGGTTTTAACGTAGCTTTTTAAAAATGGAGTCTTTGGCTTAGGGCTCCCCCCAGTTTTTTTCAGACCAGCAAGCTCCCTTTAAACAGGGAATGATGTCTTTTAAACTTTCAGTGGTGTTGTCTCCATCTACTGGCAAAGAAGAATATACACAAGGGTCTGGGATGAGCTAAGAGATTTTGGAGAAACCACATTATTAGGTAAGATGTAACTTACATATCTAACCACTGTAATGTAATATGGCCCACATAAAGGTGGAAACCCATAAATACTGTATATACTCTTATTTTAAAATAACTTATTGAGGTGAAATTTACATAGCACATCCATGACATTTACTTGTACTTCTTAAATATATCTATTCCATAGCACCCCCCTCGTGTATGTATGTATGTGTATGTGTGAATTGCGTGCATGCATTTTTCTGTGTGTGTGTGTGTGTGTGTGTGTGTGTGTGTGTGTGTTTAAAAATTAGCTTCTTGCTCTGAATAAAGGTGAGATAAAGTATCTACTTGGGATTTATTTTAGGTTTGTGTTCAGTTTGTAATGTCATCTATATCTAATTTCAATTCTACTTTTTTTCTACTTTAAAACAGTTTAAAGTGTAAATTATGTTAAATATGCTTTAAAAATTATCAAAGCCGGGAAGTGGTGGTGCACTCCTTTAATCCCAGCACTAGGGGAGGCAGAGGCAGGCGGATCTCTGTGAGTTCAAGGCCAGCCTGGTTTACAGAGCAAGTTTTATGACAGCCAGGGCTACACAAAGAAACTCTGTCTTGAAAAACAAAACAAAACAAAAAAAATCAGGAGTTTTAGAAAAATCTAAATCAGGAGTTTTAGGTTTTACAGCTCTTGCTGCAAGCACTTTTTCTGCTTTTCCAACATGAAAGAACCATCTATCAAAAAGAGTTGGCCAGAAGTGGTGGCATACACCCATATCCCGCACTCTATCATTCCAGTACAGGGGAGGCTGTGGCAGGAGGAAGATCATTGATTTGAGACCAGCCTGGGCTATATAGTTCCTTTCCATAATGTGACCCTGTCTCAAAAAATAGCCAAAAATACGGTTGTCTTCCGGTAGAACAAAATATTTTAAAAAGTAAGTAGTAGGTTGTATTTGGCTAATAGTCCTTAATTTGCTGGCCTAATAATTTTGAGTAGAAGTGAGCAACCAAATATTAATTAGAATTCTTACTTTTATATAGAAAATTTAAATTCATGGTGATCTGATAATAGGCTTTTTTAAGATTGAGGGAAGTTTCAGGTAACTACTAAGATTGCTATACTTTATGACATATACTCTCCTTATTTTGGTAAATAGGAATAAATTCAGATACTACCAGCCTTTAGAATTTTCAGGCAGATAAATCATTCAAGTCTGAATTTAATATTTACCTAAATTCCATTTCTTAGGAGGGGGGAAACAAAAGATTCATCTCAAATTAAAGTTGACACATTACTCCTGATCCTAGATATAGTGAGCAGACTTGTTTGTGTATATGGAAAATATGAAAGAATGGACTTGAAATTGAAGATATTAGACTCACAAAAGGTACAGATTGTTTGAATTGCTGTACTTTTTAATACACATCTTCTTAAGAATTGTCGCCATAGTGGTTAAGGAAGGATATATTCATAAAATGGTACAGATGCATTTCATTTGGAAAGAGGTGCATGATCACTCCCACTGCACGTTTAAACTTGTAGTCAGTTTAATATGACACATTGTCAGGAAATCCATCTCGTGGTGTTACTCAGTTAAGAGGTCTCCACTGTATTTAGTTTCTGTTCCTGCAGATCCACCAATTCAAGACTCTAGGTCATCTCACTCCCTCTTCCATCCAGAAGATGACTGCTACCCACAAGCAGAACTGAATCAAAAGACATTTTTCACTTAGCTCTTGAGCCGAAACACCTCCTCAATGACCTTCCTCTGTCTCCATCAAGAACTGGAGCTCAGTTTTTTGAAGATGTAATAGAGCTACTCAGCCCAAATGTGGCTGATTGAAGACAAAGAAGATACCTCATATGTCTCACCACAGTGCATCAAACGCAACTGTGTTGTCCATCTCCTCATTCTGTACAGTAAGGCAGGGGCATCTGATTTTTTGACTTTATTCACCATTAAGACTTTAGCCAGTCAGTGGCTTTCTGAGGATCAGTAAAATCAACAAACTTTGGGTCAGCTGTCCAGAAATCAGACTATGGTAAGCACTCAAGGAGCTAGGATGCTGTAGGGAGCTACTTGTAAAAGATGCTTTCTTTCATTGGTTGAGGTTGCATTTATGGAGAGAGTGGTGGGGAAGAAAGGCCAGTGGAGAGCTGGTTAGCAAAACAGCCTCTTCCTACTTTGTTTTCTTGAAAATCATACAGCTCAGGGCATTTTCCATATCATAGAAAGAGTTAGAAGTGTCAATGGCTTTTAACTCTTCCTAGAAAACCAGCTTTATTTTCACTTCATGAAGAAAAATATATTTAAGTGAAAAATTCTGTTGTCAATACCTGGTTATATTTTCTTTTGCAAATTTTGACTTTATAATTAAAGAGGCATTTTGTTGCTGAGTTTTATAAACTTTCTTTTGTTGTACATAAACATGTATGTTTGTATATAATTATGCCTTATATATAGTATTTGGAGTTAAGAATATTTAGTACTGATGTCACTTTTAGATAGGAGAGAAGAGTATTTGGATAATAACTTACCTGAAAAATAATACTTTAGAATAATTGTAAAGTAACTTTCCCATCTTTCTTAGTACGTAAGCATGGGCACTATGTTTTTGTTATAATTATTGATTTTTAGATTAGAAATTATATAAATTAAACTTACAGTTTTCTCTTTATCAAAAATTAGAAAATATATTTCATGGGAATTGTTAAAGTATCTCAAATTAGGAATAAATCACTTAGAAAAGCAAATTATACAGCCAGAGAGGTGATGCATGTATGTCATCACAGCTTAGAAGAGTTTGAGGCTTGCTTGGGCTATATATGGGGAGGGGTAGATGGACTTTACACATGAAAGTTTTTATTTAACAGCTGAAAGTATTTTAAATATAGAAGAGATGAGAGTTGATTACAGCGTGAACTAAATTGGAGGGTTCATTATCTTTAGAATGATGTTTGAGAGTGGTTTTTATTTAATTTTATTTTTGAGATATGGTCTCAGTATGTATAGCCCAGGCGGGCCTAGAACTCACAATCTTTCAACTTCCTGATTGCTCACTAGAATGATTTTTTATTGTTGTTGTTACTACTACTACTACTACTACAGAAAAAGTCTTAACTTTGAGGCGCTGACTGGCCTAGAACTCACTCTAGACCATATGGCCTTAATAGCACAAAAATCTGCCTGCTTTGCAAAGGCATGGGCCACCATGTTGGCTTATGCTAAAATGGTTTTTAAAGGTAACATTTTGCTACTTAAATGGCTACTTTCTTTTTGCCCTTGAAGTAATTATAGTTTCTCTTAATAGATGTCATTTAAAGTACTTATATACTTAAATTTATGTGTAAATATATCGCTATTTTTTCCCATCATAAACATTATTCTTCATTGAATACTTAATAATGTACATGAATACATTAAACTTCAGTTTATCCTGTTTGGACTCTAAGCCCCTTTTCAGATTGAATTCTATTTCATAGTTAGGGAAAATTCTGGTTCTGGTGTTTGAGTCCTTCCCTGTTCATCCCCAGATTGATTCCCCACCTCTTACTGGAACTAGTTGAGGCAAATGATTACTAAATTAACCTATAGGTTATAAAGTGGGGCTCTTACTTGAGCAGCCTTTCTGTGTTTTCATGCTAATGCTAAGAAAGTATTGGTGGAGTCAGTAATGTTTTTCTTTTTTTTTTCTTTTTTTTGGTTTTTCGAGACAGGGTTTCTCTGTGGCTTTGGAGCCTGTCCTGGAACTAGCTCTGTAGACCAGGCTGGTCTCGAACTCACAGAGATCCGCCTGCCTCTGCCTCCCGAGTGCTGGGATTAAAGGCGTGCGCCACCATCACCCGGCAGTAATGTTTTTCTTTTAAGAGACTAGTTGGTAGCTGCAAGGCTTTCTCTTTAGGATTGTGGTTGCTCAGTTCTACCCCATAATACGGGGGACTGGTGACTTTTAAATAAAGAACTAGGTAATAGTGTTTACCAGTTTTTGTCACCTTACATTCACTGGGTACGATACCAAATGCTTACCTGTATTGTTTACCCTTTATAACATTGGGATCCATTTTATAGATGAAGAAATGAAGTTGTGCCAAAAGGTTGGAAATTGGCAGAGCTGCTTTGTATACCAGTATGTCTATTCATTATAAGATCTTCTGCCCCCCAATAATTTAACATTTAGTTAATTCTTCAAAAACTCCAGCATCATTTGTTTTCTGCTTTCAGCTACCCAAGTGCTAAAATCACATGTATTGACATGACTTGCACTCGTCTCTGCTTATTAAATCATTAGTGCTCACAGGTTATCTTTTTGTTTAAAGGAATACCTAGTGTATTTTCTCTATGGTATATACTTGCATTTGTTTATTTATTTATTATTTATTGTGGCTCAGACTGGTATTAAACTCAGCCTCTGGAGTAGTGGGGTCAAAAGCATATATCTCTAATGAGTTACTGACTATATGTTTCTTTCAATGCTAACCCAGGGCCCGCCCTACTAAGCCAAGCATACATGTAAACCTTGATCTATACTTCTACCCTACAAACTTACTATTTTTTTAAATTATAGACATGTATATCAATAAGTTCAAAGGATATATCAAAGATTTTTTTTCAAGACTGGGTTTCTCTGAGTAATGCTAAGTGCCCTGCAACTTACTCTGTAGACCAGGCTGGCCTCAAACTCAGAGAGATTGTTTTGCTTCTGCCTCTTGAGTGCTGGGATTAAAGGTGTGTGCCACCATCATATGAAAAATAAAACACAAAAAACCCTTGTTTTTAATGTTAATCTGGGCTTGGAAATCATGTAAAATATTTCTCCTTGGCTAGTAATTTTCTCACAATTTGAAATTGCTGTAGGTAGGATTTTGCTTTGTTTCTCTGTCTTATTGTTAAAATAACATGAAATTTTGATAAATTAATAGAAATAAGTTAAATTTGTATTTGACCAGACTTAAATTCAGCATTTATAATCAATTGATAAGTAGTCTTTTTTTTTTTTATTTTATTTTATTTTTTATTTTTTTTTGGTTTTTCGAGACAGGGTTTCTCTGTGGTTTTGGAGCCTGTCCTGGAACTAGCTCTTGTAGACCAGGCTGGTCTCGAACTCACAGAGATCCGCCTGCCTCTGCCTCCCGAGTGCTGGGATTAAAGGCGTGCGCCACCACCGCCTGGCTCATAAGTAGTCTTATGTAATTTTGGTTCTATTGTGCTTTGTTAGTACCATGAACATCAGTTTTCATTGACAGGCTACCAAAGAGGACACAGAAAATAAACTATTATTCATTGTCAAGTAGTGTTATTATATTGTTAATGTGGTGTACTGGGTTCTTATTGTATATATGTGTGTCTCTGTGTCTGTGTATATATATATATGTATGTATTTATATACGTGTATATATAATTTTTCTTTATAAATTTAAATTTTAGTAAAGCCAGTTCTTCATAGATTCTAATTTCTTTTGTTTGTTTTATTCTTTGAAACTGGGTATTATAACTTACACTAGACTAGGCTGGCCTCACATTCAGAAATCTGTCTGCCTCTGCCTCCCAAGTGCTGGGATTAAAGGCATGTGCCACCACCACCCAACAAATTGTAATGTTTCTGATTTTTAAAAATTTGGCAAAATGTACTTATTTGCAAATACTCACTTTTGAGTGATTGTCAGTCTTGCCAGATAGTAATAATTTATTGCTATCATTAAGCATTATTTTTAAATTTAACTTATTTTCCAAAATATATTTAGTTTATTGAAAACAGACTTAACCTAAATAGCATTGCTGTTCTTATTCCAGACCTGACCACTATTTTTTTTTTCACCATTAGCTACTGTGTTATCTGTGTCTTTGAATCTTTGTGATACCTTTCTGATTAAACAGTGAATCTGTTCTGCAGATAGACACCTTGACAGACAGCTCTTCTTAACCCTTGTGTTCACAGGATAGGAGCACTAGCAATGGACTCTTCTGTCCTTAGTGCTACCTTTCATTTTGAAAGCATGTCAAATTATAGGTTGTGTGTTAAATTTAGACATAGAAATAGCAGTAGTGTGCATAATGCTATTATAGGTTTAGTCTAATCTGGAAGTCGCTGGAAAAATGTTACTTTTGTCTTCTTTTGTTGCATGCTTTCCCAGTTTTACTATAAAACATTCCCAGACCTGGCCTTTTCGTCACAGGAACATTTTTATGTAGATGGCAAAATTGAACACTAAGCGTGCATTAGATGTGTTTTCACCACAGGCTTGTTACAAAGTCACAATCTGTTTAACTCAGTTTATTTATGATATATGATATCAGTAGTCATCTTTCAGTGGATGGATTACAAAATTTTTCTAAACTTTAGTCACCGAGTGAACGTAAGAAGAGGAGTAGACGGTCTTTGTAAGTGGCTTCAGTGGTTATTTGTGGCTTATATTTGTGTATTTTTTCTGATTGTTGCAGCATATTAAAAGAGCAGTAACACTAGGAAAGAAGCTGAACTTAGAGATAAGAATATATAGCTGGGTGTTGCACGCTTTTTTTAATCCCAGCACTCCCGAGACAGAGGCAGGTTGGTCTCTGAGTTCAAAGCCAGCCTCGTCTACAAAGTGAGTTCCAGGACAGCCAGAACGACACAGAAACCCTGTCTCAACCCAACTCAGTATATATATAATTTTTATATGTGTGTGTGTGTAAAATCTTGAGAAGTAAACTTTGAGAACTACTGACTTTGTATACTTACAAACTCGGTTGTTATGTCTGAAACATTAAATGTGAAGGATAAGTTTGATTTCTTTAGAAAAGGGGGGGTTATTGAAACTCGCCAATCCAGATACCACCTTCTTGACTATTACTTGTCTTAATATAAAAATTCAATAGGTATTTTTAACAGGTACTTTTTTAGAAGACATTCTGAGTAATTGAAGGTCCATTGAGACAGGTCAGCTTAGAGCTGGACTCACAGCCTGCAGCATAATTGGATGGATGCAACCTGCTTGGAAGATGGAACTGATTGGTGGATCACAATCTATAATGAGGGAAATCTATTTTTAGTTGAAATGCTTTTTGAAATTACATTCCAGTGAAATACAGTTGTATTTGCTATTAAAAATGAAATAATGATTACTGTCTCTAAAAGTCATCTTAAGTGCTTCTGGTACATGGAATATGTTTAGTTTGAGTGATATTTAGTAAATATTTCTGTTACTTTAAAATAGGAACTTTTAAATTATATTATGTTTATTTGCTGAAAACTATCTTTGCATTTCTTCAGGTTTATGTGAGATTAAGACCATTCTTCAGGGAATTCCTTGAACGAATGTCTCAGATGTATGAGGTAAATATGCTTAAACTAATTACTTATGTATTTTTTATTCAATATGGTACCCATATTTAGATCATGTATAATGATTACTTCTTTTCCCTGAATTTGTAGATCATTCTTTTTACTGCTTCTAAGAAGGTGTATGCAGACAAGTTACTGAACATACTAGACCCTAAAAAGCAACTGGTCAGGTAAATTTAATTAAGAAATCGTAGAAATGTCTGTCATACTCATCCATGCAATTACCTTGACTTTATTTAATTTTAATGGCCATTTTCAGTTGGCTGATATCTAGAGATTATTGTGTTGAATAGTAAATGAGTCTTTTAAGTCTCACAAACAACTCTTTAAGAGTTTCTAATTATGTGGCTTCAGACAGACATTCCTTAAGGGTCCCAAAGTCAGATATATTTCCTTTTACATCTATATCTTCATTTCTTTGGGAATTTGGGTGAGGCGGGAGGTGGTGGATATTTTCACTATGAGCTTGTTTTACTTTCATGTCTCTGAGATAATGTTTGTTATATTGCCTTTGTAATGGCATTTAGAAATATAGTGGAAAGGATGCTTTAAGACTAGATTTGCCTCCCTCTCTCCTGAGAAAATGTTACATGCATCTATCTGGAAATTAAAACTGGATTGATCATGCAGTTTATCCTGAACTGGACTCTGTTCCTTGTGTTCGTCATTAACGAGCAAATGAAGTGTGTTCCTGGGTAGCAGGGCTGTCTTGGGCGATTTTGAAAATCAGTCCTTTATTTCTGTCAGCTGAAGACACTTTAGTCAAGACTGTAGTACACTTGCTCCATCGTCTGAGGCACAGGAGTAAGTCTGACTTAGTGATAAAAAAATAGAGAAAGGATGTAAGAAGCTCATAGCAGCTATTTAGCTGGATATTGTGTTGAGCATTATCTCCCATACTTTAGTTATAAATCTTAAACCTAGTTTACTATTGATGATACTTTATTCCCATGTGTTGTGACATAAGACTTTAACTCCAGAGCTTGTGAAATAGAGATAGGCAGATCTCTGTGTTTCATGCCAGCTATACAGTGAGATGCTGTCTCAACAAACTCAAAAGAACTTTTATTGAATGGTTACAATTAAACTGTGATCTTTAATTTTTAATTGAAAGGATCAAATAAGTTACAGAGATAAGATATGCTATTTCCTATTCACAAATGTATACTGTAATAATATGCTCACTGTACCTAACTTTAATAAAAGTATATAAATTTAGATTTTGCTTTGATGACTATTCATGTTAAAAGATTCCTTTTCAGTATCTTTAGTATTGTAGCAACAGTTGTAAGCAGCATGGTCCTGGCTCTTGTGCAGTTTCATTTCCTGGGGAGGAGCCATGCTGTTACATTGTATTGTAAAATCTACACGCTTGGAAATGCTCATTTGTTCTACCATATTGGATTTTTAAAGAGGAAAAAAATGTGACTGATTGGAATTTTTTGAAGTGCTTTAGAGAATTATCTCTTAGTAGCTGGGTAACTAAAGCTCCCTAATCGTCATTGCCACTAGCACTGGTTTTCTAAGATGAGTTTGTGTGTGCTTTTTAAATGTTGGTATTGAACTGGGACAGGGTGTATGGGTAGAAAATGCTTTTCTCTTTTTCTTTTTTCTTTTTTTTTTTCTTCCAAGACAGGGTTGCTCTGTGTAGCCCTGGCTGCCCTGGAGCTCACAGAGATGCAGCTGCATCTGTATATGCACCACCACTATGCCCAGCTGAAAATATACTCCTTTCTTGAAATTATAAAACAAAAAGTACAGGCATGAATAGTGTATTGTTCATGAACATTTGTTAAGGGTTAAGCAGCAAGACAAACTCAGTTGTTAAGGCATATAGTACAAACTTATTTCAAGCCGAAAAACCTGTTTCAGTTATTAGTAATATTTAGAGAATAGTATCTTGATTATAAATTCAGATTGCATAATTACTATAGTATATAAGAATTACACAGCTTTTAATAGCTTTTGAAATGGCAGAATTTTCTATTTAGTTTGTAAGATTATTAGTTTACATTTGATTTTTTTTCAGTCCCTGTTTTTTGAATCAGTATTACACATACACACA
>NW_004949096.1:30625320-30637311 GCF_000317375.1 Microtus ochrogaster
AGAGAGAGAGAGAGAGAGAGAGAGAGAGAGAGAGAGAGAGAGAGAGAGAGAGAGAGAAATAAGAGTGTTTGGGGAAAGTTGAAATGATGGAATGTTTTGGCCTCAGCATCTTTTCTCAAAAAACTATTAGGAAAACTAAAAAAAAAAAATATTTTAACCCCAATACAAAAACATACCTTCTTATATTTTCTATTCTGGCATGTACAGGGATAGGGAGGCTGTGTGGTCTACTGGTTAGAGCAAAGGACTGGGAGCCAGGAGGATCCTGGTTTCCAACTAACCACAGACTTACTGTGACCTTGGGCAAGTCACTTGTGCCTCAGTCAACCATCTGGAAAATTGGTTAAAAAGCAGGACCTCGATGACAACCAAATGCTGCATCTGAGCTGAGCTTTCTTGGGTAATTAAATTACAAAAACAACTTCAAAGTTTTAATTTCCTTTTTATTTTATGACATAGTATAAACCAGAGTTGTTTAAACCATTGTAATATTTGGCTTTTTTTTTTAAAGGTCTCAATAATTGCTAAGAATTTTTGTATTGAAACTATACTACAACTTAGGCCAATGTTTGTAGTTGAATTTGCTTCCTGAGAGAAAGAATACGTAGAAATCTTGTGGCATATGAATCTCAGTGCATGTTTTAAAATCTGTTTTTATTTTTGTTTAGGCATCGGCTTTTCCGAGAACATTGTGTTTGTGTACAAGGAAACTATATAAAGGACTTAAATATCCTTGGAAGAGATCTTTCCAAAACTATAATAATTGACAACTCACCACAAGCCTTTGCCTATCAGGTAGGGAGAAGATTCCTAAAGAAACCCAATTGGAAAAATTACAAAGAAGACAATTGCTGCCAAGAAATTATGATAGAAAAAAAACAGTAATTTTTGTTTACTATGTAATCTTTTAGGATTAGAAAGGCCAAATGGATAAGTACTTGTGGAAATTTGTTTTCTACATGAAGTACTTCATGTAGAAAACAAATCTAAGTAGTAAATCTGCAGATAAAATGAGGGGTCAGGACACCATTTAGTAGCATTTCTATTTGTTTGTTTGTTTGTTTGTTTGTTTGTTTTGTTCAGGGTAGGTTTTCCCTGTGTGACAGCCATAGCTTCTGGAACTAGCTCTTGTAGTCTTATAAATCAGGCCACCACCACCCGCCCTTTGATATTTTTTTAAAATTATAAACATGTTTGAAAACTAAAATTAGCAATATTCTAGTCTATTGACTTAAATAATTTGAAGTATTTTGGCTAGATTTTTGTGTGTTTTGCTAATATTACCTTTTGGTTTTTCAAGACAGGTTTTCTCTGTAGCTTTGGAGCCTGTCCTGGAACTAGCTCTTGTAGACCAGGCTGGACTCGAACTCACAGAGATCTGCCTGCCTCTGCCTCCCGAGTGCTGGGATTAAAGGTGTGCATCACCACCACCCAGCCTGTTTATTTCTATAGCTCTCTTCTACCACTTGAATTATTGGAAGATATTTTGTTTTATCTTTTAAGTCAGTCTCTCTGTCTCTCTGTCTCTCTCTCAACATATGTATATGTAGCCCATGCCAACCTTGAACTTAGAGATCAGCATTCTTTTACCTCCCAAATGGTGGAATTAAAGGCCCTATTCCTGCTCCAGAGTTTACTTTGTTAAAATTAGTGCTTTTCCTACCTTGTATTTGTACTTTTACTTGTACTCATGCATTGATAGCAGGAAAATGGTTAGTCTGGGGTGGGAGTATTGATTGCTTAAGCACAGGTGTTAAAGTCCTGCCTGAGCCTCAGAGTGACAGGATTTGTCAGTGTAATAGCCCTGACTGTCCTGGAACTTGCTCTGTAAAGCAAGCTGGCTTCGAATTTAGAGAATTCCACCTGCCTCTGCCTCCCAAGTGCTGGGATTAAAGGTGTATGCTACCACCACCCAGTTCAAGACCCCTTCTCTCTCTTCTTTTCTTTTTTGGGGGGTTGGGTTTTTCAAGACAGTGTTTCTCTGTATCTTTAGATCCTGTCCTGAAACTCACTCGTTGACCAGGCTGGCCTCAAGCTAACTGAGATCCGCCTGCCTCTGCTTCCCAAGTACTAGAATTAAAAGCATGTGCCACCACCGCCCAGCTCAAGACCCCTTCTTAAAAGAATAGAACAGTGACTATAGAGTGTTTCAAAAAGAAAAGGAGAGACCAAAAAAGGAAAGAAAGGAAGAAAGAAAGAAAACAATGAATAGGAAGGGCATGGTCCTTGTGGAAAAGTACTTACATATGCTTTCTGAGAATGTTTAGGTTGTTAGTTTCTCTTTACTCCACAATGACTAGCATTGTGCTGGTGACTTTCTAGAATGAATATTGTAGAATAGCCTAGTGAGCTCTTTATTATTTCCCTTTTGCACTCACCGAGGAAGTCAGGAACACTGAACAGTCAGTTAAACTCTCTCTTGCATTATTGAGCTGCCAGTGAAATCTAATAATATTTTTTTCCAGAGAAACTTTTATGTCCATAGTTATTTA
Source organism: Microtus ochrogaster (assembly GCF_000317375.1). NCBI lineage: Eukaryota > Metazoa > Chordata > Mammalia > Rodentia > Cricetidae > Microtus > Microtus ochrogaster. The sequence goes on from NW_004949096.1 coordinate 30,627,813, forward strand.
ACTCTGTTTAAGTTTTTCAAAGCAGGCTAATGTAGTTAAAGAGAACTTAATTACATATTTATTGTTTTAGCTTTCTAATGGAATTCCTATAGAAAGCTGGTTTATGGATAAAAATGACAATGAACTCCTAAAATTGATTCCATTTCTGGAGAAGCTTGTAGAAATGGTAAGTATGTCATCTATTTGATTTTTATTGCTGCTGCTGTTGTTGTTAGTTGAACTATATTGAACAAGTTTCTCTGTGTGTATTGGCTTTTAAAGTTAACTGTGTACCAACTTGGAAGACTAAAGAGGGAGAATCATCAGATTGGGGGCAGTCTAGGTTACATATATAGAGAAATCCTCCTCAAAAAATAACAGCAACAAACAATAAAGCTAACTGGTAGAAGATTGTGGCAAGGGGCTGGAGAGATGGCTCAGTGGTTAAGAGCTTTGCCTGCTCTTCCAAAGGTGTCCTGAGTTCAATTCCCAGCAACCACGTGTGCTCACAACCATCTGTAATGAGATTTGGTGCCCTCTTCTGGCCTGTAGGGATATATGCAGGCAAAACACTGAATACATAATAAATAAATCTTTTTTTAAAAAAAAAAAGAAGATGGGGTGCTGGAGAGCTGGCTCAGTGGTTAAGAGCACTGATTGTTCTTCCACAGGTCCTGAGTTCAATTCCCAGCAACCACATAGTAATAAAATCTGGTGCCAACTTCTGGCCTGCATGGACTCGTGCAGGCAGAACATTGTATACATAATAAATAAATAAATCTTTAAAAAAAAATTAAAAAAAAAAGATTGTGGCAAAAGTTGAAAAAACTAATAGTTTTTTTTTAATAAAACTTAATATGCAGTAGAAATTGACTAGGCTCATTCTTCTATTGAAACAAAAGTTTTCTGAGTGTTGTGGTACATATGAATGATCAGTTGATCCCAGCACTAAGGATCAGAGAGGCAGGAGGATCAGGAATTAAAGGTGATTCTTGAATGGTAAGCTTGAGGTCAGCCTGGGACTAAATGGAACTCTTTTCTTTAAAAAAAAAAAAATCTCTACAGTTTGTTTCTGTTTGCATATTGAAAAGATAAAGTTTTCAGTACTCATAGTCCTCTGTTATGAAATGTACAAAAATAAGCAGAAAGTAGGAGGACTTGCTGGGCTCTTGTTGGCAACACGAGAGTGAGCTTGGCCTTGCACTGTGATGCCCAGACACACTGTGATCAGTTAGCCTCAGGGAGTCTAACCTTTTACAAACTTCCCCTAGCTTTTGCTTGGAGTTAGGAGTAAGCAAGAGTGTGAGAGCTAAAAACAGCTCAGAATTTCCCTGACATGGAAGAGTTCAGCCATGTGTGTGGTGGTAAGACAAAAAGATTGCCTGGGAAAGTAGTTCTGGTGAGCAAATGATTTGGGATCCTTGCTGGTAGTTCTGATGGGAGGGGGAGATTTGTGATCAGCTGGAACTGCCAGGATTCTGCCTCAGTCAGGATTGGAAGCCTTCCATGATGCAGCTGGTCTTCAAGGGAAGCTTTATCAGTGGCCAGTAAAATGGACCAAAGAAATAGGTCAAGGTGGTTTTTTTGTTGTTTGAGACAGGGTCCCAGAGACTTGACTGGCCTGGAACTTACTATGTGTATCAGGCCGGCCTCCAGCTTTTAGAGATCTGCCTCCCTCTTGAGTGCTACTATGCCCAGCAAATCACAATGTCTACAGCAAGGCTTTCTTTCTCAGTGATTCGTCAGGAAAATAAACAGAAGAAGCCAGAAGCACTGAAGAGAACAAGGACTCAGAAAAGGCTCCCTTCTCCTTGGGCTTTATAAGAGAAATCCTGGGCTGGAGGCCGGGATGCTCAAAGAATAAATAATATTCCTCCCCTGGGCAAAGATAGAGGGCTTAGAACAAATTTAGTGATTTGTAGCCTCATTTCAGGTTCTAAACCCTGGTCCTTACTGCCCACCATTGTTTTCCGTGAACAGTTTTGAATTCTGTTAGAAATTATTAAAAAATAAGGCCTACCAGTTTTTAAAGGTTTATATACTAAGTGCTTGACTTTACTTTTTATAGTTTTCTCTTTTGTTTACATGTGTTCTGAAATGATGCATTTTACCGTCATAATTCACATTTAGTAGTAATGCTTTGTCACTCAACCTTTTTTCTAGGAATTATTTTCTTATTGATGAGTTAATCAATTGTAGAAAGTAGAATTTAGTGGTATAAACCTTTTACTTATCTATCGGTTTAGCTTCTTAATGTTTTTTAACAAAATGACAAGAAAGAAAAAAGCTTAAGTCTAAATGTAATTTTGAACTTATTTTATGCTGTAGTCTAATATAGTCACCCCTCCATAACCCTTCTAGATTGAATCCAGGATTCCCCATAATAACAATATCCACATGTGTTCAAGTCCCTTAGAGAGTTGTGTGTGGTGTTTGTGTACAACCTTCACATACCTCCCAAATCCTTAAAATTATCTTCAGAGTTCTTAGTAATATCTAGTATGATGTAAATGCTAAGTTAAATAGTTTGCACTGTTTGTTTAAAGATTAATGATAAAGAAAAGTCTGCCAGTACAGATGTGAAGCTATAGATTGATTATAGAAACTGACTGTATTTGTCAAGCAAAATAATGTGTCATTAAGGAAAGAAGTAGTCCACTTCCTCTGTAAAGAGTGTTATATAGGACCATACCTTAGAAATATGTGGCTTTTCAAAAATAATCTTTTCTCCACACAGAATGAAGATGTCCGGCCTCACATCAGAGACAGATTTCGCTTGCATGATTTGCTGCCCCCAGATTAAGTTCAGAGACTTGTCAGATCACTGAGGGGGGAGAGAGAATGCAGGACCCTTTGGACTAAGACAAAAACATTGCCATTACTGTTGAAATTTTGCATTTTTGTACCCCGTCTTGCTTTTCTTATCTTTGGTGCCCAATAATAATCAAGGGTTACAGAAAGAGACTATCTCAGATTGAACACACACAGTGGGTAGGCAAAACAGAAGCGTCTGTAGAGCTAGTACGACTCCAGTGAAACTTTCTATGTACAGGACATCTGCAGTTTATAAAGAATTCTGTTTTCTGCCACCAGCAGTCTGACCTGTAGTACACAGGATTTTATGATAATAACAGAGGTGAAAGTGGACTTTCATTTTCCCTCTGTTTGGTGCTCTCAGTGGGTTTGTAGCCACTTTTCTGTTACTTTACTATTCTCATTTCAACAGGAATGGCCAGTAAAAGTTGTTTTATTTTTCCTGTTCAGGTTTATAACCTTTTTACACTTCTGACCTGTATTAGATTAGACTCTCATGATGCATTCCTTTTAGTTGAGGCGCTTCAGTTTTCTGGAAATAGTCAATTTTTAGTTTTTGGGTATATATATATATATATGTGTGTGTATATATACATATATATACACATATGTATATACACACACACATATATATGCACACACATTTGAATGGCCGTTTTCCTGCTTTGTCTGCCTGCATATTGTATATTTGTTTAAAATATTCTCTTTTAGTCCATGTAAGTTTCATTTTTAAAAAACATGCATTTATATTTTGTTCTGTAATATTCTACTGTAGGTAAAATCTTCAAAAATCAAGAGACTGGGTAGGTAAGAATATATGAATGACTAATATTCAAGTGATTTGAACCATTGTGATGACATGTATTCCAGATGGTAATATCTTGTAATGGCACACATGGAATGGATAAAGGTATACCTCAGACTTCACTGTGCATACCATTGAGGAGAATGAGTTCAGTCTCCTGTCGGGCTTGATTCAGTTACTGCTGCCTTTGGTTTTCTCCAGGAATGAAGTATTCAGCACAGTGACTCAGTATTTGCTTTGCATGGGCTGGTGGTCCCTCTGTTACACTCTCGGTTACAATCAGTTTAAAACTCTGTGTAACAGGCTTGGCACCTAACAGTAGCTATGCATACCCGTGGCTCAGTACACTCCCAGCCACCCGTGCAGTTAGTCTGCTCACAGCGGTTTTCTGTGCTGTGTGGGAATAGTCGTCACGCCTTGGTTCTCTAATGCAGCTACCACAAGAGGTTGATATTTTTATAGTGGCGTGTAATCTCCTTTTCAGGGGCTTTTTATGGAAGGTAGAATTTGTAAGAGTTAGTATGCTTTGCCTCTCAACTGCATTGACATGCCGCAGGCTCAGACTGTTTTTGTGTAAAGGATGTCAAAGAACGGCACTTTTTCTAAAGAGAAGTTTGATATTTTGTATGCTTGTTAAGAAAGTACAGTATTGGAAATTAAAGGTGGACAACTGATAATTGAGGAGTATGTCAGTTAATTTTTTATGTATATTACCTGTTTACTTGTACAACTTCTTGTACAAATTACATGCAGCTTCATTTTCAAATGAATCCTTAAAATAAGGAAATCTTTTTAGGAAAACATTTAATTTTTGTATTTTTGATTTTAAAGGCATGAGTTGTCAGTTTTCAGTGTATTAATGAAGATTTTAACTTTTCATCAGGTTGAGTGTTTTCTTATTATCTGTTATGTATGTAGTTAGCATATTGTGTCACTGAACTGTTTAAAACTCTAGCATGTAGAGCAAGCCTGTTTTGTGGAAAATCCTTATTCATTAAATAATCATGGCAGATTTTCTGCAAAAAAAAAAGCAAAAGCATTTGCAATTCAGAATACTGATTTTTTTTTTATTTTAAAAAAAGGTATTTTGCTTGCAGGAACAATACTACAGATTCATTTTAATGAGAATCTTTTACATGTATTTATCTTTAGGGCACCTGGGCATCTTTATGCTGTTTGTCTTATGTCTTTCTTGAAATAAAATGTACATACGTTACCTTTACATATGCTCTTGCTCAAAATTGTGAACCTAGTTAATTTCTTCCTGACCCCCATCATTTTTATGCTTCTTTAGCAAACCCCGAACCTACACAAGATCTGAATTTTTTGACATGCATAATTGTTGAAAGCTTTCCTGACTAAGTGAATACAGTCTCAAAGCCCTTCCCACAACTTTAAGGGGAAATGTAAACACTTACACACCATTATGCCTCTGGGCACTTTGATAATAAAAGCAGACCCGTTTGAGGAGGGTTCCTTTAAAGTCAGCTGATAGATGACTCAAGAATGACAGAGAAAACACATTGTGGGGAAGTTTAAATGACCAAATAAATGGACATTATTTTTCCATTACTTTATTTGGGTACTTCTAAAGTTATTGATACAAAGTTTAAAACAAATACAAATAATTTAGCCAGCTATTCCCCTTCTCAGTAGATTATCTTCCAGTCATATCTTTCCGTTGTTGGTAGTTGTAGAACACTTCCGTTTAGTTACTCGGAGGTGTGTCATTTTTTAATTGTCAGTGCACACAGCAAACATGCCTGTAGTAAATGTAGGGGCAGTGGATCCATGAGGCATAGCAAGCTACATGTATACACATTACAACTCTTAAGGACCTATTAAAATTGTGCTATTTCCAGTTCTGAATGTTTGACTTTAAGACATTCTTTTAAATATTTGTATCATTGTTAGAGGATGTTTTAATTGGTTGTATTTTTAATCCCATGTAATATATGTAGTTCTGACCAGATTTACTACCATTTTTCTGGGTCCTAAAAGAGAATCGATGACAATTCGTAACCAGAAATTGTTTTATATTTGCTAGTATGTATATTTATTTATCCAATGGCTTTATTTGTTTCCCAAAATTGTGTTGGGACTTGTTGAAAGCATTGTGTGACTTCTATAAATGGCTATTTTCTTGTAACTGTCAGTGATATGGATGTGTACATTGTTTTATATATATACATATATATATATATTTCTGGGGGTATTTTTTTTTTTAGGGTTGACAATGTTTTTTTGTTTTTTAAGTTACCTTTTGCCAATGACTTTCTGCTAGCTTTTGCTTCATTCAGCCTTCTAATGGAGTTCGTTCTTATTCTGTTGTCAACTTGGCTGTAAGAGAGACTTCATCTCATCAGTGAAGAAGGTGTTTCATTATTCCTACAAGTCTTACAGCAAGCACAGATTCTTCATAAGGATCGGATCTCTTCCACGTCTGTGTCAGTCACATAAAGGACACTGAAGCCTTCGTTTCCTTGTACTGATATGATGGTGTTATACACTACATCACTAGCTAGTTAAGGTTTTGTGACCTGACCTCTTTGTCTTCCTAGGTATTTATTTGTTACCTCTTTAAATCTTGTATGTCTAAATTAACTTAGAATAGTTACCCACCGAATAACTATGCCAAGAACTAGGAAAGAATGTTTATTTTATTTCCCCTTATAGGGGAAGAGTGGACTGGGAACAAAAATGTAAGGCCAATAACTAGGCCTTGGGTTGTCGTTCATTCACTTTCTTATTCCTCTCATGGGCTGTATTTCAATTTTTTTTTTCTTCAGTGCTAATGTGTTTGATTATACCATTGCTTTTCATGTCTTCCCTTGAGTTGAAAACCTGCTAGGAATTTGTATGAAATACCTTAAAAAGTTTTCAGAGTTAAAACTCAGTTCCTTATATTCAAATCCTACTTAAATTATTGAAATCCAGGTCACATACATTTTCTCAAAATGTTTCTCTGTTATCTTGAATTGAGATTTCATTGTAAATCAATTTAGTCAACAAACGTGTTTAGAGATCTTTTTTAAAAAGAATTAAGGAAATGAGAGCAAGTTTATTCTAGTTTATGGTTTAATACTATTGTTTTAAGATACATAGTGATTCTCAAACCAGCATGTTCATCAGAATTACTCTGAGGAGCTTTTTGAACTGCAAACTCCTGAAGCCTGTCCCTGGGAAGCCTTCTCATTGTGTCAGGAGCACGGCTGGAACAGTTCCGTTTTTAAGGTTCTCCTAATGATTTAAATAGACAACTTTGGTGTGTCCCTGTTCTAAATAGTGTGGTTTGAGAATAGGCTACAAAAGTTCACCAGTCATCTCTCTGTGGTAGGTTTTTTTTTCCTTTTTCTTTTCTTTTTTTTCTTTTCTTTCTTTTTAAGTCCTGGGACCAGATTTCACAGAACTTATTCAAGATCCGAGGAGGAATAATGAAGATTGAGGCTACTGCTCATTATTATTTTTGTCATTCATACTTTTTTAAAGAGTTTGCATTTATAGAGCTCTGAATAGCTGATCATTTACGTAGCTGAAGGACATGTCCCTGAATGAGACCATTATATATAGTAACTAAAATATTTCACTATTTTTTTATTTTATAAATCTTTGTAGAAATGAGCAATGAAATGCTACTTTCATCTTTTGAAATGGGATTTTTCAAGGTAGTGTCCTTTTGGCATTAAGGTAGGGAGGAGTTAATATTCTCTCTACTTGTTTCCACATGAATCAATATGAAGTTATGGACATTTAAAAATCTCAATTTAATTTCTACTTATTTACTATGCAGTATAGCCGTGAACAAGTAATGTAGATTTAGTTTTCTCATCTTCAAATGCCCTGATCACCCTACCTCACAGGGTTGTTGTGGGGATAAATAAAACTTTTATGGAAGTACTTTTCTTTGATGACGTTTTATCGGCCATCAGAAACAATGAGATTTTGAGTATTTTGTTGTTGTTGTTTTTTCGAGACAGGGTTTCTCTGTGGCTTTGGAGCCTGTCCTGGAACTAGCTCTGTAGACCAGGCTGGTCTCGAACTCCCAGAGATCCGCCTGCCTCTGCCTCCCAAGTGCTGGGATTAAAGGCATGCGCCACCACCGCCCGGTGATTTTGAGTATTTTCATGTTCTTTTCGATACTGACCTTAGGACATGCTATAAAGATCAGAGTGGGTTGCAGATGAGGAAAGACCAGTACAGAAACAAGGTCAAGTCGGGCCTGTGAACCAAAGCCAAACTCACGTAGCACTGCAGTGTGCTGGCATTCTTGTGTGGTCATGGTTGTACATAAATACAAAACTTCCTCGTACGTCAGTTTGTCTAAAAGATACTGTTATAAAAAGGAATATAGAAAGGCTCCAAAGCTGCAGAGAAACCCTGTCTCGAAAAACCAAACCAAAAAAAAAAAGAATATAGAACCATACAAACTGGGCTAAAGGTATCCAGTTTTGAAACTAGAAGAAAAGTGCTGCTTCCAAATTAACTCTCCATTATGCAGCTAAAGGTCACAGCTGGTAATAGAATGTATGTCTCATAATATCCACTACTCCATTATAGTCTTAGCTGTTTCTGTGCGCCCAGATGAAAGAAAATATCTGAGGTAGTACAGATAAAGGAGGTTAGCTTTGGGCGGTGGGCTTGATGAGGACTCTTAAAAGCTGATTAGAGTCTTGATCTGAATTCAGTTTCCTGAGTCTCAATTTTTTATTTGTAAAACTGGTACACTAATACCTACTTTTGAGTAATCTGAAGGTAAACACAAACTACAAAGCAGTCAACAGCAAGAATGGGGATTCCAAAGCAGATGGTCTTCTGAAGGGTGGTATTTGAAATAGTAACTGGTATCGTACCACACATAGAGCAGCCTGGGCTATATGCGTGCATGGCAAGTACTAGGAGTTAAAGGGTACCCATGGTTGTTGGAGACTTGTTATGAGTGTGCTTGGTTAGGAGGTAGGTGAAGAAAGCGAAGAGGCTGGGGAAACCGCATGGGGTAGTAGGTACCTAGCATATGTGAGACCCTGGGTTCAATTCTCAGCAGTGTGAAGTACTAACTAGTTGTAAAGTTTGAACAGGGGGCTGGAGGGATGGCTCAGAGGTTGAGAGCACTGGCTGCTCTTCCAGAGGTCTTGAGTTCAATTCCCAGCAACCACATAGTGACTCACAACCATCTGTAATGAAATCTGGTACTTAAAGGCATACATGCAGGTAGAACCCTGTATACATAAGTCTTTTTTTAAAAAGTGTTAACAAAGTAGGTAATACGAAGGACATTGCCATGCCAGAAGCCATCTTGAAAGCTAAATTGAGCCAGCCCTCAGAGCTTTCAGTAACAACCATATAAACTGATACTTAGCTATTTGATGAATGTACTACCCTTCCTAAAGACAGATTACTTTTAGTGGAGAGAATGCTTACCTTGCATGCACAAAGCTCTGGATTTGGTTTCTGGCTTGGAATAAAGCAGTCATGGTGGCAAACACTTGTAACCCCAGGGTTGTCCTGACTACATAACAGGTTTGAGGCTACTGGGATACTTGAGATTCTGTCTCAAAATACTACTAGTCCTGTACATGTAGCTTATTGTAGTTCTCTTGCTTGAAATGTATAAGACGGGGTTCTATTCCTAGTACCTAAAACTAAGGTGCGCTTTTTTTTTTTTAACTACTAAACCAAAGGTTTCTGTCTGCCATAAGCTTAGTGCCTATAAACAGTTCTCAGAGGACAGGAGGGGTCAAGCAAGGGAGGAGGAAGCTGCTCAAATTGCTTACTGCTGGGGAGTGAAAAGTAGCCAGCCAGGAGTTGTGTGACTCCATGCAAAGCTCTGCTTAGTGGTACACGCCTGGAATGCCAGCACCTGGCGAGGTGGGAGCAGGAGGTTCCTGTTGGTTTTTGTTTTTC
>NW_004949096.1:30638038-30641660 GCF_000317375.1 Microtus ochrogaster
AACTCACAGAGATCCGCCTGCCTCTGCCTCCCAAGTGCTGGGATTAAAGGCGTGCGCCACCACCGCCCGGCCCCGTGTAAAAGTTAAGAAAGAGTATTTCCATTTCTTCAACTGCTGAAGGCACTGCTAATGCCATCAGACTGTTAAGACTGGTCAGAGCATGGTTTACTGTCTGAATCTTGGGTATTTCTTGAAGACAGGCATGTTTATTCCTCTGGCTAGACAGAAATGGAAAGTTAGTCTAGAACTGGAGCTTCCTGGCATCCCCAAAAGGGAGATTTTGAGGCAGATGCTTTTTTTCCTCCACCTTATTTTTGGTGCTGGGACTTGAGCCTTGAGCATGCTAGGCAAGCGTTCTACTAAGTGAGTCCCTCTCCCCCATTCCAGAGGCTAATGTTTATGTCATGATTCTTGAGTGGATTTGGTTTGGGGTTAAAGAGTAAAAAGTCAATTAGCTGTTTCTGTATCGAATCATACAAATATTTTTTCAAATGAATCTGTGTTACTCAGGTCAGCTCTAAACTGGTGATCCTCCTGCCTCCACTTCCAAGTTGCTGGAACTCAGCAAGCAAAAATCACAACTCTGGAGGGAATTCTTAAAAAGTTTGAATTTGGCTGTACTTGTAACCCTTCCTATTTCTTCTTTGTCTAGTACTCAGAATACTTTAAAGAGCAGCCTAGAGAGGTGTACAGAACAAGTTCCAGGACAGCTGGGGATAAAACTGAGAAACCCTGTCTGGAAAAACAAAACATCCAAGAAAACCTGGATTCCTTTCTGCTATCATTTATTCGATAGCTTTAATAACAAGTCTCCTTGAACTGGGAGTTTTGAAACTTGTTTTAATCCTAGCACGGGGGGGGGGGGGTAAAAGGCTTATCCTAAATTTGAGGATAGATTGCATTATATAGATATAGCAAGGTTTTGTCTGAAAACGAGGAGAAAAGCCCGAGGGAAGAGTTTCTTTGTTCTGTATTGTTAGAGATCAAGTCCAGCATGCTTGGGAAGTAGTGTCCTACCACTGGGTTACACCCCCAGGCTGAAAGCACAAATTTCAATATGTTCAATACAAATTTATTTTTTGCTGAGTGTGGTGACATGCCTTTAATCCCAGCTCTCGGGAGGCAGAGGCAGGCAGAGCTCTGTGAGTTGGAGGCCAGCCTGGTCTACAGAGCAAGTTCCAGGACAGCCAGGGCTGTTACACTGTCAAGCAGGAATAGTCAGTCCAAAATTGTTGACTTTTTATTTTCTAAGTTATACATTATAATCACTTGGCATTTTCATCTTATTGAGTATTAATAATACAGAGGTGATTTGCAGAGTATGGGGGATGGTGTAGTTTTGTACAGTTCTATGTCATTTTATATAAAGGACTTGAGAATCCACAGATTTTGCTACCCGTAGGCTGAAGGGCCAAACCAACCTTCCACAGATGAGAGATAACTGTACTGTTCCTTTTGATTTTAGGGTTCCCCTAGAGCAGTGGATACAGGCTCATGTTGTGGTGACCCCAACCATATGTTTATTTTGTTGCTACTGCATAACTGTAATTTTGCTACTTTTACGAAACAAAATATAAATACAATGTGGGATATCTGATAGATGATCCTGAAAGGGTCATGACCCACAGGTTGAGAAACTGTCCCAGAGACCATAATGAATAGATCCTTTTTAAGGACTAAACAAAGGGCCCAGCAGTTTTAGAAAAAGCCACATGTCCACTATGGGACAATCCTGCAATGAAGAGGTGGCCAGTGGTGCACACACTTTACATAGTACCTCGGGATGGTTAATCCTGCCAACTGGATCTAGAATTGCCCTGGGTGTGCCTGTCAGGGATTAGGCAGGTTAGGTTAACAGAGGTTAGGCGAAATTGAATTTAACTGTAGGAAGTTAAAGTCTACCAGGCCTAGAGGAGCCAACCTGTAGTCTGCCTGGCACAGCCAGAGGTCCTAATAGGCCCTAGCCGCAAGGGGCGACCACGCGATGCCAACAGATTGGAATGCCTGGGTGCTGGGAGGGTGTATAAGCTTTTCACTGTTAAATGAGTCTGCAACATCCCTTTTGCTGGACTCCCGGTGCCTCACCCCCTCCCCAGTGGAAGATGCCCAGCAACATCTGGTACCCTGGACAGGGACTTCTAACATATGTGTTGAGGTCACCTGGTCAGAGTCCTTTATTTTCATTGCAGCTGTAATTTTGGGGTTTTGCCTGGAACAGGTTCTAGTCATTCCCCTCTCCTCACTTGCATTGCTAGACAGCACCCCCAATATGGTGTTGTTTCCGTGAGAAGGCTCCTGGGTGCCTTCAGCAGGTAAGAGTTGGGACCCCCAGGCTGGAGAGATGGTCCTGAGTTCAATTCCCAGCAACCACATGGTTGCTCACAACCATCTGTAATGAGATCTGGTGCCCTCTTCTGGTGTGTGAGCATACTTGCAAGCAGAGCACTGTATACATAATAAAAAATCTTACCCCCATCCTTGCCTCCTTTTGTGTCATCTGTCGTATTTGTCCACCTATTTGGTTAAGAAGGCACTTTTTTCTGTTTCGGTTTGCCCAGCGTCTCCATATAAGGGCTGACCACCCCCAGGAGGGGAAACCAAGGCTTGACTCCCTAATGCCATCTGTCACCCAGAGACACTGTGTGGGCATATGCCTGTGACCTAAAGAACCACAAAAATTCCTCACTAATCACAAAACATAAAGATCTGATACAATTTCCCACTTTGACTATTGTCTCCCTCTACAAAACGAGTAACCTTTCCACCTCCACCCCTCCATGTCTGGTCTCTCGTCAGCATCCAATGATGAGAAGGCAGACAGTTGGAGCCCCACAAAACGTGCTAAGGAGAGCAAGGCTACAGTTAAAACTGAATGTGCTACTTCCCTGTCAGCTCCACTCCTGCTGCGGGAGGTTACACCTTTGTGCAGTGATCTTGGAGTGCCCCAAGGTGTAGCACGATTAACAGAATACTAGAGATAGATATAGGGATTCAACCCAAAGACAAGAAAAACAAAACAGTCAGCCACTGGCTCTTACCTCTACCTCAGTCCAAAAATGGCAATTCTGCCTCCAGGAATCCCAGAATGAGACTGTGTGAGAGCTGTCTCCCATCATTTGTCCTCTCTAGGGCTGGGATTAAAGGCATACACCACTACTGCCCGGTTTCTATGGCAAACTAGTGTGGCTACTGGGATTAAAGGTGTGTGTCACCACTGCCTGGTCTGTGGCTGTTTTACTCTGTGAACATCAGACAAGCCTTATTTATTAAAAGCACAAATGAAATATCACTACACCAAGGGTCGCTTGCCCCCGAAGGCAGAAGTTCCCCAGCACTGTGGTATGACCCCCACAACTGCTGCATTCCCCCTGCCTTAGGCCTCAAAGGCTGGCAGGAGCCTCCCTGTCAGCCTTAACCAGCCCTGGATTCCCATTCCAGTAGCTGAACGCTCCCTTATCTGGAAGGGGGCTGATGAGCCAGGCCCAGATTCACCTTACCTTAAACAGGTCCTCACTCAATGGGCAACCCCAGCCTGACTTCGATTGGTGCAGTCTGCTGAGCCAGTCGCCTTTCTTAGCTTGATGGAGGAAGGTCATAATAAAGAAACTGCTTGGCCTCATAG
>NW_004949096.1:30649870-30652278 GCF_000317375.1 Microtus ochrogaster
AGTCATCGGCCAAGCAGTGTATAATTTCTGTGTGATTATTTGGGTCTGGGCAGAAGGGAAAGAGCAGTCTCTGCCTACACAGTCTAACCATTTGACATGTTTTTTTTTTTTCAATATTTTCTCAGGGAGTTTCTGCACCAGAGTCATCATAAAAGAGTCTTGCCATAGCCTCAGCAACTCAACTTCATGGGTATTCAGATTGCATGTCTTGCTCTAAGAATATATAAACTCTCAAAAGTAAAATTTAAGAACATACCAGAAAAGGATGGCACTGGTTTAGTTTAAAAGACGAATTATATTTATCATCCTTAATGTTTAATTTTCCTTCCCATGCCTTATGAGGGTGGAAGGCACTTTCCAATTTCCACAAGTTAGTCTGAACTGAAGTGCCAGATTGCAGGAGAGGACCTGCCATTCCAACTCCACGCCATCAGATAGGTTCACTAACAGAAGCACCAATTTCCACAGTTCCATTCAGATTATACCGTGTCCATTTTAGCTCTGAGTGAGAATATTTTCCTTGAGCAGGACCAAAATGGTTCCAGTGTATGATGTCTCCTTGGGATATATTAATTAACACTCGAGGATTCTTGCTCTTACACTGTTGCTAATGCACCCAATCAGATTCCTTGTTGGTGACCCACATCTCACAGAATGGTAGTCTTATGGAACTAGTATCATTAATGTCCTTTAAAACCAGATGCTTGAAGCATATAAAACATGAATGTAATCCTGGGAAGTATTGACTATGGATAGCCATACTAGAGAAGTTAATTTTAGGCACTGAGTTCCATTTCCTGTGCAACTAGGAATTCCTTGTATTCCCACAGTGTAATTGTCAATCCTCTACCTACCCTCTTCCCATGACTGAGAAGGACCTCTGTTGTCATATGGACAAGGTAGCCATGAAGACACATTAACTGCTACAGGGATCTCCCCAACTCACTGCTTTGTTAATTGGAGAATTGGGGATAAAAGCCCAGTATGTAAAGTTTGTCCCAGTCACCTGTCTAATTACCACAAGTAAGTGTATCGAGGAACAGGGAACAGATCTGTAGTATTCTGAGTCATTCGCCTCCCCTCTGTCACACAAACTCTTAAATTGTCCCCAGGTGGTAGGAAACATTGTCTGCTCCAAAGGCCTTGGCTTCCCAGAGGCATCTCAGAAGCTGATACATTCCTCTTGGCTGTGCTAGATTTTTATCAGTTTTGATGGGATATTTATTTCCTGTGGAAACATGAGCATAACCTCAGCCCTGACTTAACACTTTCCCTGGGTTTACATGGACTAACCTAATTCAGCAGCTTTCCCCCATAATCCAATGTCTTTTAGCTGCTGCTATCCCTTTTTCATTAGCATTTAATTTTTTTTTTAAAATTATAAGTTAGTAAGTAAAGCATTATGTATTCTATCTCTGGGGCATCCTTATATTCCCCTCTGTTTAACAAGCATCTCTGGATTAGAGTTTTTCTAATCTGTACTTTTGTAGCTGAATTTCTGTTTACTTACTTTAAATCGTAAATAGTTAAGAATCTCCTCTTTGTATTTTTCCAGGGGAAATTTGTAATTCCCAATGGGTAAATTTTTCTGTATTGCATCAAACATTCATTCCAAGGTTTCTGTATCAGAAGCAGCCAAGAAAATATCATCCTTACAATGATAAACAATAGACTGAAGAAATTGTTTACATACCACTTCCATTGATTAATTTTTTTGTTTGTTTGTTTTTTGTTTTGTTTTTCGAGACAGGGTTTCTCTGTAGCTTTGGAGCCTCTCCTGGAACTAGCTATTGTAGACCAGGCTAGCCTTGAACTCACAAAGATCCGCCTGCCTCTGCCTCCTGAGTTCCGGGACCAGTGGTTAATTTGTAAAATATTGACACAAAGCTGCGCTATTTAACAATCTAAGAAAGTACTTTTATTGATATCTCTTTATGGACTAGGCATTATTGTAAGTAGGCAGCACGAAGACATTTTTTTCTATTTTGTTTGTGTAAAGGAATTTTAAGCAATAAAGATCCCATAGATTGAATTATCTTATTAATAGCTCTTAGATCGGTTAACGTTTTCCATTTTTTCCATTTTTGAGATTCTGTTTTATTACAAACCACAGGAGAATTTTAAGGACTGGTAGTTTCCTCAATGTGCTTAGCATCTAACTGTGCTATTACAAGTTCCTCAAGCATTTTTTTCTTTAGTCAAGGGCCACTATTTTATCTACATAGACTTTAATATCCTTTTCTGTCTTTCAGGTTCTATATGTTTAATCCATTTTACATTTTTTTCCACCTAAAATTTTATTGTCCAAAAGTTGAGTGGAGACCTCTTGAATAGGTCAATTCAGATTTTAGGATTTTGAAAAATTACAGATGTCAACTTTGCATTTAATAGGCCCCAATCTTATTGTT
>NW_004949096.1:30653662-30658479 GCF_000317375.1 Microtus ochrogaster
TGTAACAAAGGAAGGCCAAGGGGCTGTGTGAAAACTCCAGAGCCAGGCCAGGTATAACCCAGCAGGAAGGTTTCATGGCTAGCAGAGGTTGCTTGCTATCCCTCCGGTGCCAGGTCAGTGGGACATTATACCACAACCTGGCATAAATCCCTTTTTTAAGCAAGCAAACTGTTGTGTGTGGGATGGACTGTGTAGAAAGAGATGAAGAGGGAACACCAGTTTGAAGTTACAAAACTCTCTGATTCAGGTAGTGGTAATTTTTCAATTTCAGTAATGAAAGCAGAGTTACAAAGGTGGGTAGCAAATGGAGTCCCGGGGGGACAGAGAGGGCAAGAAGTCAAGGTTAGCTCTCAGGTTTTGATATACACCATCACTCAGCCTCCTAAAGCATAACCTTTCTTACTCGGAGCTTCAATAAATTCAATCACCATATTAGAGCTCTCTGAAGACACAGATCAATGGAATGCATGTATAAAAAGAGAATTTAAGAAATTTAGATCACACAACTTCAAAATCTTCAGGGCAGGCAAGTAGGATTAAGACCCAAGGGAGATCTGGAGGCACAAGTCTTCCTTCTTGAGGGTCTTACTTTAACTAAATTACGGCTTGAATTTTTCTCACTGAACTAATTCACTGAGGTTAGGGGGTTGCATAGCTCCGTGGTAGTGCAAGGCTTGCAGAGGCTCTTGGTTTTATCCTTAGTACAGCAATTAATTATACTTATGTATTAGGGACTTTGCCAAGTGTTGAAGATAAAATTTGTGAATGTGTCCTCTTCTTTGTTGCCCTCTCTCTTGCTTAACTTTTAATCCACCTTTACGAATAGATGCGGTGTTTATAGACTGTCGCCTCACGATTTAATAATGCTGTACAACACTTCTTGAAAGTCCACCTTATGAAATATTTATTTTTAGACCAAAAATATGCAAGAAATGGAAACTAATGAGAATGGCTGGTTACTGTATATTTTTTTAAAAGATTTTTAAAACTATGAATATAGCCAGACAGTGGTGGGCGCACGCCTTTAATCCCAGCACTTGGGAGGCAGGGGCAGGCGGATCTCTGTGAGTTCCAGGACAGGCTCCAAAAGCTACAGAGAAACCCTGTCTCGAAAAACAAAACAAAACAAAAAAACCCTGAATATATCGGAAAATAAACAAAATATCTAAACTAGCTCGTCCCTTAATGTCCTTACAATGGAAGTTCAATGCCAAATGGGGGGAAAAATGCTCCTTTTTAGGTTATCATCAATTTACCTATTCGATTGCACTCTTTCAGGTGAGAGCCACAAGCCTTTTAAATGCACCCGAGGAGTCATGTGGTTTCTCAAACACCAACTTCACCAGCGCCTACCGCAGAGAGTAAACTGCAGCCTCCGCCGTCGTTAATGCTACCTTTTTACATCTAACCTCATAATGCTTCTTTTTGTTGCAGCCAGAGCTCTATGTCGAAATGTGTTTACATAACTATTTTGCTACTGGGTTGAGAACAAACTAGAGCATATGCCTGGCACACACCACGGAATTCCGAAATGTTTTCGTTAAAGAATCACCGTGCTGGCTTCCGGAGGCTCACGGAAAGGGGAAACCCCGAGAGATTGGGGTCAACTTCGATCTCCCGACCCGCACGCTGGAAGACTGCAGGAGGACGCCCCGTCTGCTGCCTCCACCCAACGCTACACGCCGCTCCCAGTCCTTTTGGAGCTGGCGATCGGTAGCCGACGGGCGAGCACCGCCCGACCCACGCGTGCGCACTTGCTTTCCTTCCAGGGGCCCCCGGCTGGGGCTGGCGTCCCCCAGCCAAGCGTCGCCCCGCCCTGCCCCGCCCGCCGCGCGCGTCGCCCGAAGGGGCGGGGCCTCGGCCGGGCGCCCAGTCAGCCACGGTCCCAGCCTGCCCCGCGCGGGCCAACGAGAACCAGCCGGGTGACTCACCTCTGCCGCGCTAACTCTTCGCAGCTCTTCCCTTCACGCACGCTCATCCCGACTTGAGATGGCGGCGGCGACGGCAGCTACGGCCGCGGCCGGCGACTCAGACTCTTGGGGTGAGCAGAAGTTCCGGCCCGAGTGCGGGCCGTGACGGCCTCGCTCCCACGCGTGGACTAACGCGACTCCCTCTCTTCCGTAGACGCGGACACGTTCTCTATGGAGGACCCGATGCGGAAGGTCGCGGGCGGCGGCACGGCTGGCGGGGACCGCTGGGAGGGCGAGGACGAGGACGAGGACGTGAAGGTAGGTGCGGGCCGGGGCGCCAGGCCGCTCGGCAGGCGCCGGCTGCGGGCCGGCGTGCAGATCGGGGGGGCCCCGGGGCGCCGCCCGGGCCTGCGGCCGTGGGTCCCGCGTGAGCGTCGGCCCAGCCGTGCCCTGGTTCCCTCGGCCGGCCGGCCATGTGGGCAGCGGGTGGCGGCGTGTCCGGCCGGACTCTGCCGAGGGTGGCGGCAGCCCGAGTCCCAGCCCATCACCGGGGGTCCGCTCCCCGGCCTGGAACCTAACTGGCGACGAGAAGTGACAGCAGCAGTCGGGTCGGCCCACGTGCAAGCTTCGCAGTCCAGAACCTCTGACCGGAACGAGCCGAGCAGATTGGAAACTCGGTTGTAGTGTTTGTCCCATATGGAAAGTAGGGAGAGCCGCCTGCCTTGCCCGGTTCGCGGCTCCCAGGTGACAGTAACTTAGATCGGCTCCTTAGTTAGGGTCGGTGGCTCGTTACAGCAGTTGGATGCAAAAAAGAGCTTGGTTTTTCCTAAACTAGAATTGGAACAGTAAAACAACTTTTAGCTCTCCCTTCCCCCACCCTGCGGTACGAAGGATGACCCGAGCGCCCAGTTAACCAGCAGGCTAGTGGACAGAAACCTAGGCCAGAACTGGGCACTGTGGAAAAGGGAAAGGTAACAGTAATTCATCTGCACGGGGATAAGCCTTGAAAAACACCCAAGATTTGGTGGTTGAAATAGACCAGGGGTCAGTGGTTTTGTTTTTCTTTGTCTTGTAAGTTCGAATCCTGTTAACCTTCATTGTTTTTGAAAACTCCCACGGCTCATCCTACAGTTTTAGATGTCATTATATTCTGTGTTCATTAAAAAAAAAAGTTAAACTCGGGAGGCAGAGGCAGGCGAATCTCTGTGAGTTCGAGGCCAGTCTGGTCTACAAAGGGAGTTCCAGGACAGGCTCCAAAGCTACAGAGAAACCCTGTCTCAAAAAACCAAAAAAAAAAAAAGTTAAAAAGTCTCAGCTTCATAACTGTATACTAGTGAAGTTTTCTTTTTCTTTTTTTTCAAGAGAGAGTTTCTCTGTGTAGCCTTGGCTGTCCTGGAACTATCTCTTGTAGACCAGGTTGGCCTCGAACTCACAGATCTGCCTGCCTCTGCCTTCCGAGTGCTGGGATTAAAGGTGTGTGCCAGTACTGTCCGGCCACTATTGAAGTTTTCAAAGTCTTCCGATATTTGTGCAGATAAAGTTTTGTATGGACTGGAAAATACTTTTTCGTCCTTTGATTAATCTAGTACTTTGTAAATCCTGCTGGTGTTCAGAATTTTGAGCTCGGTAGTCATTGTGAATTTGAATTTAATAGTAGTGTTTGGATTTTTATGTCTTGTCTCTGACTTTTGTCGAGTATGTGTCCACTTTACCAGACAGCCTGAGTTTGAGGAACGAGGTGAGGTCTGCATACATTGAAGTTAATAATGACTAATAGTTTTATTGAGTAGCCACTTGCATTTGTGTTTACCTGTTGTTTGTATTGCACTTGGTAATAATTTGTTACCAACCTGTTACCACACAACAGCAGATTTTCAGTTTTGATTTTTCACTTTTCCTAGGAAGTGGAAGTTAAGACGTAAATAAAGAAAGAAGTTAGAAAAAGGAATGGGAGTAAGTTCAAAACAAAACAGGAGGGCTGGGGAAATGAGAGGAATTGGAAATAAGTTCCAGAAAGTTGTTTGTCTGTTATGATGTCATGTAGTATCTATCTGGGATTATGGCATCTAGATGGTGTTGAGCCTGATGTTAATAATTCTCATCACTCACATTGTTTCTTAACCTTCCTAATGTTATGCCCCTTTAACATGTTGTTTTTAACATGTCCTCATGTGTGGTGACCCCCAGTCATAACATTATTTTTGTTGCTATTTCATAACTGCAATTTTGCTACTGTTATGAGTTATAATATAAATATTTGATATGCAACCCCTGTAAAAGGGTAATGCGACCCCCAAAGAGACCTATAAGTTGAGAGCTGTTATAAGTCTAAGTCTTAGAGCTAAATTTTAGAGACTTAAAGTAAGGTGTTGAAATGTTTATTTCCATTCTCATGGTACAGTATAAGAATAGTTTGACTCCTGGCTTTTAGAATTATACTAATTATAATGTTACCTTGGCATTTTCTAGATTTGTGGCCATAAGCAAGTTATACTTTCTCAATATGTAAATAGTCATAATGAGACCTGTATTACATAGTTACTTTGTTATTTTTGCTTGTTTTGTTTTGAGATAGGGTCTCACTGGGTAGCCCTGTATGTCCTAGAACTTACTGTGTAGACCAGGCTGGTGTTCAACCTCATAGAAATCTGCCTAGCTCTGCTTCGTAAGTGCTGGAATCAAAGGAGTGCAACACCATGAGAATATGTATTTTAAATGAGCCTTAAGCAGGGTCACCTAACACCTGATAGGTATTCAATAAATATTAGTTTTCAGTGATCTTTACTTTTTTTTTTAATCCTATGAACATATTTAGGCTGCTAAATGAGATTTATTTTGTGCCACATTTTATTATTTCCTGAGGCCAGAAAGATAAGTATTTTCTTTTCTTTTCTTTTTTTTTTTTTT
>NW_004949096.1:30658579-30669979 GCF_000317375.1 Microtus ochrogaster
AAACTCACAGAGATCCGCCTGCCTCTGCCTCCCGAGTGCTGGGATTAAAGGCGTGCGCCACCAACGCCCGGCTAAAGGCGTATTTTCTATAGCATTTATTTACTATTAATTTTGTGTTTTTTTTGTTTTTTTTTTTGGAGCCTGTCCTGGCACTCATTCTGTAGACCAGGCTGGCCTCAAACTCACTGAGATCCACCTGCCTCTGCCTCCCAAGTACTGGGATTAAAGGCATGCACTACCACTGTCTGCTTTCAGCATTTAATCTTTTTGTGAGGATATGCAAACAAGGTTTAATTTTCATGAAACCAAGTAATTGTAGTCCTTAAACAATTCAATGTGTGAATTTTTAAAAAAATATCCGAGTTTTAAAAAAATGCCGAGATGACCAGTGCCTGTAGTTTCAGTACTTTGGGGAAGTTGGGGGAGAATCTCTTGATTCCAGGAGTTTAGGACCAACTTTGGCAGTTGAGTGAGAGTTCTATCACAAAACTTTAGAAAGCATTATTCATTTTATGTCAGGATAAAGTAGCCTTTATAAATTGCCAGTTTAATGTTGTTTATTTAGTTACTCGCTCTGATTGTCCTTTTCAGAAGCTATTTTGCGGTGGCAAAAATGGACTTAAGTTGCAGACCTCTTAAAGGATAGACTTTTTCCCAGTAAAAAGGTGAGAAGTGACTAGAAATGGTGCAGAGGTTAAGAACAGCAGCCTCTTCCTGAGGACCAGAGTTAGATTCCTAGGGCTCCTGTGACTTTGCATCTGGAGTCTGTTCTTGTAGACACGTACATACACACTCAGACAGGCAGGCAGATACACATCTATGTATGTATGTAAATAAGTGGAGCATACATTTCTGGCATTATTTACTTGGACCTTTCTTACTATCCTGATACACAGAGGTCTGGAGAGAATGTTTTACTTTGTGTATATGACTGGAATGATGTGCAGGATGTAGACACAGGATTGAGCACTTAATGGAAGCAGGGACAACGCAGCTTTAAAACCATTTTACTGGATTGCCAACATTCCCATTGAACAAGTTACAAATTAGGTTTATTCAAAAGGTATACAGATTTTTAGAGGAAGCTTCTGGACTGTGTTCAACTCTCTCAAGCATTTGTTTTGTTTTTATCTGTGTATGTTTAGTTTTTTTAGTCAGGATCTCATGTGGCCCCAACCTGGCCCTTGTGTAGCCAGTTGAATTCTGTGACCTTGAATCCTGATCCCCTTGCTTTTACCTTGAATACTAGGATTGCAGGCCTGTACAACTACCCCCAGTTGATGCTGACTTGGGGATAGAGTCCAGGGCAAGCCAACAACTGAGTTACATCTTCAGCCCTCAGCCAGTTCTTTCTCTAGATAAATTGATTTATTACACATAATCTCAAGAGAATTTACCCAGGTAAAAACTGAGCATTAAGCAGTCATGTCCTACTCATTTTCTTTAAGGATCTATCCAAAGTAATAGTTTAAAATTTCCAGAGTAAGGGCATTTTTCAAGTATTCTGAAGAACAGGATTTATACTTTAGTGTGTTTTTTTTTTAAAGATTTATTTATTTATTATGTATACAACATTCTACCTTCATGTATGTCCACACGCCAGAGGGTGCCAGATCTCATTACAGATGGTTGTGAGCCACCATGTGGTTGCTGGGAATTGAACTCAGAACCTCTGGAAGAGCAGCCAGTGCTCCTAACCACTGAGCCATCTCTCCAGCCCTATTTTAGTGTGTTTTTATATTTTAATTTTGAGCCAGGATCTCCAGTTTGGATCTTCCTGCTTCAGCCATCCAAGTTTTTTGATTATATATGCCTGTCTCATGAAGATCTGTGTTTTAGAGAAAACACCTTCTGATACTCAGAAGGTGACCATTTTGCATAAATAGGTATCTTTTTGTTTTCTTTAAATTGGTGTCTCCTAAAGCCGAGGATTTTGTCAGATTCACTGTGTACCTAAGGATAACCTTGGACTCTGATCTCTTGGCTTGGGCTTCCCAAGTGCTGGGATTACAAGTGTGTGCTATGAGGCCTGACTTATGCAGTTCCAGTGATCAAACTCAGGATGTCCTGACTCTACCAATTGGGCTATCTCCCCAACCCTGTTTTATTTGGGAAGTGGGAGAGGCAGTCGAGTTATGTAGACGAGACTGGACTTGAATTCTCCAGGTTCTCCAGCCTTAGCCTTCTGAGTGCTGGAATTACAAGTGGTTGCCACCATGCTTTTCTGAAAATTTGTACGTTGGAGAGATTATTTTTCTAAATTTTACAGAAAATTACAAATATGCAGGAATAGTTTAATAAGTTCTTCACTGTTTCTTGATCCTCAACTGAATGAAGAGAGTGACCATCATTTTTTTTCCCCTGAGGCAGCCTGGATGGCCAAGGCTGTCCTTACAACCCCTGTCAGTTCTGCTTTAGCCTCCCAAGTGCTGAGATTATAGCGTGAAGGAGCCACCATGTCTGACCTTTGAACAGATTACTGTTAAGAAAATTCCAATCATTTCAGTATTGTAATACTTTTTGTAAAATAGCAGGTTTTTACTTAGCTTTTTATAACTATTGTTGTTGTTATTTTGCAGTTACTGGAGTGTAAACCCAAGTGCTTACACTTAATATGCTATCATTGGATTTCATTTTCAATCCTAAAACATACTTTCATTTTTTTTCCCTTTTTTGTGTGGGTGCATGTGCCACATTGTATGCCTGGCAATCAGAAGATAACTTCAGAGTCAGTTATCTCAACAAGAATTTTTTGTTCTTGTTTTGTTTTGTTTTTGAGACAGAGTTTCTGTACGTAACAGCTCTGGCTGTCTTGGAACTCACTTTGTAGACTAGGCTGGCCTCAACTCACAGAGATCTATCTGTTTCTGCCTTCCAAGTTCTGGGATTAAAGATGTGTGCTACCACTGTCCGACTCAGTGTTTAGTTTTTTGATTGTGATACTGCTCAGCCAAGAATGTAGAGTTTGTTAATAATCACTCTGAATATAAGACAGGTAGACATTGAGCTAGAACACAACTGAGTGCTGAATCAAACTTAAATGAATTGGATTGCATGGAGTAGAATTTACTGAAACAATTACATTGACTTAAGAAAGATGATAGAACATTTATTTAACTTTCTTTCATAAACTGAATTTTTATGAGAAGTCTAGCCCTGTCAGTGCTGAGGCTGTTTAGAGCAGAAACCAACACATAATTTACAGAGTACTAAGAAGTTGTTTTTCCAGTAAGATTATGATGTATTTTGTGGGCTGGAGATATAGCTCAGGTGATAATAGAGTGCTTGCCTAGGATACATGAAGCTCTGGATTCCATTTCCAGCATTACAAAAACATGATTGTGGTGCCTTCCTATAATCTCAGTGAGGGTAAGAAGTTCAAAGTCATCCACTCATAGGAAGAGTGGGCTATTCTACCTTTAAAAGAAATGTGAATCAGAAAGTTTTGCTGTGTCTAAAAACTAAATTATTTAAGGAGAAAAGGAGAGAAGTATATGTTAGCTCCTGGGATATTGCTATGAGGCAAAAGCCTTTTAACTACTCTTTTGAAGCTATTCCTGTTTGACAATCTATATATAAATATGTCTTCCTTCAGCTGGAAATCATTTTCAGACTTGAATATATTCTCTCATTGCATATGACACTCAACATTTCGGTATTGTAAAAATGGCAGAACCAGCCAACTGCTAAGTACTTTATTATAAATTTAAGTACATATATATAATATGTGTACGTATATACATACAAAACAAAATAAAATTTGTTTTGATTTTAATACTTGGTTGTGTTTGGTTAGAAAAAAAGATATTGAGGGGCAGCCTTATGCCTTTAATCTAGCACTTGGGAGGCAGGCAGATATCTTGTAAGTCCAAGGCCAGCCTGGTCTACAGAGTTCCAGGACAGTCAGGGCTGTTACACAGAGAAACCCTGTCTTTTTTTTTGTTTTGTTTTTGTTTTTTGAGACAGGGTTTCTCTGTAGCTTTAGAGCCTGTCCTGGAATTAGCTCTTGTAGACCAGGCTGGCCTCGAACTCACAGAGATCCGCCTGCCTCTGCCTCCCGAATGCTGGGATTAAAGGTGTGCGCCACTACCATTTGAGAAACTGTGTCTTGAACTTGAAAAGCAGCCATCTCTTTCAGACAAATGATTCAATTCGAATGATATTAGGCATAAGGAAATTATAAACAGTCTCTCTTCTAAAGAAGCTGGCCATTACAGGAAGGCAATCAATGTTTTTGTTTTTGTTACAGTCTCATGGTCCCAGCTGGCCTAGAACTCCACACGTAACAGAGGATGGCCATGAACTCCTTATCCTCCTGTCTCCACTCTCCAGCTGCTGAAATTACAGGCATGAGCCACCAGGATACCTGGATCAGATTTCTGGAGTGTCTGTTGTTTGTTTCGTTAATGGAGATTGAATCCAGGACCTCATGCGAGTTGTGCGGATGCTGTCTCAATTGAGATATATTCCCAGTTTCTGGGAAAGGCATTTTTAATAGGATATTAATAGATTGTATCTTGAACCAAATAACACTTAGGTCTTTTTTATTTTGAAGTGATAGATAAGCTTACTGTCTATTTTAAGTGTCTTGCAACACTTTTGTCATTTTATCTGAAAACTTGCCAGTGTTTACAGAGTTCTTGTGTTTACAGGATAGTCTGCACAGTTTTTTTTTTTTTTTTTTTTTCTAGACAGGGTTTCGCTGTGGCTTTGGAGCCTGTCCTGGAACTAGCTCTGAAGACCAGGCTGGTCTCAAACTCACAGAGATCCGCCTGCCTCTGCCTCCCGAGTGCTGGGATTAAAGGCGTGCGCCACCATCGCCCGGCTAGTTTTTTTTTTTTTTAATAGCAATTGTGGTAGGTATTCTATGCCCTACATTAAATTTTTAGGACTTGCTAATTTCGTAGCTAAAGAACTAAAATTTTAAAAATTCCGGTGGAAAGCTACTAAGCCTTCTTTGATAGTTCTGTGTACTCTTAAGAAAATATAATTTAGTAGTAACTTCAGGGCAGGTTTGTTGCATGTATTTGAAGGTAATGATGATAGACAGTGTCTTGCCTTTCATGGTCCTTTGTGCATTGGGGCGGGGTCACGACTCTGCCTAGAATTTGTTTACAGGAACTGCCTCTTTGGCTACTAAAACCCTTTCTGGCCTGGCTTAGTGACATTGCCACAAATTCCAGCATTCTGGAGGTAGAAGTCAGAGGATTATGAGTTCAAGGCCAGCCTGAGCTACACAGCAAGACCCTACCACAATGTCCTACACCCCCACTGGGAAAAAAAGGGATTCTGATAAAATGGGGAATTTCTAGGGAGCCTCCTGTTTGCATGGATGGGAGCTGGGTTATCTTTTATAGGAAACCATTTCATAATAGGGACATGGTATATAGAGTTGGTGTGGATGAGCTACTAAGGGTGCTTCTCTGTGTTGAAGGTATCACCATCACCAGGGTACTATTTATTTTCAGTGATAGTTCTCTCTTGGCTTTGTGGTACCAGACAGACTTCAAGATTTTTAAATTTCTAAACAAAATAATAGGCACCCTGAGTTTTGAAGGTGTGTAATTAATATAGTTTTATGTATCTGGGCACATTTTACATATTAGCATGTACCTAACTGTGCTTTTTTTTTTTGAGATTCCCTATGATCTAGGGGAGTTCATTCTGGAACTAATTGAAAGGACAAATATTAATAGGAGAAAGTCAGTTTGCAGTTACTTTATATTCTGAGTCTCAGGAAGTTCTTTTGTCACTTTGAACCACTCAATGCAAGTCCCTATATTGTTTCTTACTAAGATCATTTGTTGGCTATATCCCGGATCACAGTTTTTTCTGTAAAAAGGGATGCTGCTGCCATATATTGAGAAGAGTTACGAGAATTAGCCTTAATGTTACAACAAGAAAAAGCTTCTAGCATAATTTTGGGTGTAAAGTAAATGTTCATCAATATGTTCTGTTACTATTATTAACTCGGTTTTAAATCTGCACTTACTGGAAATACAGTACCCTCCTATCTGAAGCACTGTCTAAGCAGCATATTTCAGACCCTGAAATACTTGATAGTTAACTTCTGTTGGTAGCTCTTTGGTTCTCTTTGTACTACAGTTTTCATGTGAAAACTAAGGCATAGTAGTAAGGTAATAATACAAACTTTTTTTATTTTTAATTTTTTGTTTGTTTGTTTTTTGAGATAGGGTTTCTCTGTGAAGTCCTAGCTGACCTGGAACTTGCTTTGTAGAGCAAGCTGGCCTTGAACTCAGAGATCCACTTGCTTCTGCCTCCCAAGTACTGGGATTAAAGGTGTTTGCCACCACTGCCTGCCTCTGATTTTTTATTTCCAACTCTAATATCTTAGTTACTTAAATAATGAATAATTAATTTGTTTTCAGTCTGATAAAACTCGAAACCATGAGTTAAATTGACAAGTGATTGTAAAAATATATTTTTTACTGGTGAGTTAGCTCATTGGGTAAGAGCACTGGCTGCTCTTCCAGAGAATCCAGGTTAGATTTCCCAGCACTCACATGGTAGCTTACAACTGTAACTCCAGTTCCAGGACATCTGAATCCTCTCTGGACTCCCTGGTCACACAAGTGGTACATAGGCATGCATGAAGGCTGAACATCCAAACACAGAAAATAGAATGTTTTAGAAACTTATACATACACATACTTATTTGCATATGAAATTATTCCAATAGATTTTTAATTTCTTTGCTGGATGTACAAACTTGTTTTTATTGAGGTTTAATATATATATATATCTGCATTGATTTAGACCTGTGGTCTGTAATGCTATAAAACTAGACGCTTGTGTTTGTGTCATAGCTGTGGTATTAGTCAGCTGTTGCCTCTTGTAATGGCATTAGGGCTTCCTGCTTTGCATCTTCCCTCTGATGGCTCATCTTTAAATGACATGTCATACTGTGCTGGTGGTTGCTGAGACTGTGTTCTACCTATAGATTAAAGCACAATTTAAATTGAGGGCTGTCTCTATCCCTGCTAAACTGGAATCTTGTAAATTCTACAGTGTCTTCAGAAAATTGTTTGACATTAGGTTTATATGTAGCTCAGTATAGAGTTAGGCATAGAAAAACAGATTATAGGTCTACCTCAGAGTGCCTTGCCTGGCTTAAGGAGGCAGAGCCATAAAGGGATGAATAGTTCTTCACTTGTCTCTAATACTGTGCCTAAAAATACTGTGTAATTTGATTCATTGACTGTGATTGTGTTGTAAGCAATACCGCTGGAAACAAATAACCCATTGATTAGAGAGCAGCATCTGGTGAACGAAACAACTGAAAAGCAATGGGCGGTACACACACATAGGTAATCTCAGAATGCATTAAGGGAAGGCAAGAGGATCAGTTCAAGGCCATTTTGGGCTATATAGGTAGACTTTGTCAAATTAAAATAAGACAGCAACTTACTTAAGGCTTATAAATTTGAGCTTGGTTATCTTGTATTTTTAATTGGTAAGCTTTTTATGGCATTAGATAAGTAGATATAAAGACTTATGGAAAAACAAACATAACAGTAAAAACATTAAATATCCTAACGGGGGCTGGCTCACAACCATCTGTAATGAGATCTGGTGCCCTCTTCTGGCCTTCAGATATACATGCAGACAGAACACTGTATATATAATGAATAAAAAAATCCTAAAATGGGGAATGACATTAAACACGCATTATTTTATGTATGCAGACATTAAACATACCATAAAGCTTCTGTAATGAAAGCAGTGTGGTAGTAAATGGGCGTTAGTTCCACTTTAACCTCTGCACTCAGGAGATACAACAGGGTCACTGCAAGCTTTAGTCTATATGACAAGGTCTGTGGTTTTTACTATAGATAGATCAGGGGTCTAAATAAACTTTTTTTTTCAAGATATATATATTTATTATATATACAACTTTCTGCCTCCATGTATACCCAAACGCCAGAGGAGGGCGCCAGATCTCATTACAGATGGTTTGGAGCCACCTTGTGGTTTCTGGGAATTGAACTCAGGACCTCTAGGAAGAGCAGATGGCGCTCTTAACCACTGAGCCATCTCTCCAGCCCACAGGGGTCTAAATAAAAAACAATGAAACAATATACATTCTAGAAGAAAACATGGTGAATTCTTTGGTGTGAGATTTTTTTGACGTAATGCAAATCTAATTGCAAATATAGAGGTAGCAAAAGCCAGTGACTCATAGATTTTACTGTATTTGGAGGACAGTTTCATTAAGAGAGGAACAGAAAAGGGTGCCTATTGTCTCTGTTCTGTTCACTAGTGTACTGGAGATTAGCAAGTACAATTAGAGGAATTAATTCGTCAGGCTGGTGTGGAGGGCCTTCTTCATGTCTTCAATCTCATCACTTGGAGGCAGAGGTGGGGAGATCGCTGAGTTGGAGGCCTGCATGGAATATATAGTGAAACCCTGTCTCAAAAGTCAAGAAGTAGTGCGCCCTTTCTGTTGTTTTTAGGTGATGTGTACTGGTTGTATAGTATATCCCTTATCTAGAACACTTGGGGCAGAAATACTTCCATTTAGGGGCTTTTTTTGCTTCAGATTTTGAGGTGTATATATGTATATGTAATGGTATGGGACCCAAGTAAACATGAAATTCTTTTGTTTTAAATATACCTTATACCCATAACTGGAAGGTAATTTTATACATTATTTTAAGCATTCTGTTTGACAAAAAAATCTATCTATCTGGGTCAGATGTGGACTTTTCTGTTGTTATTTTTATTTTTTGGTAGTACTGGGGAGTTAACCTAGGGTCTTGTGCATGCCAAGCAAGCAATTTATTATATAATTTCCCTGCTCGCTCGTTCTCTCTCTCTCTCTCTCTCTCTCTCTCTCAATTTGAAACAGGATTACTCACTTCGTAGAGGCAGGCCTTAAACTTTGATTTACCTTTCAAGTAGCTGGGATTATAATCAGGCTTGTGGTACTAGGTCCATTTGTTGTAAGTATGGAATATTTTTCTTTCCTTCTTCGAGATAGCCCTAGCTGTTCTGGAACTCACTCTGTAGGCTGGCCTCAACTCACTGAGATCCGCCTGCCTCTACCTTCCAAATGCTGGGATTAAAGGCATGCAGCACCCCCACTCCCACCCCAAGTATGGAATAGTCTTGTGCCAACATGTTGATGATACTCAAGAATGTTTTGAATTCTGAAACATTGCAAATTTTTCAATTAGAGAATTATAAGTAAGGAATTGATAATAAATCTTAAGTGGTAAAATTGCTGTTCAAAGGCTGGGTGTGATAACCTGTACTCCAACCACTTGGGAAGTGGAGGCAGAAAGACCAGGAAGGAGTTCAAGGCCAGGCTAGGCTATACTGGACTCTGTCCTTCACTAACGTTCAAAGCCCAGTAACCTTTGCTACATACAAATAACTAATTATAGGGCATGATGGGAGCAAGGGAAACTTAACTTACAAAAGCAACAGAATGCTAGGAACAGACCCAAAGAAAAACATGTAACACTTATTTACTCCTGAGATACGGAATTAGACTTGAAAAAATGGAAAGATAACCATTGGCTAAGGGCCTTACTGTTACAAAGGCTATAATAACAAAATTACCAACAAACTTGTTTGTGCAGAGTTAACCATAGAGATCCCCCCCCCCCAGTGTTTACAGGGTTTTTCTGTAGCTTTTGGACCCCATCCTGGAACTAACTTGTAGACCAGGCTGGCCTTTAACTCAAAGAGATCCACTTGCCTCTGCCTTCCGAGTGCTGGGATTAAAGGCGTGCGCCACCACCACCCCGCAAACGTAGAAATCTTGTGGGAAAGAAAATGTGTAAGAATTACTAACGGAGGGGCTGGAGAGATGATGGCTCAGTGGTTAAGAGCATTGCCTGCTCTTCCAAAGGTTCTGAGTTCAATTCCCAGCAACCACATGGTGGCTCACAACCATCTATAATGAGGTCTGGTGCCCTCTTCTGGCCTGCAGACATACACACAGACAGAATATTGTATACATAACAAATAAATAAATATAAAACAAAGAATTACTAATGGAGGTTCTTGTCTTCAGGATAACTGGGATGATGATGATGACGAAAATAAAGAGGAAGCAGAAGTAAAACCAGGTGAGCCACTGATGCTGCTTCGTTGTTTTAAACCAAATCTCTCTGTATATTTTCTTTTTTCTTGTACTTTTGTACAACAGTCAGATTAAGTACCTATGGGTTTTCTGTTTGATTGCTGGGTCATCTAGGTAGGAGAAAAGAGTAGAGGAAATGGTGTTGTTTGAATAATCTTATTTGTCTATTTGGATCTTTGGGGATAAGATTTGAAAGGAAAAGGAAGAGTACTGGAACTTCTATCATTTCCAGAATATCACCATAAGACTCTGAAAGCTAGGGAGGTTTTGTCTCTTCGCGTGTTCAACTATCATATCTGCCTAAGCTACAGACTAGAAAGTATTCAATATAATTGTAAATAAAATATTTCTTTCAGAAGTAAAAATTTCAGAAAAGAAAAAAATAGCAGAAAAGATAAAAGAGAAAGAACGGCAGCAGAAGAAAAGGCAAGAAGAAATTAGAAAGAGGGTAAGTTCTGTCAGTTTCCGTAAAATGCATACAGAATTCATCATGTGTCAGTTGTGGTACAGCGTCTTAACTGGCTGCAAATATTACCTCACAACCTGAAGGGCTCTGTAAAGACAAAGTGGATATACCATAAGATAGGTGCATCCCAGAGCAAAGGGATTTTTGGTGCAAAAATCCAAACCAGAAGTCTTACATCTGAAAATATTTTCAGTTTCATCAGAACAGTTAGATTGTGCAGTGACCACACTTAATGTTTTTGCTAGCACCTGCAGTTTTGCTTTTTTTTTTTCTTTCAGTGCTGGGATTGAATTCAGGGCCTCATGCGTGTAAGTGATCCCTCTGCCACTGAGCTGTATGTCCAGCCCACCCGCAGCTATTTCTAGTCACAGTCATACACAGAGAATACACTGAGCAAACCTTTGTCATGTCCTAAAGTGCTTTTATTCTCGATTATTTGTAGCAGGATCCAGAAGTATTGTTGTATTTATTAATTTTTTTAATAGGAAACATTTCATAATTCAAACTATAAGACACTTCTAATTCCTTATTCTGTCTTTCCCACTATCCCTCATGTAAACACTTGTTCCTTATCTTTCCATCACACCTTAATATTTCTGTGTGTATTATCTCCAGCTCTCTTTGAGACAGAGAGACAGACTGACCTTGAGCTTGATTTTCTCCTGCCTCCACTTCCCAAGTACTGAGATTACAGATGTGTACCGCTAACTGGCTGTCCTTTCTTCTGTAGTTTCCACTTCATTTTTATTTACTTTACTGTAGAAATCTTCCCATACATAACATGGAAATACTCTAATACTTTACTTTTTGTTGTTGTTGTTTT
>NW_004949096.1:30670130-30693384 GCF_000317375.1 Microtus ochrogaster
AGTGCTGGGATTAAAGGCGTGCGCCACCACCGCCCGGCTTGTTCTGTTTCTTTTTGAGACAGGGTTTCTCTGTGTAGCCTTTGCTGTCCTGGAACTCACTTTGTAGACCAGGCTGGCCTTAAACTCAGAGATCTGTTTGCATGCCTCTGCTTCCTGAGTGGAATTAAAGGCTGCACCACCACCCCCTTGACTTCTTTACTTTTTGTTAAAAAAAGATCTTCAAATATGAAAGTAGGAAAATAATCAGGAATAGTGGTGTACTCTTGAAATCCCAGTACTCTGGAAGTGTGAATTACATTACTGTAAGTTCAAGACTAGCCTGAGTTGTATTGTAAAGCCCAGTCCCATAAAGCCAAATGTTGGTGGTATCCATACCTATAATCCTGGCAGGTAGGAGGCAGAAAGAGGAGGATTGCTAAAAATTGTATGCTAGCCTGGTGTATATAGCAAGTTCTAGGTCATCCAGGGCTACGTAGTGTGAGACTGTCTCAAAAACAACAAATATCACCTAATATTGTTAATGTGTCCCCAGATTTGTTTCAGCTATTTTTGTTTTGCTTAATATAACTAATATACATTTTATCTTTAAACCTCTGAAAGGGGGATTTTTTCATATCAGGTTGTATTTATGCAATATACTTGATATTTTAGAAAACTGTATTTTTAGCTGTGTCTGTATAGCTTGTTTTTACCAGAAAGAGATGTAGCATGGGATCTGAATCTGTGAGATGCAGCTCATTGATGGAGTGCTTGCTTGTGTGAAAGGTGCTATGGTCAGTCTGCTTTATGTGGGGAGACAGTGTCTCTGTGTAACTCTGTCTCTCCTGGGATTCGCTCTGTAGACCAGGCTGGCCTCAAATTCAGATCCACTTGCCTCTGCCTCCAAGTGCTGGGATTAAAGGTGTGTGCCACCATGTCTGACTCTGCCAAAAAAATAATTCTTTGTTTTCATATAAACTTGTTAATAAGGTTTTTGTAACTTGTGTTTTACTCAAGCACAGTAGTTTATTGTTTGAGACTTTTATACTTGTTTATAATGTGTCTAGTTGAAACCCCTAGTTCCTCCTGTCTTCCCCATTACTCTCCTTCCCAACTTCATATGCTGTTTTTAAAAACTAAAGAGTCTACTTGGTGCTGCCAGTGTGTAGATGGGTACAGGACCATCTACAAAACCCTGTGTTCAATCCTTCGCACTTCATAAAACAATGTGGCACTACATGCCTATAACCCCATTGCTTGGGAGATGGAAGCAGGAGGATAAGAAGTTTGAGTAATCCTAAATTAGGTAGTGAGCTTGAGACCAGCTCGGGGGCAGGGGCTAGGGGAGGCTGTCCTTAATGCTTGTTCACACCACCACCACCACCACCATGTATGGTGCACACATATGAATGAAAAAACATTGACGTTTCAACCAGGTTGTGGTTCTGCATGCCTATAATCCCACTGAGAGAGTTACAGGTTTGAGGATAGAGTAGCCTGGGACAGAAGAGATCATGTCTCAGTAAAGAAGCAGACATTTGTAAGAGCTGTGCATGGTGGCGTATACGTGTACTCTCATCCCTCCTTACTGCATGAGACTATCTCAAAAGAATTTAGAAATCAAGAAACAAAACTATAACGTGTTAAGGAATAAAATTTAAAGCTCTGAAGTAGAGTTTAGGGTTTGTTTTGTTTTCCGAGACATGGTTTCTCTGTGTAACAGCCCTGTCTGTCCTAGAGCTCTGTAGACCAGGCTGGCCTAGAACTCCCAAGTGCTGGGATTAAAGACATGCACCACCACCACCTGGCTAGGTTTTCAGGCTTTTATATTAGTCTCCAACTTGAGGAGACCTTGACTTGAGTGTTAGTTTGTCTTAAGCCTGACATTGAGATATTTTCAGTTTTGATCTTTGTCTAGGTCTAAAGACACTTGGAAATATTCCATTTTTCTTTTTTTTTTAACCTCTTTACATTTCCACTCCATGAACAAGGAAATGTGTTTTCAGGGGCTGGAGAGATGGCTCAGTGGTTAAGAGCATTGCCTGCTCTTCCAAAGGTCCTGAGTTCAATTCCCGGCAACCACATGGTGGCTCACAACCATCTGTAATGAGGTCTGGTGCCCTCTTCTGGCCTGCAGACATACACACAGACAGAATATTGTATGAATAATGAATAAATAAATATAAAAAAAGAAAAAAAGAAATGTGTTTTCAACATGAAAATTTGCATAGGTAGGAACATGCAGGTGCTTGTATTATTCCCCAATAACTGTTATCTGTAGAAAAGACACCAGTTACTATCTACCCTTTCAGAGGGCTGGGGGGATAAGTGAGAACTTTACATTACTGAGGTGTCATGTTGGTTTACATTTAGATTACATGTTAGATTACATTTGTAAGTCTAAAATAAAATAAAACTTTTTTTAATGGTTTGAAAACATCTTTAATGTCTATATTGCCAGATGAACAGTGTGTTAAACCTTCTGTAGTTAATGTCACTAGATTTACTTGCAATTATAAATAGTATTCCAGCGGATATCTTTGTGTTCAGCTCAGGTTTCTCCACCTCCTCCCATCCTATTTTATGTGTATTCGTGTTTAGCTTGCATGCTTGCCTGTCTATCTACCACTTCAGTGCCTGGTGCCCTTGGAGGCCAAAAGAGCACATTGGATTCCCTCGAATTGGAGTTGTAGGTGGTTGTGAACCCCCGTGTGGGTGCTGGGAAGAACACTTGGTCTTCTAGAAGAACAGCCAGTGGTAATCTTTGCCACTGAGCCATCTCAGTGCCTCCTCTCTTTTAAAAAAAAAAAAAAAAGGTTTTTGAGTGTCTTGTGTGTATGTATATTTGTTCTGTGTTCATGTGGTACCTGTGTATCTCCTGGAACTAGATTTTTAAGTGCTGGGATTTGAACCCCTGTTCTATGGAAGAGCAGCTAGTGCTCTTAACCACTGAGCCATCTCTTCAGCCCCCTGCCCCCATCTCAGGTTTCTTTCCTTTCTTTTTTTTTTAAATATTTATTTATTTATTATGTATCCAATATTCTGTGTGTATGCCTGCAGGCCAGAAGAGGGCACCAGACCCCATTACAGATGGTTGTGAGCCAACATGTGGTTGCTGGGAATTGAACTCAGGACCTTTGGAAGAGCAGGCAATGCTCTCAACCTCTGAGCCATCTCTCCAGCCTCCCCCCATCTCAGGTTTCTTAACACAAATATTTATTATAGAATTGATGAAAGCGGGGGCTGGAGAGATGGCTCAGTGGTTAAGAGCACTGGACATTCTTCCAGAGGACTTGGGTTCGATTCCCAGCATCCACATGGCCACTTACAACTATCTGTAACTCCAGTTCCAGGGGATCTTATATGATACCTTCGCACCAATGCACATAAAATAAAGTTAAAAAAAAAAGAATTGATGAAAGCATGTAGAAATATTTTAAGATGCCCGATAGAAGTCTCCATATTCTAGAAAGGTTGCTCAATGTCTGTTGTGGCATCCTGTGAAGAGTGCCGTTTCATCTTACCTATAATTTCATCCACTCATTTTTAACAAGTGGA
This sequence comes from Microtus ochrogaster, assembly GCF_000317375.1. NCBI lineage: Eukaryota > Metazoa > Chordata > Mammalia > Rodentia > Cricetidae > Microtus > Microtus ochrogaster. Next base: position 30,673,668 of record NW_004949096.1, read on the forward strand.
TGGGGAACTAAATAGCCTCTACCTTCCTGGGTTCAAATATTACTCCTATTATTGTGTGTAAGTTGTTTTACCTCTCTGTGTCTCCATGCTTTATTTAATTATCTATATAATTGAGATATGAATATCATTTAAAGTGTTTAGAAGAGTGCCAAAATACAGTAATCATTTGTATGATTACAAGTATGTGCTTGCTTCTTTGTGTAAGTGCTGATGACATAAAATTCATACAATATAAAAATATACTCTGTCCGCTATAAGCTCGTCTTTCACAAGTGAAACTTGTGTTTCATTTTAGTTAGAAGAGTCTGAAGAACCTAAAGTGCTAACACCTGAAGAGCAATTAGCAGATAAACTTCGGCTAAAGAAGCTACAGGAAGAGTCAGACCTTGAATTAGCAAAAGAAACTTTTGGTAAGATGGTGGGTGCAGTGTTGAACTACTCCAGGGGAAAAACCTTATCTGTGAGAGATCAAAAACTATGCTTGTTTTTATTTATTTATTTATGGTTTTTCGAGGCAGGGTTTCTCTGTGGTTTTGGAGCCTGTCCTGGAACTAGCTCTTGTAGACCAGGCTGGTCTCGAACTCACAGAGACCCGCCTGCCTCTGCCTCCCGAGTGCTGGGATTAAAGGCGTGTGCCACCACCGCCCGGCAAAAACTGTTTTTAAAGGACGCACACATTCTAATTGAGATTAGAACACTGTTTTAAGCTCTTGTTTATATATTTAAGATTACTTGACAAAGTATAGACATGTTTTCAAATTTTTTGAGTAATATTTTATAGTATCATATATATAAAACATCATTTGTAACACATGCCCATATTCCTAACACTTGAAAGCTGAGACAGGAGAGTCAGAAGTGGTGGTTAACTAGGGCTATATAGCAAGAAGGCCTCCCAATGCCCTCCGAAAGATGCCAGTAGACCAGTAAAGTGTACTGTTGCCTAAACTTATGAACTGGATAGATTCTGCTGTCTATGGCTTTGAAATTGAAATACCCAACTGTCTTTGGGGGTATCCTATTGCCGTAAGTCCAGATAGGACTTGGACAGAGCAGTTTGGTCCATGTAGAATATTCAGTTTTGGCTTTGCCTTGTGTTCAGGGTTGTTTCTCTTTTTTTGGCCTTCATAATACCCTACCTTTCAGGGCCATCATTTATCTTACAGCTTATATAGTCCATCATCAGGGAAGTCAGGCAGAACAGGAACTGAAGCAAAAGTCATGGAGGATTGCTGCTTATTAGCTTGTCCCGTAGGGCTTGTTCAGTCTGCTTACTTATAATTCCCAAGACCACCTGCCCAGGGGTGGCATTGCCCACAGTGAGCTGGGCTGTCCCACATAAATCAAAAATCAAGAAAATGTACTGCAGGCCAATCTGGTGGGGGCATTTTCTCAGTTGAGGTTCCCACTTCTCAGAGGACTCTAGTTTGTCATGTTGCCATAGAACTAGCCAGCATACCTAAGGAAGAGTTAAAAGAAATAGAGAAATACAGACTGCTTCATTTGTCAAGTTTGTCCTTACCTGGTGTGAAAAAATTCACCAGCCCCTTCTCTAGAACAAAAGGCTTGCTTGTTCCCCTTTAGGAAAGTGTGTTCATACCCTCAATGGGTTTCTAGCAGTGTTGGCTGTAACTGTGGGTGTTCCTCTCTTCAGGACAGCCCATGTGTGTATGCTCAGTGCAGAAAATCTCATGGGGGTACCAGTTGCAAATTAAGAAATGGAAAATGAGCTAACAGTCACTATTTGGTTAATAGGAATTGAATTTGTGGTTTTGCTAGATCATTATTTGACATTGAAAAAGATATGTTAAGAAGCATACATACTTTTAACCTAGAATTTTAGAATTTAGATTATTTTTCTCAGGTTTTAACACATGGTTACTTCTGTTTAATTTTTGAAGTTAGCTAATTATTTTTATCATATCCGTCTCCTTATCCTTTCCCATCTTTGTAAAAAGTTTTGTTTTTACATTTATTGGGTTTCCGTACCCAAGGATGCTTGTGGAAGCCAGAGGACAGCTTGTGGAGTTGCTGCCATGGGGGTTCAAGGGATTGATTGAATGTAGGTGGTCACACCTATCCCTTTTGTCTTTCTTGGACAGATCTTTTGAGAGCATCCTTCTTTGAACAGCTAGTAAATTCTGTGGATTCCTTTTCTAGTTACAGCTTTTGTTTTTGAGACAGGGTCTTTGTAGCTCTGACTGGTGTAGAACTTACTAAATAGACCAGGTTGGCATGGAACTCAGAGAAATTTGCCTCTGCTTCCTGAATGCTAGGATTAAAGGTGTTTCTAATACTTCAGTTGGAACAGGAATCAAACCTCAAAACAAATCCATGACATACACAGAATTCAAGATTTTTAGTTTTTAGTGCAGGGGATTGAACTCAGGGCTTCATATAAGTTAGGCAAGCACTATGTGAGTAAGTTACATTCTCAGCCCCTATTTAGTAATTTACTGGTTGGTGGTTTTCTTTTTTCAGACAGGTTCTTGCCAGGCTGGCCTTGAATTCTTCATCCTCCCAAATGCTGGGATTATAAATGTTTGTAACTACTCAACTTCATATGTTTTTTTTTTTTTATTGGTAGTAGTTGACAGTATTGTAAGCAGACAATGATGGGGTTTGTTATTAAATATGATTGTTGCCTAAAATAAAAATGGAAGAAAATGCTAAATTGGAGGTCAGTAAAATTCAAGATAAAATAAATTTTTTTTAATATTTGAATTTCAGAGGCACCCTTCTGAATTCTGTCCAGGAACTCCCACTGGCCCAGGTTAAAAAGTTCAGTAGTTAGTTTAAAAAGCTTCCTAGGGCTGGAGTGGTGGCTCAGTGGCTAATAAGCCTGATAACCTGAGTTTGATTCCCCAGAACCCTCATTGGTGGAAGGAGTGAAAGTTATCCTCTGATTTCACATGCAGATGGTGGCACATGTTTTTATAAAGTTCTGCTTTAGAGTAAAACTGATTGTTTAGATAGCAGCTTGGTTTATGAACTTTAAAGTTTTTGTTACGGGGGGGAACATGTGGAGATCAGAAGACAGTTTTGTGTCCTCAGTTCTTTCTCCCCATTCTTTACATGGGAAGCTCTTACCCTGTGAGCCATTTCTCTAGTCCCCATTGATGAACTTAAAAATGTTTGTATCTTCCTAATGCTTCAGGTCTTCTCTCCTGCAGGTGTTAATAATACAGGTTATGGAATAGATGCTATGAACCCATCTTCAAGAGATGATTTCACAGAGTTTGGAAAGTTACTAAAAGATAAAATTACACAATATGAAAAATCACTATATTATGCCAGTTTTTTGGAAGCCTTAGTTCGAGATGTCTGTATTTCATGTAAGTGATGCTGATTTCTAGCCCCTTTTGTTAAGATTATATTGTAAACATCATACTTGGGAAAGTTTTTTTTTTTTTTTTTTTAAATAAGCTTTAATGCTATATAATGTAGACTTTTGGGATTTCCTTTTTAGCAACTGTTTTTGGAATGTTACCCAATTTGAGTATTTGGGGGTGGGGCAGGCTGCTTTCATTGTTGTGTAGGAGCTTCTCAAAAGAGATAGCTGATTTATGCCTAGCAAAGCAGGTCACATTGTCTCCTAAAGGACTACAAAGTATCTTTAGAGGGAATGTACTAGGGGCTCTTTGGGACTGTTGATTTTACAAGTAGGGTTTGAGATGGTATCCAAATTGCCCAACAGAACTGGTGCCCTTAATGCTGGGACACCATACCAAGAATGTCTGAGAGTGGTGAGGGGCTTGGGACTGATTGCAGAGTGTCAAAAGGCTCTTGAATTAGGAGTCGTAGTTTGAGGAATGATCAGGAAGCAGGGGTCAATGTAGGTAATGATTACGCACAGGTGGGTTTTCATTTTACATGTATGTACTGTTTTTCCTGTTTCTTTTGTGGGGGGCTTTCTAACCAAACCCTAACATTTTCTGATCTACTACTGTTTGTCCACTACTAAAAGGTATTGTTCCTGGGCTAGAAAACATAGCGAGGGCAGAGGCCTATCATTTGTGTGTTTAGTTATCATTTCATATTCTATGTAGCTGCTACTCAGTGATTGTAGAGGCTGTGGTTAGTTTCCCCTCTGTTTAGACTGAGGGAAGACAGTAAGAAGCCATGCAAATGCTAAGGAGTTTACAAACATTGTTCTTTTGTTTTCCAAGACAGGGTTTCACTGTGTTTTGCTGTCCTGGCTATACTGGGTCTCACTCTGTAGACCAGGCTGGCCTGGAACTCAGATCCACCTGCCTCTGCTGGATTTAATGCGTGCATCTGGCTAATTAGAGTTCTTATACTCATTGGGTTGACCATTGTACTTTAGTGTGCTATAGACTGAACAGTTACTTACCTGTTTATTTATGAAGGAGAAATTCATAGTTGTTTTAATAAAGGTACCTAGGTTACAAATGTAGGATATTTATTATTTTTTTTTTTGGGGGGGGGGTTTCGAGACAGGGTTTCTCTGTAGCTTTGGAGCCTGTCCTGGAACTCCCTTGGTAGACCAGGCTGGCCTCGAACTCACAGAGATCCGCCTGCCTCTGCCTCCCGAGTGCTGGGATTACAGGCGTGCGCCACCACCACCCGGCTAGGATATTTATTTTGATTTTATTTTTTAAAATGCTTAAAAATTGAAGTTTAGTATTACGTCTCTCTCTTTTTTTAAAGTGGAAATTGATGACTTGAAAAAGATTACCAATTCATTGACTGTGCTTTGCAGTGAAAAACAGAAGCAAGAAAAGGTAAGAGCAAGCTGTACAGAGAAATATGCTTTATGTTAGGGTGGGGCTGTGGGTAGAGTTCCCTCAACACAGTAAAGAGCCTGTTGAAATTTTAAGTTAGAACAGAACAGCAGTGTGGTGTCTGTTGTTGTCTCCATTCATAGACATACTTGCTTTCTTTTCTGAGACAATAAAACTTGCTGTAGCCACTTGCTGGGCGGTGGTGGCACACACCTTTAATCCCAGCACTCAGGAGGCAGAGGCAGGCGGATCTCTGAGTTTGAGGCCAACCTGGTCTACAGAGCAAGTTCCAGGACAGACTCCAAAGCTACAGAGAAACTCTGTCTCGAAAAACCAACAACAACAACCTCCCAAAATGCTGTAGCTTTAACATCTCAAGGGTTTGTTGTGACAGGTGAAATATTCATAGCATACAGGTTCATGAATTTTAACTCTTCCTTCATTTTTAGCAAAACAAAGCCAAAAAGAAGAAGAAAGGTGTGGTTCCTGGAGGGGGATTAAAGGCCACTATGAAGGATGACCTGGCAGACTATGGTGGATATGATGGAGGATATGTACAAGACTACGAAGACTTCATGTGACATTCTATCTTCTCCTGGTGTCTTCTTTCTGTTGCCCACAATCCCTTCAACATGTAGCACAACTTCCTTTCCTTTCAGTTCTGCCAAATGCTACAATCAGAAGTGCAGTATCTTTCGTGCTGGTTATTTAACCCCTTGACACTCAGGTGCTAATGAGCAAATGAGGGAACTTGGATCTTGTTGCCAAGGGGTTAAAATTGGGAACTTCAATTGCTACTAAATCATAGTTTAAAAACAAAACAAACCTAATAATGTTGTCATTGTTGCTATCTGACTCCATAGCAGCAGTCACTAAATTGGAAACAAAGGTCGCAACATGACAAAAAATTGTGTAGTATTTACCAGCACCATTCAGTAATACAGCCTTAACCATACCTCCTTGAACTACTTCATAACTTGTCAAGAAGAGCAGTTTGCAGCAAGCAAGGGCATGTGGGATGCACCTAATATTAAAATTGCTTTGTCTAAAATTTGAGCGTGAGGATATTAAAAACATGTTGTGAAGAAGACTGCTTATCTCAGAGTGAAGATACTGTGGCTGAAAAATACTAGTTTGATACTTAAGATTTTAATGACCAAAACCCTTCAACTTTGAAGCTGAAGAAGGTAAACCTCTCCATTGTCACAGTGCCAGTGGTGGACGCTCCAGTGCATTGACTGTCTAGTTATTTATCGGCCTATTTCTACTGATGGAGGACTTCAGGTGGGGGAGGGAACTGTTTCTATTTGCCTGATTCAAGTGTCTGAGAAACAAATCTTGTTCTTCTAGGCTGCAACAGAAAAACTTAACAGGGTTTTGGCATTTCCTTTTCTTTATAAAACATACTCAGCAAACTGCACCAGTTAACTACAGTTTGGTAAATTGTTATGTTAACAATTATGACATCTGCAATGTTTTATAAAGCAACTAATTTAATAAAATCACTATTGTGAGGACTTAAATTTTGTGTTACCTCCCAAGAGATAGTTGAGTATAGGATGCAGCTCTTGGGTAGAGTCTCTTTGTACTCACCAAGGCTTAATCAGTGCTTGATGTAGTTACAGTTTTGAAGCAGGAATGTTTGGGGTCTTTAGTAGAGCAACAGATACCGCTTTCCTCTTGTTTATTTGGGAAATTATTTTGTTTAGATGCTAGAGACTCAATTAAGTACCTTAGGACCATTTATTTGGAGTATTGGCGCCTACTACTTATGTTATTGCTGTAAGCATAAGTTGGGTGATCACTTAAGTCATTTAACCACATTTGTGGGTTTTTTTTTTCCTCATAATTGTCACTAGGTCAAAAATGTTTTTAAATTCTCTTCCATAGGCAATAGGAACCTCAAAGCTCTGTAGACCACTAAGTGGAAAGCAGGACCATCTAAATGACTTGAATTAATGAAAGGCCGTGACTACACAGCAATAATTACAGTAAATACTGTTGAAGGCAGACAAGGGCTAAGATCTCCTTAGCAGTAATAATGACAGACACTGAATTTAAACCTATTTTATTATAAAAAAAAGATCAGTTTCTAACTCATGAAAATGTATTACCTGTTCCTTAACTGTGTAAATAAGATTAAATTGCTTTGAAACTGGAACTTGCAGGCACAGGTACTCTTTAATCATGACTGTTCTAATGTGGAAGCCATTCTAACAAGTCTTTGACCTTATACCAGTTTTCCCTTCATTCCTTTTAGTCATGATTGGTGTGATATGGTGTGTTTCTGGGCTTCTCACCTCAAGCGGGGAGAAAGATCTTCAAATACTTTATTGCCATATAGGTACAAAAAGCAATAAGGCATCTTTCAGATCTTCTAAGCTGCGAGCATATCTTTAAGACAGCATCCTGTTTGAGGGTCCTTCAGAAGCACATTTACAATTTCAAAAAATTTGTGTTCATATGCCAACTTGTAATGCAGGTAGATGTCTTCACAATATGAGAGTAACTTCTTCAGGTTTTCTGTGACCCTGTCGGTAGGCTGGTGTTGTTTATATCTACACAAAAATATGTAAAGTACAGGTTAAATACTGTAACAACAAAGGGGGGGGATCAGCTCTGCCACCATGCAGGAGTGTTGTAGCTTAGGAAATTATTGAACTAGTTTCAGTATTAGATTAATTAAGAGCAGTTATGTTGCTGGGCATTGGTGGCTCACACCTTTAATCTGGGAAGCAGAGGCAGGTGGATCTATGTGAGTTTGAAGCCAGCCTGGTCTGTAGAGTGAGTTCCAGGACAGCCAGGGCTACACAAAGAAACCCTCTCTTGGCAAAAAATAAAATAAGAAACCCCAAATATGTCAGCACCTACCTTAATTAAACTTAGTACTACTGCAAAAGACGACTTGCTGGAGTTTCTGGCTCACTATCAACTTTTTCCTGTTTTCCCCTGTTTTTTCCTTTTCAAGACAACATCTCCATATGTAGCCCTGGTTGTCCTGGGACCCACTAGGATTTAAAGCAAGTGCTGGGATTAGGGTCAATTTAAGTACTTACTTTTTGGAAATGTCTTCAAATATACTGGGTCTTAGTAACTTTTGCTGCTTAAATTCTTCCAAGTAACCAAAGTCTCCTTTAAGAATCACTTGTTGGTAGAGAACTTCAGCCCAGTCAGGAACAAAGTCATAGGCCTCAGCTACAATAGAAGCCTTAAAAGGATGGAAATGAAGGGAGGGGACGTTAGAGCCCATGCTGCAGAAAACTGAAGGCACAGTGTTAAAGGTATCAGGTTGCCTGGTGTTGCTCTCCTCTCATAAAGCCCTCTCCAGTAACTTGTTTTTAGTCTTCCTCACAATGGACAGTAAAACCGCTGATGTGAAAATTTATTTTCATAACTCAACTGTGTGGGAAGCAGGAAAGCGCTGATGCTGGGCCATTTGTGCCTTTTGTTGTAAAGGGCAAGACCCAATCTCCCGGCAGTCTTGATTCTTATCGCTAACCTGCAGGCTTCATTCCATGGACACTGTCTGAAAGACTGTTTAAAAGGACAAGCCAAGGAATTCTCTTCAAACCATAACTGCCAAACATCAAAATTCTCTAGCCTTTTGCCCAAACGAAGCACTTGAGATAATATGCCAGAGAGTGCTGGGAGTGTGCCTTAAATGGTGCCCACATTTGTGAAGACCTTGTCTGATCTGAACCACTACAAAACACATGCACATCTATCTCAAATTGCCTCTTGATTCTATTAGACAGCTAAATCAGAATAAGTAGTTTGCCCTGGGTCTGTCCCTAATGCTGAGACCAGTTACTCAGCCTCTGGACACCAAGGGGAAGAGACCAGGATTACACTGGAGTACTTGTCACAGAGTGTTTGTACCTGGTAGAACCTAGGTAGAGCCATGATACAGTCCATTAGCTTCTGCTGGCCCAAGTTGATTAGCATTGTGTTCTGACCAGTATTGAGAAAGTGAATCTGCAGTGTTATCAGCTTAGTGAGCCGGTTACAGTGTAGGGCTTGTCGCACACAGGAGTCCTGAGGAACAGATGGAGGAAGCACAAGAAGAGAATTTTATTACCATCTCTTCTGTACTCAATAGTGACCTCTGCTTGACCCATTACACACTCCCTCTTCACTTGGAAGAGCCCAAGCCAAAGTAATTCCTACTAGTCCCGAGGTCAGGCTAGAATAACTCTTGGTTACCTTGGCGTAACTCTCCGCCGCATCTAACATCAGAGTCAGGGCTTTAAGCAGGAGCTGTTTGAGTTGGGCTCCATCCTTGAGGCTTTCCTCTGTAAAGGATACTTGCTGTAAGCCGGGTGATGGTGGCACACGCCTTTAATCCCAGCACTCGGGAGGCAGAGGCAGGCGGATCTCAGTGAGTTCGAGACCAGCCTGGTCTACAAGAGCTAGTTCCAGGACAGGCACCAAAGCTACAGAGAAACCCTGTCTCGAAAAACAAAACAAAACAAAAAAAAAAATACTTGCTGTAAAGCTGAGTGACCGACCCCTCAGGCCACTCAGTGTGGCAGGCCAGATGAGAGAAACATCCTAAGTATGTGTATCCATAGGTACGTTTCACTTGGGCAAGAAATGTCCTAAGGTTCAAACTCTTCTGTAAACGGCCATCTCCCGCCACCAGGGCTGCTCCCAAGTCTTTCCCCTAAAGAGCTGGCCAGGTTAGTGTGAGCACGGCTATGAGTGCTGCAGCTCACTCACCCCAGGGCTGGGACTCAATCAGCTTCAGCTGGATACAGGCGGCCGCCTCATGATTCTCCCCTATCTCCCGGCACATGCTGAAGCACAGGGCAATCATATTGTGCTTTTCGCTGTCTCCAGGGCGACAGCGTTTGATGTAGTCTAGCAAGGCTGTCTTCAGGGTGCCAGTCTGTCCAGGAAAAAAGGATATTTAAGTTCTTAACCAGGGACCACAGGGGAGGATCAACTGAGTCCCTTTGTTTTATACTGCTCAAAATGCCCAAAGAAAGGTAAGTGAGGAACAACAATGGACTGTGAGATCTTAGGCTGTCTAGGGGATAAACAAACAGACGCATCCTTTGGGAGGACAGCCAGTTAACCTGACCATGAAGGCAGCCCCGGAAGCACACACTGACCTACTATTGTGTTTGCTAGGGCTCTATTCTAAAGACCCAAGTGTGAAGGTGTGTGTAGCAGATTTAACAGCTTTAATTAGAAGCAGTTTGAATGCTCCAAATAAAGGCTAAGAATACCTTGTAGCCATTAAATTGCTGAAGGGAGTCTGTTTTGTTTTGTTTTGCTTTTTTCAGTTAGGGAATTGAACCCAAGGCTAAGCACATGCTTTAAACACTTTAACTGTGGCCAGACTACCTTGACTTGGGAAATAGCCACAGCGGACATTATAAAAGGAGAACCTCAGTCATCTTATTTTCAAGGCATAAAATTTTGCTAAAATGTGAACTATATTTTAAGGTACACGTGCAAAGAAAGGGGTATGTTAGCAGTGGCTCTCCAGATGGTGAACACTGAGGACTTCCGTATTGTTTTCTAAATGTCTTATATGGAGTATGTATTACTTTTGTAATCAGAAAAAGTTATTAAAATAATTTTAAATGCAAAATGCTTCAGAAGAACAATTTTAAAATCTGGGGATCCTGAATGGACCTGTGTCAGGTCTTGCTCCTTTGCCAGCAGCAGGATTGTCTGGAAACAGCCTAGTAGAGGTTTTTTAAAACTTTGTATTTTTTGACAGAGGAAATAAAGACAACCCACCAACCCAAATGCTTTGTAAACAAAAGCTATATGAACGACACCTTGTGTCATAGCATGTAAATGGAGCTGGAGAGGCTGGACCCAGCAAGCCAGGCCTCTGTTTCCAAGGCTTTTTCCTGTTGTCATAAATGGGTCTCTGGTCCAGGTTAATGCACTTGCTTCCTACCTTGGTAATTGCTTTTCTTTTCTTTAGTGTTTTTTGATATGTGTTTTGATCCTGTTCTTTTCTCTCCAACTACTAGATCTTCCCTACCCACCCAACTTTGTTTTCTCGGAAAAACAAGAAAACAAAAACAGGCCAAAAAGAAAGTGCCAAATGAAAACCATGGAGTTTTTGTGGTGACCAACATTTCTGAGCATGGATCTGGAGTGTGATTGATAGTACCCAGAGACACTCCATAAAAGCAGCTTTTCTCTCTCCTAGAAGGTAGCAGTTACAAATAACTTTTTTTTTTTTTTTGGTTTTTTGAGACAGGGTTTCGCTGTGGCTTTGGAGCCTGTCCTGGAACTAGCTCCTGTAGACCAGGCTGGTCTCAAACTCACAGAGATCCGCCTGCCTCTGCCTCCTGAGTGCTGGGATTAAAGGCGTGCGCCACCATCGCCCGGCTACAAATAACTTCTTGTGGGACTTTATGTCCTTTTCCCTTTTGCTGTGCTGGAATTCTGTCTGGTTTGAACTGGGGCTGGGCTGGCGCATGCCGCCAGTCTCTGGTCCCTAAGTGTATCAGCCCTGATATGTCTGGAAGACACCGGCTCCTTGCAGTCATCTACTCTGCCTGGCTTTAAAATCATCCTGCCTTCACTTCTGAATTACATTTCTGAGTCTTTTGTCAGAATAGAGACCTGTTGCAAGGAGACTTGTTTGTCCCGGCCGCCCGGCTAGGCTGCAATGGCTCTCTGCACCATAGTTTGTCTGGAAGAGAAAAACAAATCCTCCCAAAAACCAAACCCTCTAGTGGCACTTCCGCACAGCCTCAGCACCGACAGACCACTTGCAGGGTGGTTCTCGGGGTGTTCTTGTCAGAACAGATGCTTTAAACAACAGGGAAGGGCTGGAGGCTGAGATGAAAGACAAATATGTTCTTCAGTGTTCATCAATATCATGACCTAGTGTGAACTCTAGCTTAAGTCACTGGTGGTAGTGAGTACCCAGGGGGAGATCCTGACCTCACTGGACATTCTACAGACCTACACAGATACATTCCCAAGAGCAGGTTAGACTTACATTCTGAGCTCATTACTAAACACGTACCGGATCTAGCTTCTTCCTCATCAGAACTTCAAAATAGTGCTTTTGATGCAGCAAGTCAAATATGTATGTCATCTCATTGTACCTTCCGATGCCGGTGAGGAGGCGTACCTGCGGGAAAGAGCATTGAGCTGCTGAAGCCAGACCACTACCATCGCCCAACACAACATGCTGAGAACGGTCAGGCTGCCTGCCATGTTTCATTCCCTACCAGTCACCCAACTGAGGCTTCTCTGGATAACTGGAAATGAATCTTTGGGATGTCACTGTCACCCCTTCTCGGTCTTTTTTTAACTGACTACCAAGTGCTATAAAACCTCTCTGAGCAGGTGTTTCCTCTTGTTGCTTCTCATCCCCCTGGGATCCATTTTACTTACCCACATGGTCAGCATTTGCTGAGCCATAAGGGGCTTGAATGCTTCGTTTACACATCATGCCTAAAACCCTGTTTGGGGGAGAAGCAGTTCTTTTTCCTAGAAAAGCTGACTTCCCTGGCAAGTAGCCCTGGGGCATGATGGGACGTCTTGCTTTCTGCTCTTTGGGGACACTTCTTTAGACAAATCAACCAGCAACCCGGGGCTGAACTGTCAGGCCAGTGATCAGGAGATGTGGGGCTTCTGATGGCAGAATTCCCTGAGGCCCTATTAGCTGTGAGCTGGGTCTTTCTCTTCAGAGCTGCCTCAGGGTGAGGTGGGCTTGAGGGGACTACTTACCACCAGCCCGTACTCCTCCTTGGGAGCCAAGTGGTTGTCTGTAAGCATCCGGGCGGCCTGTAGGACTCTGATGATGCCCTCCATATGGCACGTGAAGGTGAAGCAGTGGTGGGCCAGGATCAGGAGCTCTGTGGCTGGGTAGTAGGATGTGGGGAAGCTGGGCTTGTAACTACTGTTGACTTCGACTTGCCAGGAAAGTAAAGGGCCTGGCAGAGTGTCCTGTCTAGAGAGCGCTCATCCTCTGACAGGCTTAAAGTTTAACAGCAAAAACTGGAAGCAATCTAAAGGCACTACAACAGTACAAAAGTTTGGATTATAAAGACTTACTGCAGGACAGCTCCCCGTGGGGGACAGACGGAATCCTGTCCAGCAACTTCATGCCTACCAGTGTGCGGTCTTGACACACAGCAGTTAGCTGAACAAGTGTTTGGCTTTCCTCTGCTGGGTTGAGCGGCTGCTTTTCTCCTGCACAGAAAGATGAGGAGACCGTCACTGTGTTTGCCTAAGAGAGCTGCAGGAGGCCAGAGCTCGGGGCCAGGAGGCCCGCTCTGTCCAGGCCCGGCAGCGGGTGAGTATGCTGACAGCTCTGTCCATCTGGCCTTGTGGGTCAGGGGCTTTCTTCAGAGGCAGAGCTAGTCTAACCACGGTCATAAAACAGTACGGAGCTGCCGGGCGATGGTGGCGCATGCCTTTAATCCCAGCACTCGGGAGGCAGAGGCAGGCGGATCTCTGTGAGTTCGAGACCAGCCTGGTCTACAGAGCTAGTTCCAGGACAGGCTCCAAAGCCACAGAGAAACCCTGCCTCGAAAAACCAAAAAAAAAAAAAAAAAAAAAAAAAAAAAAGAAAACAGTACGAAGCAGGAAGAGGAATGTAAAGGATTTTTCCGCATGAATCTGTAATCTTGATAGAGCAACATACAAGCTGTGTATGATTCTAACATTCACATCTTTCATGCTGGGAAACAGTGCTGTCTGAGAGGCTGGGAGGTCTGCAGAGAAGGCACCTGTTCCCTCCGACGAGGTCAGCAGCTCTCGGGTCACCTCTTCAGCCACCAGTTCAGCCACAGTGTCCGGCTCCAGGCCCTGGGTGCTGATAAAGACCTGGGCTTGTCTGCATCGGTCAGGCCGCTGAGAAGCCAAGATTGTTCGCAGCATGGCTTCACTGTCCCTGGCCGCAACATCAGCATAGGAGCAGCCCAACTCCTAAGTGGAAGATAACAGAGCAAAGTCATTGTGAAACAAAAAGTAAACACACTCAGAAATGTGCAGACCACTGCTGCCTGAACTTAGCAATTCCAGAAGACCAGAAGCAGCCAGCAGCACGCCTGTGCGTCCTGTCACCTCACCAAGCCAGTCCCTCACCTCGTGTCGAACGCTCATCTTTTCAGTCATATGGTGTAAAGGAATGGACGTGAAAGAGCCTTCATTGCTCCCGGAGCATGCGCGAGGCCCGAGTTTGCAGAGACCCCGTCTGAGGTGAGCGCTGTACTGCTCAGCTTCGCTTCCCTGCTTCGCTTCCCTTACGGTCTTGCACTTGTGGCTGTTTCTGAGCCAGTGCAGGGCCACACACAAATCCTGGCTGCTCTGGGTTGTTTTGGAGTAGGGATGGAGGAGACAGGGTCTCCCTATACAGCCCAGGCTGTCCTCAAACTCCTGGCAATCCACCTGCCTCGGTATCCCAAGTGCTGGGATTAGAGGCTTAAGCCTTCTGTCTTTATATACATCAAATGTCATATACAATGTTAATTTATAGAGCAAAATCTTACCCCTGAAGTCTAGACGGAACTTATGTTCAAACCAGTGTTTATAGAGAAGAGCCAGGAGCCCATGGGAGTTAAATATCTTGCCCCACCTTTCTGTTTGCCTGAGCTACAGCCAAGACTCAAAGTGGCCTGGCATCCTCCCCACTAGTACCCAGATGGGTCACCATCTTGACAAGGGCCTGCCAAACAAGTCATAGTTCTGTTTTCTTGTGGCTCTGGGGATCTAGGGACCCTGCTCATGCTAGGCAAGTACTCTCTCCCTTTCACAATTATCATCTGAAGAACTCCCACTGTAATGTCCAAAGTCTACCCCAGCTTCCCACTTCCCTCTCAGACAGTGCTCTGTGGGCCCCCTGGCACACACCTTGGCAAGTTCATACAGACAGAGGACCTGCCGGCAGTAGTTCTTCCCGCGGAGGCACTTGCTGGTGAGAGCGCGGAGACTCCTCGCCACCTCATCAGTAGAGGGCGCCATCATAAATGACTGACTGTCCAAACTCGAAGCTGAAAGCAAACCCAAGTCTGAAGGGAGCTTTAGGTTGCCCTCTTCCCAGCGCCCCATGACTTCATCACTTTGAAAAGACCCCCGCCCCTCACTGCCCCTGAATTGAGCTTCCATGATGCTCCTGGCTCTGGGGCCACTTCTAACAGAGCCTCACTTAAACTTCCATCACTGCCTTTCAGGAAATCCAACCATGGTTTCTTCAGTGATCTCACTACCTCAGACTTCAAGCTTCCTGCATGCACTAGAGGCCAGCGCCGAGACACGCCAGAGCCCTCTGCTCTCGAGTCCCCTTGTGTTGCACAGACACATCTACCTATCTCCAGACCATCTCTCCACCCCTTGGTTCTCACTTCAGCAGGGCTATGCCTCCCTTCTCCTTCAAATAACTCCTCCCCAGTCTTATTCCAGATTTTAGAAAGGAAATCTTGGGGCCAGGCATGTGGTTCAGAAGCAGAGTGCTTGCCTATCTTTTTTTTAAGGCCTTAGGTTGAAACCCAGCACTGTAAAAATGCCAAGCCTTAGCCTGAACTAGGAGAAATGTTTCTTGCTTGGTAGAACATTTTCGTAAGGAAACAAAAGTAGACCGTGTGACACTTTGTCTCTTTTCGTCTCTCAGCAGCTCATTCTTAGCACGGGTGGCCTGGAACTCACTTTGTAGCTCAGGCTGCCTTAACTTTGGAGTGATTCTCCTGCTTCAGCTCCCAAGTGCTAAGATTGTAGATGTGTGCTGCTACCCTGTTTGTGACACAGGGTTTTACTATCAATCAAACCCTACTGAAGTATGGTACATCCATCCAGTAGAATGGTCTTTCCCCATTAGAGAGCCCACTGGTCCATCCTGACAGGGTAAATGTGCAGATTAATATGATAGGGTCTAACTTTTGGGGAAATGTGTTGTGTGTGCTTACACTGACATGCAGAAAAGAACATGCAAGCAAAAAATTGGTGTCCTGGAAGCTCTGAAAAGACAGCACTGAATTTACTTTTTGTGTTCTGCATGACTGCACTCTGTCATTTGTTACACTAAGCATGCTAAACTTCTATACTTAGAATATGAAGCATCATGAACTGAAGAAGCCTAGCATGCCTGCAGCCCTGAGCTCCACTCCCATCACATAAGTCTGCATGGCGGCATAAGCCTGTAACCCCAGCTCTCTAGAAGTGGATGCAGGGAGATCAGTAAAGAGTTCAGGCCACGGCTGCCCATATAGTGATAGAGCCAAACAGGAAAACAGCTTAAATCTAAAAACATACACTTTAAAAGTGAAGCAGGGTGTTGGGGGCATCTCTCTGATCCCGATACTTGGGGGTAGGAGATCAAGAGTTCAAGGTCATTCTTGGCTACACAGCCAGTTGGAGGCCAGCATGGGCTAAGACTCAAAACACAACAAACCTGTAGAAGCCCAGACCTGAGCACGGAGGTGGAGGAGAGACTGCAAGTGTCTGTCCGTACATACGAGCACTCAAGCAAGTGCTAGGACCAGTTTTAGGGTAGGGTATAAGCTCCTGTGCCTACCCTCCCTTGCCCTGGCATCTAAGTTACCTCTTGGCAGTGGTGGTAGAGGCTGCCATGGCAGCTGGAGTAAGCTGGGGGTTGGGAGGAGGTAAATCCATATTGAATCCAGGTTCAATCCCCAGTACCCACATGGCAGCTCACAACCAACCCCAGCTCTTGTTCTGGGGTTGGATACCCTCCTCTGGCTGCTGAGGGCAATGAATACAAACGGCGCACAGACAAACGTGGTCAACATATTGAGTTCTAGGCCGGCTACATAGAGAGACCCTGTGTCAAAAAGGGGTGGGGGGCTGAAGGATGGCTCAGCAGTTAAGAACACTGACTGCGCCGGGCGGTGGTGGCGCACGCCTTTAATCCCAGCACTCGGGAGGCAGAGGCAGGTGGATCTCTGTGAGTTCGAGACCAGCCTGGTCTACAAGAGCTAGTTCCAGGACAGGCTCCAAAACCACAGAGAAACCCTGTCTCGAAAAAAAAAAAAAAAAAAGAACACTGACTGCTCTTCTAGGGAATCCCAGTTTGATTCCCAGAGTCCACGTGAAGACTATAACTGTATTTTCACACACAGTGAAAAACACCCATGCACTTTTCTTTAAAAAGACAAAAACATTACACAATAAGGTAGAAAACAGTCCGAATGATCCAAAACACAGGGGAAAAAGTTTTCCTGAAAAAAAACACAAACTACCAAAACTCATCCAAAAGCTAAAAGATAACCTTAATAACTGTATAATAATAAAAGGAATTCATAATTTAAAATATTCTAAAATTAAGCCTCTAGATTCAGACTTGGGGAAATAACATCAAGTCAGCTATGGCGGCTCATGCCTCTAATCCAAGCACTTGAGAGGTGGAGGTAGGAGGATGGGGTTTAACATCATCCTCAGGTACACAGGAAATTAAAGGTTGGTCTGGGCTACATAAGACCTTGGAAGGTGTCGGGTAGGGTGTGTGTGGGGGTAAATTACAACTGGGGAAACCACAGCTGGGTTATAATATTTATATAATTTATATAATTTTAGTCAACTAAACTAGCTATCAGCCAAGCTGAATTCCTCCACTTGATCTACTTGAGCTAGTAAAAAGATGTTACTTTATTGACTAGTTAATAACCTTGTTAATGCATTACTTGGGGGAAAGTTAGCGGCTCCTTAGTTTAATGTAATTAAACATCCTAAGAGGGGGCCCCTTTCTGGAGATAGCACCGCACCATGTGGCAAAGACAGGGTGTCACCCTTTACTTACTGCTATGGACTTTCCGGAGAGGGGCACTAGGGCTCTCTTGGTCGTCAGGCAGCGCAGCACTTGGGAGGAGAGCTCGGATGTCTGAGTGTAGGTCGTCCAGGCCGGCCTCTGCGGACGCCAAGGCTCTAGAGTGCAGCACCAGTGCCACATCCTGACTGTAGAAGTGGAAATACCGGCACACCCTGCTTGCTTCGTGCACACAGCCGTCATCCAGCAGCTGTCCGATCAGAGCATTCAGTGCTTCCTGCTCCTTCCAATTCAGTCTGTTCTCACACGTCTCTTTGGATGGAAGACCATTAAGGTCTAAGTATTTGGATGTGTTCAGAGCAGCAAGCTTGGAGAAGGAAAACTCATCGGCTAAGATATCAAAGGACAGTTCAGCGCCAGCTGACATTTGTTGAGAGGGGCCGGGCTGGGTTTCCTCCGCGCCCCCTCCACGGGCATGCCGGGTGATGCGGCAGATCCAGACCTGTTTCTCCAGCTCTTCCAGCTCTCCCAAGGGGACAGGCTCTTCCCGGGCCAGCCACTGCCCCCCCAGCGTGAGCAGCAGGTGGCGCTCCTCCAGGCTGCCTGACTCAGCGGGAAGCTCACTCACCACAGGGACCTGGCTGGAGAAGAAGGAAGAGGCTGCTCTGTTCGAAATGGAATTTTTCTTAAAGTTTTCATGGCATTTTTTCCAGAAGTCAATTCTTGTGTGTTTGACGGACCACTTCTGAGTGTGTTTTAGGGTCTCCATTTCCTGGGTTAGCTGTGAAATTGAACAAAGCAGACTTCAGTTTTGCCAGGGTAAGGAAGCATCCTCCAGACATTGATGCGCTAAGGCCATGCTGGCTACAAGCCAATCTCACGATTACAGATGAGCCTGGGTTGCAGAGGGCGCTGGGTACAATTATGAGCAAAGTCAGAATGAAAACAGTTCTCAGTGCGTCTAACTGAGTTCTATTTACCCTGTTCAAAGGAAAGCAGCTGAGCTTATTCCAGGGCGTGGTTCTCAACCTTCCTAGTGCTATGACCCTTGAATGCAGTTCCTCCTGCTCTGCTGACCCCAACCATAAAATTAATTTTGTCACTACTTCCTAACTGTAATTTTGCAATTATTACGAATCATAATATAGATATCTGATGTGCGGGTCATCTGACACGTGACTTCCAGGTAGAGAACTGCTGTTCTACAGGCAATGCCTACGTCAAAGAGGCATATTTTTCAGCATATGCAAAGCATACTCACTTCTGAAGTAAGGCAGAAAGGGCTGCCCCATCTATGGACTGCATCTCTTGGGTTCTCTGTTAGGAGCGTGAGCATCTTAAATGTTCTACCTGCTCAATGACCAAGCTGTCCACAGGCAACGCTGCTAACTCTGCCACTCTCCTGGCCACAGCAAACTGTCCATCCGCCTTCAGCTTTTCCAAAACAGATCTACACTCGTGCTGAAAACTTTCAGGGCTGTAGCTGGTAATAACCGCAGGGCTGATGGCCACAGGTGTATCCTTCAAGATCTGGCTGAGCACACACAGCTTCTGCATGTCTGGGCCTGTGTGGAAGAGAGGACACAGTCACACAGTACTGAGGAAACACCCCATGAGGAAAGGAGAAACAGACACAGGACTTTCTTTTTTGGGTTGTTTTTGTTTGATTATTTTTTGAGTCAGGGTAGCACATAGCTCAAGCTGGTCTTGAGCTTATTAATAGCCAAGGAAAACCTTGAACTCCTGATTCTTTTGACTCTACCTCCAAAGTGCTAAGATTATAGGTGTATGTCCTATAAAAACAAGTCTTTTATTCTGACTGATTAGAGAAGCTGTAAGTTCAGTTACCTACATACTCAAAATGCTAAGTCCCATCTCTATCTATCTATCTATCTATCTATCTATCTATCTATCTATCTATCTACACACAAACACATATGTATCATGAATATGTATATAAATATACATATATAAATATGTACATATGTATGTATAGATGACATTTAGCATTTCCAGTGTATGTATGTATGTATATATATATTTGTGTGTATATGTATGCATGTATGAGTGTGTGTACATTGCAAAACCCTTAGTCAAAGTCTGGCTGAACTTGCCCAACTTGCTCTAAGAACTGGCAGAGATTAGATTAAGACATGAAATCAACATCTATCATACACATGTGGCTTTTATTAGACAGAATCTCACTTTAGTCCAGACTGGCCTCAGTCTCATGGCAATTCTCCTACCTTAGCCTGTCTCTGTCTCT
>NW_004949096.1:30693854-30696667 GCF_000317375.1 Microtus ochrogaster
TATGTTTCTATCTCATTTGTTCTTATTTCCATCAATTTGTTTGGTCATTTGCTCAATCAAAACCAGCATCATGGAGACACAGGCTTGCAGGGCAACTACAACTGTACTGGCCGGTCCTCAGGCATGGCTACTGAAACTATATTCAGAGTGGAGCAATATTTGCTCATCTGGTGTTTGTTTAACACAGCGGACACAGCTGCACTTCCTGTTTCCTGTTGTCCCTGGAAGGATTACCCTGGTAACATCAGGAATCTCAGAGCTGTGAGTACATCTTGATAGCAGAGAGCTTGGCTAGCACACATGACACCCGGAGTTTGATAGCCAGTACAGCAACACAGAAAAACAGACGAGCACGGATTCTCTACCAATGCTTTGTGTGGCTGGGTTTGTTCCTACTTCCAATTAGTATTATGTGAAGCCCATGCATGTCCATTTACACAGGACGATATGAGGTTATTTCTAGAGTTTGCTGCAGAATGGCAGTTTGATTTAGGTAGTTCTAGAGACAGGCGACACACCACACAACGGTCACCAGCTTGGTCATGCCTTCTCTCTTTATATTATAGAAAACACAATAGAAATATAGAAAACACAAATGTTTTTCTTGGTTTTTGAGTCATGGTCTTGTTATGTAGCCCACACTGGCCTCAGGTCTTCCTGTATCAGCCTTCCAGTTGCAAGGATTACAGAAGTAAACCACAGGCTTAGAAAAAGCATAGCTGTGCTTATAGACATGTGCTGTGGTCTGCTTTCTGTTGCTGTGCTACAGCATTCTGAGCAAACGAAACTCAGAGAGGAAAGGGTTTCTTTCAGCTCACACTGCCCAGTAGCAGTCTATCACAGAGGGAAGTCAGGGCAGGGACCGGAAGCAGGAACTGAGGCAGAGCCCATCGCAAAGTGCTGCTTACAGGCTTGCTCTTCTGGCTTGGGCTCTGACCAGAACTGCCCACTGTGGGCTGGACCCTCCCAAGTCAATCAACAACCAAGACCATTCCTCATAGACATGACCAAGGCCGGTCTGATATGGGCAATTGGTCAACTGAGACAGCTCTTCCCAGGTAAATGTTGCTTGTGTCAGCTTGACAAAACACTAACCAGCACATAGTCACTAGCCCGTGCTGTTCTGGAATGCTACCTCTTAGGAACACTGTTTTCTTTCAGCCATGAGACCTGGAGCCTGGAATGTCTGGTACCGAGCCCAGCATTCTGTCAGTGTTCCGTGGAGCTCTGCTCATCAGCTGAACATCTGTGAGCATCCCGGAACAGTACAACCGGAGGACACTGTCTCTCAATAACTTGAAAGACCCAACAAGCAGAAAAGAGAAAGACAATGTCAGTTTGATATAACTGGCAACAATCTTAGAGAGCCAGTGTCTGGAGGAAGAAAAGAAAGCACAAATTATCTCTAAAATGTTCACAATTAATTATTATTTCTGAAATAGGGTTTGTGGCCATAAGCAATGAGGACATATTACAGTTATCTGCCAGAGAGGATTACAATGATGTGTCAATATGGAAGCATGCGCACACATGCGTGTGAGTGTGTGTGTATCCGTGTGTGACCATGTGCTATGGGATAAACCCCGTAAAGATTTGCCATTCATACTGGTTTCATAAAATGCTGATTGGCCAGAAGCCAGGCAGGAAGTATAGGTGGGATTACCAGACTAGCAAAATTCTGGGAAGAGGAAAGGCTCAGTCTGCAGTCACCAGCCAGATGCAGAGGAAGTAAGATGAGAATCTGCACTGAGGAACAGTACCAAGCCACACGGCTAAACATAGACAAGAATAATGGGTTAATTCAAGTCAAAAGAGCTAGTTAATAAAAAGCCTGAGCTAATAGATCAAACAGTTTATAATTAATAAAAGCCGTTGTGTGTTTTGTGGGGACTGAACGGCATGGGACCGGGTGTGAAAGAAACTTCCAACTACAATTATGTGACAGCTGTTTAGAAGGACTGGTTGCATCACGGTGGATGGCGCTATGACAGACGACCTCAGTTATGGACATCAATGTGATGCTATCTCTCAATGCATTCTAAAATTCTGAATGCCCTCCAAAAATAATTCTAAGATATGGGAGCTAACTTCTTGGCAGCAGCAGCTCCAGGGCAACGCTGGCTTACCGTCGGAAAAGAGGTGCTCAGTTCCAACAAGCAGCTGGAGGAGCTTCCCCAGCTCATACTGTGTCTCACACTGCTGTGGCATGAGTTTCAAAAGGAAACACGCCTGGTCCTTCATCCATGCAGCAGGGAGGACAGGAAGGCCCCTTGCAGGAGCTGTGTCAAGCTAGAAGAAACAACAAAGGCTCAAAGACAATGATTCACGGGAATGAAAAAGCAGAATCCTAAATTTCGGGACAGGAAAGCCAAAAACTTTTAAGGGTATTCTCTAGTGGGTCTATCACACAGGGAGAGTCTGAGCATACTCCTCGGCCTATCACACACGGAATGTTGATATCGGGGCTATGTGTATGAAAGTTGAGAGACGCCAACACTGGGAACCATGGAGTTGCCTGGCTAAATTCTTCATATTACCAAATTAGTTTCTCACTTGGAAGCTTCCTAGAAGCAGGTCTGGGCCTATATCTGAGCACAGGAGATTTCAAATTCATATAATTAAGTTCTTTTAGGTAGCCTTTCTTACCTTTGTTGAGAAGAGGAGGAGAATTATAAATTCCAGGTCAGTCTAGGCTACCCGAGCAACACAATGTCTCAAAAACCCTCACCTGAGTAGGCATTTCCTTTCTTATTAAAATACGAAAAATTGGGCTGGAGAGATGGCTCAGTGGTTAAGAGCACTGCCTGCTCTTT
>NW_004949096.1:30697132-30712338 GCF_000317375.1 Microtus ochrogaster
CTGGACTGAGAGATGCGTGAGACGGCTCACGTGGGTCGCTTCAGGGAGTTAGGCCTCTCTCCTGCTTTCCACCCTGGCTCTGGGGATGAAACTGAGGTTGTCAAGCTTGCGAGGCGAACCTGCTGAGCCTTCTCAATGGCTCCCGAACCAAAACCTTAGCCTCTCCCAGGAGATAAAGCGGTGTCTCGCCTGGGTCACCCTCAGGGCCATCCCCGATTGTGAAAACGCAGCCACGGGCCACCCCTCTCTTTTTGGCGTCCGCATCCATCTCTGACCCCACTAAGTGTGGCTACACCACCAGGACACGAGAGCAGCAGCGTATCATGCGACATGTCTCTGTGGCAACTACAAGTCACTGCATGCCTGCCTGGCTTCTCCCGCAAGGACACACGTGACTGTCAGTCACGTGATGCACTCGCTCGCCTGCTGTCTCCCCACACCAGCCACCAAGCACAAGAGCCAAGCCAACCAACTTCAGACCAGAGGGCGGGGCACTCCCATTCCAGCCTACCGTCTCAAGGCTTTTCTGAAACTCCACAAGCTTGACTTTGGCTTTCTCGTAATTCTTGAAGAACATACACAGTTCGTACATCTCCATAATCAATAGAAGGGGCGAATCCTTTGAAAAAACCCAGAACATCAAATGCTATTAATAACAGCTTCAGAATCAAATTAAATGTTATTTCTTTTTGAAAAAAAAAAAAAAAAAACAAAAAACAAATCCATATCTGGTTAGTCTATAGACGTCCACTGGGTGGCGCTATGCCCCCACAAGCATTCCTGGAGGCAAAATGATCCAGTAGCCTACCCTCTTATGGTCTCTGTGGCACCATCCAGACTAGTAGTGGGGTTGTCAGGTCAGAAGAGAGGAATTTTGGATTAGAAAGGAGTAATCTGAACTGTAAGTGTGCCCACGTACTAGTGCACTTAAGTCTGTATGGTTTCAGTTCTGTGACTTTAGTTTTCAGTCTGAAAATAAGGGTAATGTGCCGGGCAGTGGTGGCGCAAGCCTTTAATCCCAGCACTCGGGAGACAGAGGCAGGTGGATCTCTGTGAGTTCGAGACCAGCCTGGTCTACAGAGCTAGTTCCAGGATAGGCTCCAAAGCCACAGAGAAACCCTGTCTTGAAAAACCAAAAAAAAAAAAAAAAAAAAGTAATGCCACTTCATAACATCTACATATACATAGTTTCATATTGTGAGAACTTAATACACCAATACATATAAGTCCTCTGCTAAATAAATGTGGTATCTCTCAAAGGCCCTGGGGCTTGATACCTAACACTAAACACCACACAGTAGGTCTATTGTTGTCTCTTGATACCTAACACTAAACACCACATAGTAGGTCTATTGTTGTCTCTTGATACCTAACACTAAACACTTAGTAGGTCTACTATCATTTCTTGTTGATTCTGTAAGAAAAAGCCAAGGGGTGCTATGCCTTGAATGCTGAAGTTCTAGAAACACCTGGAGAGAGAGAGAGAAAGAGAGAGAGAGAGAGAGAGAGAGAGAGACAGAGACAGAGACAGAGAGACAGAGAGAACAGAGAGAGCACATAAAATACCTTAATGAAAAGTTGGAAGCCTCGGATGAGGGTGCGGCTCTTCTGCCTTGTCAACACAGTTCTCCAGATAATGGACAGGTCCTCAAGGCTCCATGGATGATCCTCTACAGAGGCCTGGATGTGTCCCACTGCTTCAGCTGCAACCCTGTCCTCCACAGAGGTGACAATCCAAACACACAGACAGGGGACAGCACTGGCACCCTGTCATCAGATAAGAATGTTTCAAAAGGAAAGAACTGGGCCTGGATCATACAGATGCACAAAGGCCACAGATGGGCATTCCCTCTCAGAAGAGGTCACTCAGAGAGCGTCCAAACATGACACAAACTGACAACTATGCAAGGGATCATCACATACTGTCCTGAAGA
Source organism: Microtus ochrogaster (assembly GCF_000317375.1). Lineage (NCBI taxonomy): Eukaryota > Metazoa > Chordata > Mammalia > Rodentia > Cricetidae > Microtus > Microtus ochrogaster. The sequence goes on from NW_004949096.1 coordinate 30,699,067, forward strand.
ATGTGGCGGTCAAAGGCCACCAAGGGGACGAGACTCCATTAACTAGCTGGAGTTCTCCAGAGAGGGGGAGGTGGATGCCTGCCCAGCAGAGTGCGCTTGTGACGGTCAGCCAGTCAGGGTCTGAGCTCTAACTGCTGGCTTCACTGGTGTCAGGAGATAGGGAGGAACCTCAGTGGATGGGACAGCCTGAGCTGTGGCAGCACCGACACTTTCAGTGACGCTGGAAGCAGGTGCAGGAGCCTCACTATCGTGCATCCCATCCCTGCCTGTGGCTCGCTTTCCTTTCTTTCCCTTTCTTCTCTCTCCTGTCTGATTCTCTGTGTGTCTGAGCACTGGTGTGCTGATGCCCACAGAAGCTAGAAGGGGACATGGGTGCCCAGAGCTGTACTAACAGGCGGCTCCAGTTCTCTGCAAGAGCAAAAAGCACTCTTAACCACTGAGCCAACTCTCCAACCCTTATCCCCTTCCACCTTGTAAGGCCCAGGAATCAAACTCAGGTTGTCAAGTTTGTGGAAAGTGCCTTCCCACTGGCTGTTTCTGTGGTTGTTATTTACTTTTTAAAAGACTTAGTTTATTGTAACTACGTGTGCGCTGAGTGTCTGTGTGGGTGATGTACGAGCGCCGGTGCCCAAACCCAGGTCCCCAAGAGTGCAGTGTGTGCTCTAAGCCCCGAGTCATCATCTCTCTAATCCTCGTGCTGCTCTTTCGAGGCCCAGGCTAGCCTCAAACTTTCCATCCTCCTAACTTAACCATCCAAGTATGTGGGACTTCAGGCCCCCACCACGATGCTCAGCTCTGTTCTGTCTTACTGCTTTCTGGCCCCTTAACTTAGGCTTCGCGTGCCCCTCACCTGGAGACAAGCGGCCAGGACACTGAGGACAGGAGCCCGTTGTCGCGCTGCCTCAGCCAGAAGCCAGCACCAGGAGGCTGACTCCTCCGAGCACTGGTGGAGAATTTCGAAGAAATCCCTTGTCTCTTCTTTGCTTTGCTGGAGTTCCTGGTGGCCCTTGTAGTCTTGGTCCCCGTCCACTTGAGAGATGGATCCTGATGACAGCTTCTCAAAAGCCAGCTTCAAGTGGCTCTGAAGGACGGGGCTGAAGTACTGGAGGAGAGAGTTCACCTAAAGGGCAGATGATTAAAACACACTCACATTCCTTTTTAGCTAGAGGGAGCGCGTGCATCACAGAAAGGCTCAGGATGGATCTTTAGGATGCTGAACTGTCAGAGGTGACCACGTGCTGCTTCCAAAGTCATCTGACTTGTCTGTGATAATGTCCAGCTATCTGGCCCAGGGTGGCCTCGAACTTGTGATCCTGCCTCCTCCGTCTCCCTAGTACTGAGATGACAGACCTGAGACACCACAATTGGTTGCTTTTGAGTGAATCTGAGTGAACTTCCATGTCCAACCTGGAATCCTCAAAACTCGTCCACACTCTACCTACGAGCATCCTCTTGTCTGATGCCCGTCTAATGAACTTGACAAACATGGCCCTCACAGCAGACAAAAAACAGAAAGAACACTGTTCTGGAAGTGGGTTTACCTCTTCTGGGTGGTAGTTATGGAGTTGGCTGTGAACCAGGAACTGCAGCCAATCATTTGCCTTGGCACATTCTCTAAGGTAGGACAGGCTCAGCTTCATATTGTGGACCATGCAGAACTGTAACACTAATGCCCATTGGCTGCTGGATTCACTGGACAACCTAGAATCAGAATTGAGGATGGACAGCAGATGGGAAAATATTAAAATATAGTTCTGAGGCCAGACATGGCGGTGCATTTCTGCACTCAGGAGGCTGAGGCAGGGAGTGTCGATGAGTTTAGAAGCCAGCCTGGTCTATAGAGCGAGCTCCAAGCCAGTCAGGGTTCCAAAATGAGACCCTGTCTAAAAAACAAAACAAAACAAAACCATGAAATAAATAAATAAATAAGATGGCTAAGTGGTGAGGGGAGCTTACTGCTCCTACAGGGAACCCAGGTTTGGTTCCCAGCACCCATGTTAGGTGGCTCCCAGCCGCCTGCAATTCTCATTCCAAGGAATCAATACCTTTGGCTTCCATGGCACCTGCACACATATGCACAAACACACACACATACACACACACACATATATGAACACACCTATAATATAGATCTAGTTTGAAACTTGGAAATTGGTAAAAAATTAACCAGAGCACTTTCTTTTTAAAAAGGGAAAAAAGCAAAACAGAAACCCTTTCAACAGGAGTAGACATTACCACCCAGCACAGAACAAATGCTTAACATGCATGAGGCTGTGGGTTTGAGTTCTGTTGTGGTAAAAATAAAAATAATTAAAATATATGCTTCTCAACACATACCAAATATTTATTAGAATTCCTAAAAACAAAACAAAACAAAAAAACTAGATGGGTGTGATGGTGTACACTCTCTCAGGGGGCAGAGGTAGGTAGGTCTCTGAGTTCTAAGCCAGCCTGGTCTACAGAGTGAGTTCTAGGACAGCCAAGGGTACACAGTGAAACCCTATCTTGAAAACAAAACAAACACTCCTCTCTTGGGCTGGAGAGTGGCTCAGTAGTTAAAACAATTGCTGTTCTGACAGAGGACCTTGTGCAGCTCTAGCACCCACAGGACGCTCACAACCTTTTGTAACTTTAGTTCCAAAGGTCTGATGCCCTTTTCTAGCCTCTGAGGACACTGAACTTATGTGGTACACAGACATACATGCAGACAAAACACCACAACAACCTTAACAACCCACCACCTCTCTTGCCTACAAGGAGGAGCACAGAGGGCATCCACAGGGAAGATGCAACTCTTTGTCTGCTTTATGCCGGCTGAGGAAGACCGGGATTTTGAGGAAAGAGCATGACACTGGAAGATCAGCAGAACACAGGCTGCCACAGTCAGGTTGACTAGAACAGCCTGAGGCTGCAGCTCACAAACCTGCTGAAACCCTGCTGCCCAACGCTGTTCCACACGCCTTCTTCCAAGAGAACGAGCAGCTCTCTGGTGGTGGCCTTGTCACCGTCAGCAAGCTTAGTCAGCTTCTCAGCTGTGAAAAACACAGGCGAGAAAGACCCAAGTGGGTCAGTGGCACAGCCCTGCTTGGGTTCAGGAGCTCAGGGTCAGCCTGAGCAAGAGAGACCACAGTGGGGCCCCATCTCCAAAAAGCCAAAAACCAAAGAAAAGGCTCAATGAGATCAAAGTCATCAAGGGTCCGGGCATGCGTTCAATAGAAAAAGTCAGGACCTGGGCATTTCAGTTCAAGAAATGAGGCTCAGGGTCATTTAAACCCCATTAAAATGACATCTAAGAAAGTGAAATAAATAATACGAACAGTGCAAGAAAGGGGGTAAAAGTACTGTCTCCACCCTTCCCCACGTGTCCTTTGGGCAAAACGGAACAAAGGCGCTGTACCTAGAGACTCTCTGACAGAACTGGGGTGAACGTCTTCATTTCTGCACTTGTAGCCCAGAATCACATTCACCATTTTCATGTCAACTCTGAGCTTGAGGCTGCTAAGACCAAGCAACTCTAAGAAGCACACACAGGCAGCCGCTACCGAAGGGCTGTGGGAGGAAGTGAGCCCTAAGGTGTAGGCCTCCTTGCCCACTTGCTGGATCCTGAAAAACAAAGATCAACATTACATCAGTCAGAAACATCATTTTCACACTGGCTGGAGACCTAGCTCAGTGGTTTAAGATCCTGCTGTTCAAGTGTGGCGGCCTGAGTTCACACCTCAGAACCCACAGAACAGTCAGAGAGGGGGCCAGGAAGACGGCTCAGTGGGTGAAGATACTTGGTACTCAGCCTGACAGCTTGGGTTTGGTTCCCCAGACTCACATGGCGCAGGGAACCAGCTCACAGACATTGTCCGCTAGGCCAGAGAGATGGCCCAGTAGTTACCAGTGCTTACATTATTGTCGATGACCCAAGTCTGCCAGGCTCCCACAGCCACCTGTCACGCCAGCTGCAGGGGACCTGGTATCCTCTCCCGGATTCCCACCTGCACGTGTATAACTCCTCCCTACTACAGACACATAACTTAGAATTTTTTGTTTTGTTTGTTTTTTGTTTTTTGAGACAGGGTTTCTCTCAGTAACAGCCCTGGCTGTCCTGAAACTCACTCTGTAGACCAGGCTGGCCTCAAACTCAGAGATCCATCTGCCTCTGCCTCCCGAGTGCTGGGATTAAAGGCATGTGTCACCACTGCCCATAAAAATAGAATCTTAAAACAAAAACTTATTTTTGATTTCTGTGGGTATCTTGGTGTACACACAGACACAGACATACAAACAGAACACATGCGCTTTTTAAAAACTGCTTCTCACCAGGCAGTGGTGGTACACACCTTTAATGCCAGCACTCAGGAGACAAAGGCAAGTGGAGTTTGTCCTCTGAGTTTGAGGCCAGCCTGATCTACAGTGTGAATACCAGGACAGTCAGGGCTACACTGACAATCCCTATCTTTGGAAAAAAAAAAAAAAAAAGAAGGAAAGAAAGAAAATAAAAAAACCATCTGCTTCTCACTAAGACAAGGAAATGAAATGACGTCAGTGACAGGCATTGTGTTTGATCGCTTGTTCTCTCCCTTCACCTTTTGCTCATCTGGGTTCTAGGTTACCTTATTTTGGGTACTATAACCCTATTTCCTTACATTTTTTTTAATGGGGAATTCTTTGCTTTTGTTTTTTGTTTTAGAGACAAGGTTTCTCTGTGCAACAGCCCTGGCTGTCCTGGAACTAGCTCTGTAGACCAGGCTGGGCTCCAGCTCAGAGACCTGCCTGCCTCTGCCTCCTGAGTGCTGGGGCTAACGGTGTGCACCCCACTGCCTGGCGTGATTGGGGAATAGTAAGTGTGAAATGCATTCACTACACATTGCCAATGGCAACGCCAAGGTTGTGGAATTTTTTACTTTTCTTCAGAAAAGTTGCTTTCTCTGGGGAGAAATGGAGAGCCAACAAGGTGCCAGCGGGACCAGTGCCATCCGGATGGAGGTAACACTGTAACTAACCAGCTGCCCTGTCATCTCTGCAAAAAGGAAGACTGCGCACTGCTTTATTTCTGAGTTCCAGCAAAAGTTTTATAAGAGAATTCGCAGCAAGGCGTTTTTGTTTCTCCAGACCTGCGTTAGTGTACCCACTGAAAATAGTTTCCTCTCCTAATCCCTTGTATTCTGCAGTAGGTCTTAGTTCTTCTCTGCTGTAAGTGGGCTATTGGTAAGAATATGATAGCTAGTTTTGTGGCTGGTTCCTAACTGACAAGAAGCCACCAGAAGCATCATCTTGTAGAGAAGAGGCTGCAGGAAAAGATGAGGGACACAGCACTTCTCGTCTGTGTCAGCACAAACTCTCAAAGCTGTCACTACAGTGCCAACTGTTTCACGAAATATGTCCCCAGTCCACGGGGACCAGCGTGAGTCGTACTGCGGCACCTTGTCGGGCCAATTCAGAGTTCAAAGTCCTTTTTGCCGATGTGGCCCCCGAGGTCCACACCCCAGATAAATCAAGTTCTAAGACTCCTCCATACAAGGCACAGAGATGTGCTATTAACAGCGGCTGTGCTTCCATGACCAATGCAGAACTCAATCTCAGAAGCACAAAACAATAAAACAATACCCCTCTCCTTGCCAAGATGTCTCTGCAAAAACGGATCTTGAAAAGACGTCAGTGCTCAGCACACTGCCACACGGTCACAGGAAACACGGCCCTGCCGTACTCATTGAGTTTAAACAAAATGCTCCACGACACCCAGTTGCACTGGTCAAACTGGATTTAGCCAGTCAGCAACATGCTCTAGAGCAGTGGGGTGCTCAGTCTTCCTAATGCTAGGACCTCTTAATCCAGTTCCTCATGTTGTGGTGACCCCAACCATAAAATTATTTTACTTTATAACTGTAATTTTGCTACTGTTGTGAATCATAATGTAAATATTTTTGGAGACAGAGGTTTGTTAATGGGGTTGTAACGCACAGGTTGAAAACCACTGCTCTAAGGGTAAACAAAATACCCTGCTCCCCTTGAGCCAGCGCCCATAATGCTGCCAGCTGTGACTTAACAGATGGAGCAGCATTACTGGTTTGCGTCAGATGTGGCCCAAATCAATACCTGACTCTTCTAGAAAGGTAACTGCTTTCCGAAGCTGTTTCCACAGAATGACTGAGCACAACTAGAATACAGGCCCGAGTCAGCTGGTTAATCTGCCTGTGGGCTGCTGTGGTACCAGGAGCCCCAGGTCAGCTTTTGTGGTCACACAGGCAGAGGGCAGAAGAACACGCATGCACAGGGCGTGGTGTGGAGGTCAGAGGACTGCAGGAGCCAGCCCTCTTCCTCTGCCATACAGGTCCTAGGGCTCAGCTTGTCGGGCTCCTCACCTGCAGAACTGTATTGCTGACCCCAGATTCTCTTGGAGCCCCTATTCAAACTCTTCAGCACTGTGGCTTCTACCTTCACCCAGCAGCCACCAAGAACTTTCAAAAGCGCTGGACTTGTGCTCTGAGCATGCTACGGGTATGAGCACGAGCTGCCTAGAGCATCAACACTGCCTGTCTTTTGAGATTTATTTCTACTTTATATGTACAAGTGTCTGTGCATCATGTGTGCTCAGTGTTCATGGAGAGAAAAAAAGGGCATCAGATCCTCTGGAACTGGAGTCACAGGTCCCCTGGAAGAGTGGCCAGTGCTCTTAACCACCAAGTCAAGCTCCAAGGCACATTTTAGAGGTCTCAGATGTACATTTTATATACGTAGAAAGTTTTCTAGCAAGATGTACAAGACATTGCCAACCCTTTAATATGAAGAATTGGAGTCCGGCCTCCTGTCTTTCACTCCCTCCTTCCTGAACTACTGAACTACATCACCAGGAAAACCTACTACTAAAACAAAGCTTAAAATGCATCCCTGTGTTAATCATAAAAAAAATCTTGCTGTCAATTACATCAGACAGTTCCCCCAATTCTGTATGAAGAAGAACACAGAAGACAGCTCATGCATACAAAATGCACCTTGTATAGAATCCCTCTGCTGCAGCTGCTGGTGTCTGAGCAGCTGTCATGTGACTTTAAAATAGGTCTCTTTTCAGTGTTATTGTTTTACTTTTTCCATTAGCAAATATTATGTACAATAAAGCCAAAAACTCGAAATGCAAAAGAAAGGCACAATGGAAAAACAAAGTCACCACCCGGAACACAATCACTGTTGTCCCACCGAGGACTGCTTGGAGTCTGACAGAGTCTAAACCTGAACTTGAGCTCAGCCCTCGTCAGAGAAACTTCTCTTTGCAGTTGGTGGTGATGACCACAGACTCCCAGCTGATTCATTTGCACAGGATAAGGGACGCCAGAGTGCTCAGTCCCCTTTCCTCAAGGTTCAGGGATCTATGTGGAAAGGGGACCAAAAGATTATAGGAGCCAGAGGTGGTGGATGAATGTCAAGAAAACCGTGCTCTTCAGACAGAGCGGGGCGGAAGGACATGTGAACTCACAAACTGTGACAGCGTGCCAAGACCACATAAGCTCAAGCCAGACAGAATCCCAGCTCGGAGCAGGGGAGGTGGGCACAGAGTCCCATGATAGCTGAGGAGCTGCTGGCATGTGATTGTGCTGGGGGAGGGGAGGGAGAGCCCGTCTTCCTTAGCGGGGTGACAACTGGTGTACTGATCATCTGCAAAGCAGGCCTCAGGCTCAGCTGTGCTCAGTTCACACAAAGTGGGCTCAAGGGGACAGAGGGGACAAGGGAACACACAGAGTATGAAGTTGGGTAAGTAGGGAGGTGGGGACACCTGGGATATAAGGGGGTGAATACGGTCAAAATGTATTCTATGAAATCTTCCAAGAATACAAACATTTAAAACAAAACTAAGGCAAACAATCACAGTGCAGGTAATGATCAGTCTCACTACTCTTTTAAATGCACAGTAAACACACATATGCTTTTCTATAGCGGAAGTGAAGCTCTCAACACTTACAGTTGTTTGGGAGTCTTACTCTTGATCAACTCCTGGACCAGGAAAGTGCCAAAGGCAAACGATGGGCGTCCATGATGTAAATAATACGCATAATTTAGACGCTCCACTACGGCGTATTTACTCACCAGGTCAGGGCTGGAAAAATGTGGGAGATGGCTGGCTGTATCTGGGGAGAAAACAAAGTGTATCAACCCTTACGACAGATAGTATGAATTTAACATCACAAGCATGGAGACAGAGGCATGATACATGATATTAAACATTAACCCCAAACTCAAGAGAAACAGAAGCTGAGTTCCTAAAATGGCACAGAACTCAAAGATTCTTGCGTCCTACCCCGGACAGCAGTGTGTGTGAGCCTGGCACATGGTGAGGGAGAGTGGCAAGCACCTTGCTCTCTGAGCTGAGGCTGCAGCTTGCTCGGTAGAGAGCTTGCCTCACGCATAAGGACTGGATTTGATCCCCAGAACAACTCCGTCAGATGTGGTGGCAAACACAAGAAACCCAGCATTAGGGAGGTAGAGGCAGGAGGATCAGATATCTAAGGTCAGTCTGGACTATACAGCAAGTTCCAGACCAACCCATATGAGGGCTACGTGCTCCCAGAGTAAGAAGTCCCACGTCTTACCTCCTATTGCCAGTGTGTTGGCAGCCTGCCAGCCGAACAATCTGCTAGGATCAAAGGGCGGCAAAGACTGAGAAAGAGGAAAAGTTAATCAGACTCAAAAGCTTATTGACCCTAAAACAAATAAGCAAAACGACAGAAAGCCCTCCAGAGGACTCTGCTAGAATCTTTGCCAGCACATGTGGGGCTCTGACTTTGATCCCTAGAACTAAACACAGCTTAACGCTGTCTCTCTGAACATAAAATCATTACAGAAGAGAGCACGAGAGCCCCTAAGGACCAACACCCAAGGTGGCCTTTGATCTCTACACACACGGGCACACGTGTGCACCTGCAGACGCATGGAGAGCACATGAACAGAAAAGTGCACACATACAAAGAGCATGGTGGCATGAGACCACAGTCATAGCATTCAGGGGGCTGAGGCAAGCGGGTCACTTGAGCAGCACAGTAAGATGCAGCTTTAAATAAACAAATGAATAGCCAGGTGTGGTGCACCTGCCAGCCCAGGTCCTGGGTGGTAGGAGAGGGAGGATCAGGAGCCGAAGGCCATCCTAGATTACATAGTGGGTTTGAGCGCTGCATGAGATCTTGTTTCAAAACAAAACAAAACAAAATTATGTACGTCAAGAAGAGAACAAAGAGGGCTGGAGAGATGGCTCAGAGGTTAAGAGCATTGCCTGCTCTTCCAAAGGTCCTGAGTTCAATTCCCTGCAACCACATGGTGGCTCACAACCATCTGTAATGAGGTCTGGTGCCCTCTTCTGGCCTTCAGGCATACACACAAGACAATATTGTATGCATAATAAATAAAAAAAAAAAAGAAGAGAACAAAGAATAACTTGATTTGTTTTAGAAGTTGATTCAAATGCTGGAACTCTGTACACCTTTGATCCTAGTACCTGAGACACTGAGACAGGAGGATCACTACATTGAACCAAATCTGGACAAAGCACTGTGTCACTGAAGTGTCTGGTTTACACCAATGCTACACAAAGTGCTGCAACCATGGCAGACACACCTGCACCAGAATGTGCAGCCAGCACGAGGCTGCCTTCAGGAAATTCTTCTAAGGATTTCTGTATATGAGTGTTTTGCCAGCATGTATGTGTGCCTACTACCTGTGGAGGCCAGCAGGGGGCATCGGATTCCCAGAATTAGAGTTACAGATGGTTGTGAGTGGCCATGTGGGTGCTGGGAATCAAACCCAGGTCCTCTGGAAGAGCATCCAGTGCTTTAACCGCTGAGCCATCATCCAGCCCCATTCTTCGGGAAACTATAGAAAACTGATCTCGAGGGCATACCAAGTGGTGTGATGGGCTTGCACTCTAGCACAAGCTGCTAACCTCATGGTATTCCAGAAACAGACAGTTCTGGCATATTTGTGAACCACACTTCCAAGTAGCGTTAGTCCACCCCAAGAATTCCTCACATCTGAGTAGGGCAGATTTCACATCTCTAAAGAACAACAGAACTTAGGCAGGACTGAAGATACTATGAGCATATATGTAAAGAAGAAAGCCTGTTGAACTGAGATACGGGCAAAAGATGCTTCTCCTCCACAGCCTGAGTAGGTCTCAGAGGGTCTGTACATCCTTTGAAACAGAAGCAAAATGATATGTTTCCACGCCATTCTTCTGGGTGTAGGCTCAGAGCTCTATCCTTCTTTGCCACGATTCCTTACCCTGAGTGTCTACAGGAGGTAGGGTGTTCTGTTTCCTGGCAGAGACCTGACTGACACATCCAAGAACCAGCTCCCTAAACACAGTACCTGAAGGAGGTGGTAGAGTGTGACATCAGAGGGCAGGACACTGGGAGCGGTGCCCTGTGGGAAGAGGGCGGCTTTCAGCTTTGGGTACGGTGTCAAAGCCACCTTCAGGAGCTGGGGGTCCACCTTCTTCAAACAGTTCTCATTTTCTTCGTTCTGAATGACCTAAGCAAGAAGACACATTACAGATGGGAGTGATGTTTAGCATGTATATTTTAAGATGTAAAAACCAGTCACTATAGGAGACGGCTGGAAGTGAAACAGCACTGGCACAGCGGTCATTGGTTCTTGGGCCGCATGGCTGCATGACGCTGGACTAGATGTTTAACATCCAGCCTCCATTTCCTGCAAGATTAGGAGGAGAGCTAGATCTACTGCTCTCAAACCATATGTTGTTTGGGGAAAAAGTCATCCCTACTCCAGTGTTTATAATATTTCTATTTAACATTCATTAATATCATTAATATCTTAAAAGATCTCACAACTATTACTGCTGGACATGGTGGTGCCTGCATATGGTCCAGCATTTGGGAGGCTGAGGCAGAAAAATCACTCAGAATCCAAGACTAGCCTGGGTCACACAGGGGATTACAGGCCTACTTGGCCTAGAGAGTGAGCCTGCTCACAAATAAAAGAGCTGGGCAATGACAGGGCACACCTTTAACCCCAGCACTTGGGAGGCAGAGGCCTGGGCTACACAGTTGAGTTCCAGGGCAGCCAGAGCTACATAGTAAGACCCTGTGTCAAAAAAACCCAAAAAAACAAAAATAAAAACAAATAAATAAATAAACACCACCAAGCAGATGATTCCACAGTCCTTTCTTGACCTGTACCCTCTGACTGGTGGCTAAAAGTGGGTGCGAGAAGCTTAGCCATTCAAGCACAGCAGCAATATAAGGGTAACTGCCGCCGGGAAGAAACTACTGGAGAGGGGCTGTCCAGCAGCATTCTCGCCCTCTGCCCCGTCACACTGTATGTTCAAAGAGCACAGGAGCACATCCACATGTCCCCCAGAGGAGTTTATAAGGAAAGCTAAAAATTATGCTTTCAAATAAACCTTTCAAAAGGGTAAACGCACAGACACATCACAAGCCACAGACCTAAAATACATTGACTTGCAGAAGTAACATGATCGTGATTCTGTCCTGGCGTTATAGAAAACACATCAAAGGGACAAAGAATCTCTGTCCATGCCTGAATTCTGTTTCAGCTCAGGACACAGGACTGTGAACTCACCCGTTTCATGCTCACCCATCTATGAGGACACTTGGAAGCATTCTTGCTTTAGCACCAGCTAAGGTTTAGACAATCCCGGTTGTCTATGCCAAGTTTAGTAAGTCTGAGTGTCTCCCGTACCTGGCTGACACCCCCAGGAGCATACATGGTGGTAGCGAGGGCCAGGAGGGTGTGCCCTTCCAAGAGCATACTGCTCACACTGGCCTGATTGGTGGGAATCAAAATTTGAGCATTTGCAAGGCTGGCCTGGAAGATCAGTTTGGGATCTGAAAATAAAAGGGATAATTACCAAATTGAGAAAGATAGAATTCTGAGAAAGATATTTTTAACTCTGTCCACAGTAAGAACAACTTCCTAAGTTTAAAAACAATGAAAAGACATGTGTGTGTGTCAAACTCAAAAGATTCATCTTCATAAAAATAAAACTGTCAAAGAAAATGTAAAGGTAGCAGAGTCAAACTGCAACACGTGACATTCTAAAGTAGTAATGTCCCCTGGACAAAGAAAGAAGCAGACACCCTACACACAGCCCTCTGGCAGCAAGGGACTTGGAGGCCTCAGGTAAACCGCATCAGCGGTGCTCCGGGGTGACTGTTTGTTGGTCATCACGAATAGGCTGTGCCAGGCAAAGGCCCGACCTCACTGACGGCAACTGGCCTGACAGTAACCCTTTCAGCCAACAGCCTGCGACTCGGTAATTCTATGTGCAGAGGCCTGCGTGTGCTACAGAGCTCATTTGAAACATAAGCGATGGTTTTACGTTAAGATATATTCAAGACAATTATTTACAATCGGGAAAAATGTAATGACAAGTTCATCAAAAAAATAGAGACTGGTAAGTTAGTGGAGGGACTATTTCTCAAAGAGAAATCTTACGCCAACATTAACATGAGCGCTGTCTCATTACGCAAAGGCAGTTACAAAGCACAGATGTTTCCTATGCTTCTGCACAGGGCAGGCACCACGGGAACCAGATGGAGAACATAAGAGTAGTCATGAAAGAAAGCAGAAAGAAACTAGAAATGTTACCGATGGCCACTTGTGGGCAGTCATCTTCCCATAAGCCCAGGCTGGGTCTGTGCAGGTTTGACCTTGTGGAAGTTGTAGGTAGCTTCCTTTGTTTATTTAAAACAGGGCCTCACTACTTAGCCCTGTGGCCTAGAACTCACAGGTAGACCAAGCTGGCCTTGAACTCACAGAGATCTGCTGGCCTCTGCCTACCACGTGGTGTAAGGATTAAAGGGTGCACACTGCCACCTGTAACCCCAACAAAACTGGACACTACATAAAAGACGGGTTGTTGACATTGTAGAGTTGCTTACCCGGTATCTTTCCCTAGAATTTGGAGAGAACATTACTAGCTAGAATGCTTGGCGGTAAAGGGGATTTTCTTCTTGTCCAGTCATAACCCCACCAGTTGTTTCAGCAGCTCCCTTCCAAGGACACAACAATCCCACACATACATGAGTTTTTTTCCCCTTCATTTGGAGCTCCAGAACCTGCCTAAGGGTGGAAGGAGAGAACCTGACTCCACAAAGTTGTCTTCTGACCTCCACACACATGCCTGGGGCATAGGGACTTACCACATGAGAGGCCCTAGCACTGTAAAAGAATAGAAGGGAGAGAGGGAGGGAAGGGAGGAGGGAAGGAAGGAGGGAGGGAGGGAAGGGAGGAGGGAGGGAGGGAAGGGAGGAGGGA
>NW_004949096.1:30712438-30721454 GCF_000317375.1 Microtus ochrogaster
GGAAAGGGAGGGAGGGAAGGGAGGAGGGAAAGACTCCTAGCAGGTTTCTAGAAGGCACAGCAATTCTTTGTGAGAAAGGGTGTCAATCTACCAAAGCAGGACCTGTGCTGCGGGTGGCGTGACAGAGCGGCAGAGCGGAGCACAAGGCAGACATGATGGGAGTTTAACTGCATAAGCTCTCGGCTCCAATTCTGACTTTTCTTGGAGGGCAAAAACCATGTTTTTTAGTTTTCTATTTCATTAGTAAAATGTGAGCCTAGATCACAGTCAGACATTTGACTATAGTCAAAGGATTAACTTAAAGGTTTGTAAGTTAAATGCCATTCAGTAGACTCACAGTTGACCTAGAGAAGACTTGTGTATTTAATACTGAACGTAATACCTGTTAAGTTACTGGAAACTTGCCGACACTGAACCAAAAATTCAAGCCAAGGGTGAGCTTCATGTAGTTCTTTCTTTTCCAAAAAAGGACAATTTCCAGGGCTGAGTCTATATTTAAAGACAAACAAACAATGTGTGGGATTATCACACGGGACATTTGCTCAGGTGAGAGCTAGCATTAGAAAACAATTTTGGTGTAGAGTATAAGGTAGCAGTGTGCATTTAAGGCCAGCCTGGGCCACACAGCAAAACCTTGTCTCAAAAACCCTGAAAGTTAGCTGTAGTTCAGATGCAGGCCCTTGCCTGGCAAGTAGAATACCTTGGGCTGGATTCCAGCATGGCCACAAAAAAGAACATAAACTCTAGCACCTGTAATCTCAGTGCTCAGGAGGCTAAGGCAGGAGAACTGCTGTAAGTTCAAATCCATCCTGAGCTACAGAGTGAGAAAACAAACACCTCCCTTCCCTATAATGAGTACAGGCACACACACACACACACACACACACACACACACACACACACACACGTGCGCTAGAAGAGAGAGAGAGATAGAGAGACAGAGACAGACAGAGAGGGAGACACATACAAGTACACAAAGGATGGGGCTGAGGAGGTGGCTCAGTGGTCAAAGCACTCGCCATGCGAGCATGAGTAAGGACCAGAGTCCAGGTTTCTAGAAACCCACATAATTACAGCGTCAGAAGACAGAGACAGGAGATTCCCCAGAGCAAGCTAGCTAGAGAGACGAGTCATATTGGTAACCTCTGCATTTGACTGAGAGACAGTGTCTGCTATACAACAATAAGAATCTGAATTCAGATCTCCAGTGCCCACACAAAAATCTAAGTGACTCAGCAATCCGAAGCCTCAGCTCTAGAGAGGTGGAGTAGAGATGGGGAATTGCCTAGCGTCCATTGGCCGGCTGTCTATCCCACCAGCAAGTTTGAGGTCCAATAAGCGATCGTACCTGAAAAAGTAGGTGGAGAGTGACTGAGGACATCACTCAGTATCAACATCTGGCCTCCACATGTGCCCACATGTGCATAGGTGCCCATCCATGCACACGCACACACACACACACTGAATATGTATATATATATTTATATGTGTGTGTATGTATATATATGTGTGTGTATGTATATATATGTGTGTGCGTGTATGTATATATATATGTGTGTGTGTGTGTGTGTGTATATATCTATATATCAATCAAAGATTACATCGAATGGTGCTAATACTGATCCAATAACAATTAGCAATGGCCACAGACAGGATTCTACAGTTGGTTTTAAATGAACATATGCTGATTTATGTAAATTTATCTATATAAACCTACCTTTTAAAATTAATCCATTTTACAGTGGCTATGAAATTTAAGGTTTCTTTTTAGAATTCTCTGAAGAGAACCAAGAATTGCTAGTTCAGTCTATCTTTCTGCTAAGGTCTCTCCTTTAAAGCGTTTAAAACAGACGTGCTTTTCATTCTATCATTTTTCCATGCAGTGCTGGTGAATGACTCCACAGCCTTGCGCACGATACACAAGGGCTTTGCCACTCACTGACGTCCCAGACACACCATTTCATTCTGATCTCAAGTGATCTGAAAGGCTAATAAGATGCTAGACTCATGTCAACAAACACACATGTCTTTAGTTGAATATAATCATGAGATCACAGATGTGCCAAGTGTGGAAGTGGAAGAAACTATTTCAAAAGGATCAGTTTCTCAACACTTAATGCTTTCTCAAAGCAGTTCAGGAGCCACATGTGACAGCTGCTGCCTTTGACCCCACAATTTAGGAGGTAAAAGCAGGCCTCTGTGACGCTGTGGCCAACTTGGTCTACACAGTGAGTTTCAGGGCTACACGGTGAGACCCTGTCTTAAAAACAAACAAGACCACAGCAGTTCATGTAGGCACACGGTGCACATTTGTAATCCCACCACTCAGGCAGCACAACAGGAAGGCCAAGAGTTCAGACTTCTCTTGAGACCCTGCCTCAAGCCCCCACTCACCCACCCACCCACCCACCAATTCCAGAGCAGTTTGGAAGGAGGACATGGGCACGGGAGCCGGCTCACAGGGCTCACCTGTAGTAGTCAAGATAGACGTAGAGAAGGTGCTGCAGGCTGTGCTCCACACAGTAGAGGGTGAAGTGGGAGTGGAAGCCCCACCCTCCCGAGAGGCTGTAGCTTTGCACGGGGAGGGAGTCCTGCATGACGCCCCCAATCCGGCTGAGTCTCAGGAGGAGGAGTTCAAAGTCTTCGAGTTCAGATGCGAGAAAAACCCCGCTCCTGTGGGGCAGGATTGAGAGAGGAGACGTTAAACCCACTCCTGTGGGACAGGGCTGAGAAAGGTTCAAGTTAACATGTGTCCACAAAAGTGGCTAAGAAGCCATAGTGGTTTAATAAACACCAACTACTAAACAAGGATGGAGGTCTGCACTTAAATATCACCTTTCGTTAATTCACTACTAAATACATCAAAACTGCCATACAAAAGGATCATGAAACACACGCACAGAGTTAAAAGAAATGCTATATAAGGGCCACAGTGATGGCTTGGTGGTTAAAACATGGGCCACTCTTCTGGAGGACCCGGGTTCGATTCCAGAACCCACATGGAGGCTCACAAACATCTGGAACTCTAGTTACAGAGGATCTCATGCCCTCTTCTGGCCTTCATGAGCACCAGGAACGCAGGTGGTGCACAGATACACATGCAGGCAGAATACTCATGTACACGCAATAAAAATAAATATTTTTTAAAATTAGATATTTTGAAACTAGAAATACCACATAACTGGCACCCTGATTATAGACAATTGTGCTTTGGAAGCTACTGCTGTATTCCTTCCCGCTGTGCGCCCTACAGCAACCCGTCTGACTTCTGTGGTAACTAATTCCTACCTTTTAATTCACAGCTTATAACTACAATCAACCCCAATAATATATGGTTCGATTTTGTCTACTTTGAACTTTACACTAAGAATGAAGCACTGAAAATGTATATTATTCTCTGCCCAATTCTTTTTTTAACTCTCTTTTTATTTATTTTTTATGTCTTTCACATCATGCCTCCCGATCCTACCCATCTCCCTCCCTGCCCCAAAATAAAACAAAATAAACTTTAAGAGAAAAAAAAAGGAAAGGGACAATCTCATCATGGAAGCTGCAGTGTGACACCATGAGTCACGCGGTAAACCCCTTTATCCAGACAGCTTTACATGCAGGCGAATCACAATCACTGGTCTGGTTCACTGGGCCCCCACTCAGACTCTTCCTTTGCTTAGTCTACTTTCTTATAGAACCCAGGGCCACCGCCCAAGAACGACCCCACCTCCACAATGGCTGGGCCCACCCCCATCAATCACCTGTTGAGAATATGCCCTACATGCTCGTCCATAGTCGATCTTAGGGAGGGAATTTCTCAAGGGAGGCTCCCTCCTCTCAGATGACTCTAGCTTGTGTCAAGTTGACAGAAAACTAGCTAGTGGCCACTTGTGCTTCCTTTTCAGTGAAATATCCAAGAACTGGTTCTAGTGGCCTCTCTCCTCAGACCTAAGCTCTGCTCTTCCCCTGCTGTGGTCCTGGACGCTCACCTGTGTGCTGTGATTTGCCCAGTCAGGAGCGAAGAGTCAGGGAGAGGGGACAGAGTTAGCCTGGCTCTGCAGTAGAGACTGCAAGCTGCCTGACACCTCCCTCTGAGGATCCTGACCAACAGTTCTGGTATCAGGTAACGGCTTCTCTGCTGCCTGGGGCATTTGGGAAGCAAGCCTCCTCTTTCAGGCTCTTATGCGTTCTGACATAATGGCTCAATGCACAGGGTCAGTTTGCCAGACATCTGCTCTCACAGTGCTGAGAAGACCACCATGCTCTGGGGACCACTCTTGTCACATATAAACCGGTCACACATGTCCAAGTCTCTTCTCTGCTCTCACTCTGTCTTCCCTGTTTAGTGTGAACTTTGCTGTCTTTAGGACAACTTCTTTCTACAGGTTTGTGACCCACATTTCCACACATGCATTTAAAATCAGATTGTTCCAACCCAAAGCAAGACCCGCTGGAAGTGCTCCTGAGCCCACAATGTAACGCAATGTGGCCGTGGGCTCTTCTTGTTCCAAATCTAAAGACAATGCTTGTACTTTTTCACATTTGGACAATGTTGGCGTTATTTTTAGACACCAATATTTTAGGGTAAGGGATTTGGCATCTATTTTTAAATTGCTAATTTTTCTGAATCTAATGAGAATGGTATGATTTTCCTCTTTAATATAATTACATAATAGGTATTATGATCTTTATTATTATTATTATCAATTATTATTATCATTTTGGGTCTTTCTACATAGCTGTTGCTGTCTTCGAAGTCAGTATGTAGACCAGGCTGGGCTCAAACTCAGAGATCTTCCTGTCTCTGCCTCCAGAGTGCTGGGATTGAAGACATGTGTTGCCATGCTCAGCATAAATTAATCTTTCAATTCATATTAAAACAGATAAGTTAGTTTTTTAAACAACCAAATGCTAAGGCAAATATTTTGATCATATAAATTATACAATATCTCATTTTTAGTAAACGAGAAGAGCATTAATGCAATGAGAACAGAGGCCAGAAAATCAGATGTTCAAGGGCTCCACTCCATAAATGAGAGGTTTAGGCAATGCTCTCCACTTCTGGATCTGACTGCACCTGCACGCTGTGAGGGCGGAGAGCATCAGGACATCCCCAGCAGTAGGAGCGGAAAAGATCACGAGTGACAGTGGGAGACACATGCTGAGGTGCACACCTAGCTTTCCTCATAGGAAGACAGTTTAGACCGAACCACGTGAAAGCTGACAGTCAACTACTTTGAACACACAAATGGCAAGTTCACATGGTTAGATCTAACACAGTGATCTTTATAAATGAGCTAAAATCGCCACTCAGCTCTGTGTGTCTTACTCCCACAGTCTTCTGCAGGTCAAGGCCATGCAGCAGAGGTGGTGACATTATCTTGTATTATTGTGCAAGAAATAATTTGCATTGGTATGGATTTTAAGGTCAATTTTGCTATATGTATATGTATTTCTGCTCTTGATTAAGGTATTGTGATTGTGTAGTTCGTTTTTAAAAATGTAATGTATAACTAGAAAATATAGGTTGTTAATGGATAATCATTGATAATAATTAAGCTTGTAGTCATGTTAGTTAGATTTTCTATATATATATCGAGATATATTTCAGTTAGATAGGCATTCTTCATATCTTTCAAAGACTACAAAATATGGCATTTTAAATGTTTTAATAACTTAGGGTTTTTCATGACAATGAGACACGTCTGCTCCTGACAGCACCAATCTACTTCAGGAAAAAGATGGGCATCGAAGAGGATCCTTATGGAGCTTGATAGCCATTTGGGCAAGAAACTGCTCTTGCCTGGACTATTGCATAAACTGGACACAGAGAACCCACAGAGAGAGGACTGCTGAACTTGCCAAAAGGTGAGATGGTCTTTCGGGGTTCCTGATTCATGAGAGTCTGCGAGACATTTTGCAGGATACAGCAGAAAGTGACTGAACTGTCTTTGAAATTTCTGCTTGATGAAAATGTCTACTGGATACTATGGGCCTAAAGGCTGAAGATGGATGCCCCAACGGTACAAAAGAACTTTGGGTGACTGTCCAGGCAGCGAGATGTCCCTGTCATTTCTAGAGTTTTCTTATTTCTTGTTTACTTAGGTATTATTATATCCTTCTGGAGTCTTTGATGGAGTTAAAGAATAGTTAGTTATAGTTATAGTTTTCCTTAGTTATGATAAAGGATAAAATAGATATAAATACTGTAATTGTAATTCTTGCTTGATAACTGTTTTGTTATTTGTAATTTTACTATGTTAAAGTCAAAGCCTTTCTTTTTTGTTTAAACAGAAAAAGGGGAAATGATGTGGGAGTGATTTCTTATTAATAAAGAAACTGCCTAGGCCCATTTCATAGGCCAACCCTTAGGTAGGCGGAGAAAACAGAACAGGATGCTGGGAGAAAGAAGTTGAGTCAGATAGTCGCCATGGTTCCCGCACTCCAGACAGATGCAGGTTAAGATCATTCTTGGTAAGCCGGCTCATGGACTACATAGAATAATAGAAATGGGTTAGATCAATATGTAAGAGCTAGCCAATAAGAGGTTGGAACTAATGGGTCAAGCAGTGATTAAAAGAATACAGTTTCCGTGTAATTATTTCGGGTAAAGCTAGCCGTGGGGGCGGCCGGGTGCCGGGGACGCAGCCCAGCCGCTCTTATTTCAACAATCTTGGGGTTTCTAACTAACTCTGTCTCCTGTCACTTGCTCCTTAGAGTTCTAATGACAATTCTGCATCAGAGATCACTAAGTAGCAAGTTCCAGGCCAATCTGGGCTACCTCACAAGACCCTGTCTCACAACAAACAAAACAACACAAAATGTTGTGGGGAGAACCTGCAGCTGGAGTTTGAGAATCTCTTCATCACCATGACATTAAACCATACCCTTCAAATGCTACGTTATGAAGCAGCACCGCACTGACCTGCGGTGATTTAAAGGGGGGAACCACACCTGTGCAATCGCACACCTGTGAACACACACACTGGACACAGCCTGCAGGTACCAGGGAAGCATTCTGCCCCTCACCATCATTATTATTTTTTAAAATTTTCCTTTCTTTTGTTTTCCCCATTGGACTTTCGTCTCACAGTTACAGTACCTGGCCAGCTTGTCCAAAATCTTATTCCTCATGTAACTGTTGCAGCAAGTATTCTGATCAATGACATCAACGCTCAGAGGAGGCCACTTGTTCTGCTGAGAGGGCCTGGTCTCCTGGGTCTGAAATTCTTCAATCCACAGGCTAATGCTTGACCAGTCATGGCGAGCTGTGAGGTATCTCCAGAGAGCGTCCGGAGAATATGCTTTGTATTCTACATGAAGAACAAGACAAGAGCCTTTAAGAGCGCAGTGAACTGTGATCACTGACTATGTAGTCAAAGCATGTGGCGTACGCAGGCCTCTACTAACGTAACAATCTTCTCTGTTAATCTTCTTGTCAACACTACAGATGCGAAGAGGGAAGGGTCCTCCCTGCAGAGTCTGAACGAAACAGGCACCCAAGTTGCCAGCTTTCTCCTCCTCTGCCACACAGAGACTCAGCTAAAACAGAGGCATGAATCTGATACTAAGACTTTATCACTGCTCACCTAGTTAGCTACGCTCCAGAGCTCGGTGTGATACTAATTCCCAGTTTATGTAAGAAACTCAGAGGCTGTTGAGACAGAGAGATGTCACTCCAAAGCTGGAGTGATAACACTGCTTTGATAATATCCACTCACTGAACCTCGTGACTTTTTCACCACCGCAGTGTAAATCCATTACAAAAACCTTGTAAACAAGAGGTCTTAACTCATGGCTGAACTTTAAAGAAAGTGAGCCTCCCCCACCAAAAGGAATTCTCAAGTAGAGACTTCCAAATATTAAAACATTAATGTCTAACTTACTCCCCCCGTTTAATATGCTCACATTTCAGGGGCTTTTGTACTTACCTTCTGGACTTATCCTGGGGAAAAGGATGCATTCTTGTGTTTGCTGGTCCCACCAACGAGCCCAATTCAGTGCAATCCTATGGTCCTTTTCACTAAACTCATCTGTTCGATCACATTTGAGGAATGTATCCAAGACAGATTTGTGCTTCAAATAGTCCTGTTCCTTTATCCAATAACTAAAAACAGTGAAATTTCATTTATTTATTTATTTACACACACACACACACTTTAATTTTTTTTTTTTTGTATTTGTTTTTTCGAGACAGGGTTTCTCTGTGTAGCCCTGGCTGTTCTGGAACTCACTCTGTAGACCAGGCTGGCCTTGAACGCATACTGACCCACCTTTCTCTGCCTCCAAGAACTGGAATTAAAGTCCTGTGTCACCACTGCCCTGCCTAGCTGATGCCCCTCTTCAAGATACAAATTTTACCTTCCTGAGAAATGAGTACTTATTTTCACAAAAGCAAAGTTGCTCACAATTATTACAAACAAGGCGCTACCCACAGCCTTCTCCATTGTTACCTAGGGGACTAATGAGCCTACCTGGGGAAGGAGTGCATCTGAACATTTTCTTGGAAATGTCCTGAATAAAACTTCTCAACTTGATGAACAAAGTCTATAGTTCTTCTTTCTTTTTCAGAAAAACATTCTTTTGCTTTTAAAATTTCAACCTTGGATAAAAAGCAATTAGAGCAATTACCACACAAAAATCAAAACCATTGACAAAACAAAAGCCATTTTGTTTTGAGATTAAATGCCATTTAATAACTGTATGCTGGGGTAGAATGTAGCTGGTAGAGTGCTTGTTTGGCATGCCTCAGGCCCTGGGTTTGGTCCACAGTACCACAAAGAAAGAGTGGGGGGAGGAGGAGGAAGAGGAAGAGGAAGAGAAGGGAGGGGAAAAGGGAGAAAGGAGGGAGGGGAAGAGGAGGAAATTGTATTATACACTAAAAATTTTTCATTCCATTATTTGATTTGCATGGCACACCTGTCTGTGTGTGTGTGTGACACAGCAGGTGTGTGTGTATGTATGTGTGTCACAGCAGGTGTGTGAGTGTGTGACACAGCAGGTGTGTGTGTGTCTGTGTGTGACA
>NW_004949096.1:30722444-30725842 GCF_000317375.1 Microtus ochrogaster
TGTGTGTGTGTGACACAGCAGGTGTGTGTGTGTCTGTGTGTGTGACACAGCAGGTGTGTGTGTGACACAGCAGGTGTGTGTGTGTGTGTGTGGAAGTCAGAGGACAACTTGTAGGAGCTGGGTTCTCTCCCTCTACCATGTGGGTCCCAGGGACAGAACTCAGGCTGCCAAGCTTGCCAGGAGCCTTTATCTGCAGAGCCGCCCGTCAACCCTCTAAGCTGCATTTTAAAGTTTTTATAAATTTTCCTTTACCATAATGTCAAATATCAAAATACAATCATTAAAAAAGGATTATCATGTTTCCTCAATTCATGTTTCCTAGATATTAAAATTATTTATTTTAAAGTAAAAAAAATTCATCAAGGTGGTCTAATAAGAATGTAATCCACAGCCAGGCATGCCTGTAATCCTAGCATCCAGAGAGCAGAGGCAGAAGGACGAGGAATCGGAGGCCAGCTTGGACTATATACCAACACCCTGTCTCAAAATGAAAAACAAAGGCTACACAGTCACACCTTTACCTACCAAAAGGTCCCGTATATTTTTATCAGTTGTATGAAAGCATATCCTGAGCAACTCATCTTCCACATTGAAGCCCTGAAATGAATGAAATTTAAAAGCTTACATTTGTAATGAACCTATCTGAACGTAAGTATGTTAGACCCAGAAAAGCTCTCCTGTAGACACGTGTTCTGCAACAGCAGCGCACGGCTTCTGCTCTTGGGAATATTTACTTTCTCCATCAGTTCTATGTATTGATTGCTTCTCCCCAAAGCCCTTAGTTCTTTTCCCAGAGCGAAGGCAACACACAGAACAATTTACAGTAATGCCAGGCAACCAGAGGACCAAGACTACAACAAACTGCTGCGGTGGTTTAGCGGGAACCCAAGGTTGACAGAAACAGCAAACGCATCGGCACTTTCAGCAGGTTTCCCTGGTAAGACTCCAGCCACACAGACGAGGACCAGATCTTAACTTAGCTCAGAAGCCCTGCTTCTTCTAGGATTTCCCTTCTCAAATGAAGCAAAACTAGGGACTATAAAGCCCTAAGCCAGTGCCTAACCCACCAGAAAGTTCAAATGGACACGTAAGGGTTACATGAAGAATACAGACGGCCCTCAGCAAAACCGAGGCCCTCTGCATGACATGTCCGAAGTCTTTTTTTTTTTTTTTTTTTTTGGTTTTTCGAGACAGGGTTTCTCTGTGGTTTTGGAGCCTGTCCTGGAACTAGCTCTTGTAGACCAGGCTGGTCTCGAACTCACAGAGATCCGCCTGCCTCTGCCTCCCGAGTGCTGGGATTAAAGGCGTGCGCCACCACTGCCCGGCTTTTTTTTTTAATTTAGTTATTTTTACTTTGTGCACATTTGTTTTGCCATGGGTGTTGGGTCTCCTGGAACTGGAATTACAGACAGTTGTGAGCTGCCATGTGGGTGCTGGGATTGAACTTGGGTACAACCAGTGTTCTTAACCACTGAGCCATCTCTCCAGCCCACGTCTGAAGTCTTCTAGGAAAACACTGTCTCAGAGGGTGTGATAGTACAGCGCTTGAGAGAATGAGAAGGAGGATGGTGAGTTCAAGGCTAGCCTGGGCTACACAGCCTCTAAAAACAGATGAAAACAAGAGACGTCAGGTGTGGTGGCTCACGCCTGTAATCCCAGCATGCTGAAGCTGAGCTAGAAGGATCACGAATAAGTCTGAGGCCAGTCCGGGCTGTAGAGTGAGCTCTGGGTCAACCTGGTCCACAGAGACTTTGTCTCAAAACAGAGGGGTGGGGTCAAGCCTTCTTATCCACCGGAGACAGAGTCACCACTCACCATATTCCTCAAGAGCATGGAGGCTTTATCTACACTGTTCTTTTTCAAACTGTCAAACACCAAATCTAGGCCTATCCTGACTAGCTCCTCCAGTTGTTGAGCAGAATGACCAGTAATCCAGAAGAAAGTCTGCGCCTCTGGTATCTTGTTATTTAAAATGGCATCGGCAATAACTTCCTAAGGAAAAAGAAGAAAAAGTAAGTTTAAGTTCCTTGTAGCTTTCTTACTGTCAACGCAGAATATATGCATGGACTAGACACCTACTAAGGGGCCTTTGAAAACCTACTTCTTGCTGGGCTGTGGTTGGTGCACGTCTTTAATCCCAGCACTTGGGAGGTAGAGGCAGGTGGATCTCTGTGTGTTTGAGGCCAGCCTGGTCTATAGACAGACTCCAAAGCTACAGCAAAATCCTGTCTCAAAAAAAGAAAGAAAAGAAAATCTAATCTTGGCAAGGTGTAGTACTGACTGAAGCGGAGAACCTCAACAGCCCAGGACCCCAGAACTCGGAGGACATGAAGAAAGTGACAGTTACGGTGCTCACTGATGAGGGCTGTGATAGCTGGGTTATAAAATGAGTTCAAGGAAAGCCTGGGAGAGTAAGACCCTGTCTCCAAAAGAAATAAAAAATAAAACAAAGTGCCAGGCCCAAGCAGTGATGCAGGGCTGCTGGGCGCTGCCACTGGAGATGGGTTAAAGGCTGATCCTGCGGCCGACGTGGCATTCTGAGGGCACAGCATTGAATGGGGAGGACCTGGAGATATGGATTTGATATCATGCCCTGAGAACGCACATCAGCAAAACCTAAGACCCTGGCCAAAGACTCCACAGCACGGGTACAAACTCTAAAGTCCATTTCTTCTGGTGTCGTCTTAGGCTATCCGAATCTGCAGAGCTGTGGTGAGTATTCATATTTACCTCAAAGCTGAGTTTCTCCCAAATTTTGCCCTCCTTTATTGTGAGGACATCTTTGTTTATGTCACAGTCCTCAGGGGCGTCTGCTGGCTTCCAAGGAAACTTTATCATGAAAGTCCGAAGTTCATTGATGTAGCTGGTCAAAATGTCCACTCCTTTCTGAAGATGCTCATCTAGCTCTGTAAAACACACCAGTGTGCCAATCTCTGTGTGTGTGAGTGTGTGCGCATGTGCACGAGTGTGTATGTTCATGTGTAAATAGGCATGGAAAGAAAAGGAAGGGAAAACACACCACAACTTGTTGAAAGGAATTCTGGGAATTGTCAAATTTGAAAACAAGTATTTTCAAACAATAACCTGAGGTGTTTCTCCCTTTCTATGAGCAGCTGCTTTTAGCACAGTCCACTCCACTCTGCACAGAGATTATCCTTAGATCTTCCTGTGGGTGCTCCTACGTCAAACCCATTCCCCTCACTCTTCTTCACTGCAGTGTGTCTGCTCATCACTGCAGTGTGCTCCCCTTCACTGCAGTGTGCCCCCTTCACTGCAGTGTGCCCCCCTTCACTGTAGTGTGCTCCCCTTCACTGCAGTGTGCCCCCTTCACTACAGTGTGCCCCCTTCACTACAGTGTGCTCCCCTTCACTGCAGTGTGCCCCCTTCACTGCAGTGTG
>NW_004949096.1:30726614-30733710 GCF_000317375.1 Microtus ochrogaster
CCTGCTCATCACTGCAGTGTGCTCCCCTTCACTGCAGTGTGCCCCCTTCACTGCAGTGTGCCTGCTCATCACTGCAGAGTGCTCCCCTTCACTGCAGAGTGCTCCCCTTCACTGCGGTGTGCTCCCCTTCACTGTGGTGTGCTCCCCTTCACTGCAGTGTGCTCCCCTTCACTGTGGGGTGCCCCCTTCACTGTGGGGTGCCCCTTCACTGTGGTGTGCCCCCTTCACTGCGGTGTGCCCCCTTCACTGCGGTGTGCCCCCTTCACTGAGGTGTGCCCCTTCACTGAGTTTTCTGTTTCTGTTCTGATAAGGAGTGGCATGGCCCATCCTCACTGCTATTCTTACCTTCAGTGTGCACAAAAAGCTCCCTTATCTGTTTGTTAAGGAAGGAGAGTGTGAGGTGAAGCAGCTGCTCTGCAAAGTGCTTGCTCTGGGTCTCAGAGTCGCTTTCTCTGATTGCGGAGCAGAGCAAATCCAGTGCTGGTCTCATCTCTTCTACCTCTGAGAACAAACGAGGAAATTAACATGGCAACCAGCTCCCCAAATTAGCAATCCAAATGTTAGTTGTAATGTTCTTACATATATGAACAAGGTCCAAGGTCTTGTTTTCACAAGCTCACACACCTTAGGAAGGCTTATGACTTGCAAACCTCAATGACTGCAGCCATTAATAAACTTTTACTGGTATTACTATTATTTTACAGACTTGGTGTTTTATAAACTCTTTTTTTTTCTTTTAAACAACCTATTAAGTGTTTACTTCCTTTCCATAGAGAGGAGATTGAGGTTGAGAGAGAATAAGTCAGTACCCAAGCTAATTCTGAAAGTAAATAAAATGGCAGAGCCAAAATTTGAACTTTAACCTCTGTGGCTCCAAAGCCACTCCAACAGGCATGTAGAGGACAGGGGTGGGACATGCCCTGAGTCCCCTCGTCCGGCTTGAGGGCTCTCGGGGGATCCCTGTCTCTCAGCATCCACCCAGCTTTGCAAGTGCGCGTGTGCAAGAATTATGGGAAACAGGCCTAGGAAGGTAAGCGAAGCTCGTTCCCAGGCATCAGATTTCAGATCCATTTCTGCCTTTAGATAAGGGCAGTGCAGGTAAGAAAAGAGAGAGTCCAAACTATCAAACACATGTGGGAATAGCGGCCACACAGCTGCTGATGGAACACTTTCAATACCACAAATCAAGTCTTTTCCTACGAATTAATCTATAGGTGTATTTTTAATTGAGAAGCTTAAAAAACACATCCAAGAGGAAGAAAAACCAACCCTATGATCAAGACAAAATCAGGTTGGGAGTGTAGCTCAGTGGCCTAACACGTGTGAAGTCCTAGGCTTGATCCTCAGCACAGAAAGAGGGGTGGGTAGAGAGAAGAGAGGAGGGTTAGGGAGGGGGAAGGCTGTCCTTGCATCCCCAGCAATCTGCCTACTTCTGCCTTTCAAGTTCTCAAATTAAAGTTCTGTGTCTGGTTTATTTTGAGACAGGATCTGCTACAATCCCAGGTTCCTTCAGACTTACTAGGTGGCACAGACTAGCTTTGAACTTGCAATCCTCCCTCCTTCTTCAGAAAGGCTGCATCACAGGCATACAACCCATGCCTCGCTTCGCTGACAGAATGCCCATTGTATTTTATTGTATTATTTTATTTTATGTGTATGAGTGTTTTGCTTGCATGTATGTATGTGCACATTGTGTGTAACTAGTAACCAAGGAGGCTAGAAAAGGCATCAGATCCCTTGGAACTGGAGTTACAGACAGTTGAGGGTGCTGGGAATTGAACCCAGGCCCTCTGGAAAAGTGCTGAGTGCTCTTAACCACTGTGCCATCTCTCCAGTCCCTCTTTATTTTTAATCAGAGGTAAGAGGTCTTGGATCTCTTGGAGCTAGAGTTGCAGGAGGCTGTGAGACACCTGACATGGGTGCTGGGAATTGAACTCAGGTCCTCTGCAAGAATAATATGCACTTTTCACAGGTGAGCCATCTCTCCAGCCTGAGATAATATTAAGAAGAAAAAAAATTGCTCATATCTCATGAAGAAGATTGCCATTTTCTCCTGTAACTAAAGTGAAAATTCATAAAACTTGCCTGAGGACAGTTTCAACTGCATATTGCAGCCAAGTACGATAACACCCTTAGAGATGAAAATTCTATGTCTAGAATTTATCCCAAGTAAATGACTATACATAGGTATACACACACACACACACACACACACACACAAAGAAAGAGAGAGAGAACATTTATATCATATAGCTAACAGTTTAAACAAAACAGTAGACACTGGAGTTGCCCTGGGTGGCACAGAGCACAGCACAGGGTATGAACAGTAGACACTGGAGTCTCCCTGGGTGGCGCTCTCTAGTACTAAGGATTGAACAAGTGCCCCACACATGGCAGACAATGCCGCAGCACTAAGCACCTCCAGTCCCTACAATGAGAACATTACAGACTTCGACAAACTCCCTCAAAGTACATCAGCACTGTAACTGAGTTTCGACAGCAAGAAGCCATTAGTGGAAAGATGGCTCAGCAGTCAAGAGCGCTGGCTGCTCTTTCTCAGGACTGGGGTTCTGTCCCCAGGACCCACATCAGGTAGTCCACAACCACGAGTAACTCTTTGGGCCTCCCCAGGCACCTGCACAATTGTGAGCACATACACACACACACATACACATAAATTATAAAGACTGTAACACACAAGCAGGCACACACACATAAATTATAAAGACTGCAATGATTTGAAAATGTCTAATAGTACGCATGTAGAAATATTTCACTTACGTCTTAAATATAACTGGGATGGAAGCTGATGATCAGGAACGGGAGGTTTTGACGACGGAGTAAGAAGATTTTCCTTGCTCTTCAGGAAGAAATCTACCGTATCCAGCTGCCGATTTTCTATGCCAGCCTAAGCACAGAGAGGAAAGAACCCAGAGTTTTACCCTGTGTGTGCTGGGGGTAGGGTGGGGGCAGATTTTAATGAGTTTAAGAGCGGAGACTACAAAACAAATAAAACCATCTTTACTTTGTACAAGTACCTGGGTTCTAGTGAACTCTGATCATTTTTGTCTAACTTGTTCTCTGAGTCATTTGTCTTCCTTAGCTCACGTAAAGTTCTAGGAACAATAGACGTGTACAGTCAACTGCCCCACGATGGAAGCTCATCAAGCCTGGGCTAGGTCTACTTGGAGCGGGTGCATGGCCAGCGCCAGTGGTGTCCCCTCTGCTTGCTTTATAGCTCTCTACCCTAGACTCTTAGTCATAACAGCCCCATCCATGGCAGCCCTCGGCTTAACACTGAAAGATTTAACTCGGCACATCAGGGCACACGCCTGTGTATTTAAAGACAGGTGGATGTGGCACACAAATGCCAGCATTGGGCGGAGGTGGAGGGGAGTAGTCAAGACAGGAGGATCATGAGTTCCAGGCCAGCTTGGGCTACATAGGGAGACCTCGGCTCAACAAACAAACATAATCATAACAGAAGGAGCCACAGATCTGTGGGATTCATTTTACCACTCAAGACTTGTTTTTCTCCCCTCATTTTCTCTGCTTATGCTCTTATTTGAGAGGCTGCCTCTAAAGACTTAGTGACCTCCAGAAACGACACTCACATATAGCTTATGTGTGATCAGTAGAGGGCTATATGTTTTTACATGTACGTGCAACACAATGTCATGAATTGGGTGAGGTGTGGAAGAAAGATTTTGTCAACAGCTCTAGGAGACATGATGCCCTTGTCTGGCCTCCAAGGACACTCGCACTCACGCACACAGATCCCTTCCACTTGCTCTCAGCTCTCAGGAGGTAAAGTAGGAAGATCAGGAGATCAAGGCCAACCTTGGATAGACAGCAAGTCAGAAACTGGCCTGGGATACTCATCTTAAACCAAACCAAAACAAACAAACAAACAAAAGTCTTTCAGAGGCTGTATCGTAAAGCAGAAATGCCCTGACTCTTAATTTTAGCTCCTTTTTCATCAGTATACTGTGGTTACTCAGCTGGCCACTCTGTGTCTATTTCTTAATTTATAAAGAGAAGAAGGAAGAGAAAGAGAGAGAGAGAACAAAAATTACTTAGTCATGGGTATTTCATGTGACTGTTTCAGGACCAAATTAGATAATACATATGAAAGAACATGTGAACTGTAAAATGCTACATAAATTCAGATTATATATTCTAAAGATAGCAAGGAGTACAGAAATAAGAAAATCATTTCTACTCTGTTCTCCACAGCTTGCTTCTCATTATATTAGCTTTTTTTGTCTACATTTCTGTCACATTCCCTTTTAAAAATACTGTTATTATCTCCTATCTTTAGAGGCAAAACCAGTAATAAGAGCAAAGGAAATCAACAGTCAGCCCTGGAGAGACGAAGGGTGAAGACGAAGACTATATGAATTCTCTCAGTCACACGAGGGCAGGTTTCTGTGTATGCATGTATATGTGTATGTATGAATTCTCTCAGTCACACGAGCGCAGGTTTCTGTGTATGCATGTATATGTGTATGCATCTCTATATATCTTTTACTTAGTAATATATCTTTATTACTAAGCGAAGTGGGGCAGATTCCTGCCGTTACCTCTAGAGCGTGTATAGGAATGGAGCACCGTCCCCAGCCGTTGAGATGGCAAAGGGAGTCCACGGTGCTGGCACTGCCATGGATCATCAGTCGGTTCAGAAACTCCTCTTGAGTGAGACCAAACAGAATCAGACAGAGTCCGTTTTCTATGGGGAAAATAAAAGTTAGCATTAATCAATTGATAGGAATTTCGATCTTAGAACGATGACTTAGAAATTCATTTCTAATTAACCAATATTTTCATACTATAGCTAAAATACACATACTGAGCTGAGTATGGTGGAGCATGTCTTTTATTCCAGTACTTGGTGGCTAGAGGCAGGTGAATTGGTAAAATTTAGGCCCATTTGGTTTACAAAGTGAGTTCCAAGCAAGTCAGGACTGCATAGTGAGACCCTATCTTAAAGAAAACATTTAACATCTGTGTGTGTGCACACACACACATTACCCTATGTATCAGTTACTATTTTACTGCTGTGATAGAACATCATGACCAAACTTGGAGGAAAAAGGGTTTATTATTTCATATTAAAATGACTGCCTTTCATCTTACGAAGGGAAGGCAGGGCGGGAGTCTGGAGGACTGCAGCAGAGGCCATGGAGGAGGACTGCTTACCGGCTGGCTCCCCAGGGCTTTGCTCAGCCTGCTTTTGTTTCTCATTTTAATGTTTATTTTATGTGAGTGACATTTTGCTGCATGCATGTGTGTGCATCACATGCCTGCCTGTTGGGATTCCCTGGAACGGGATTCGAGATGACTGTGAGGCACCATGTGGGTGCTGAGAATCGAACCCAGATCTTCTGCAGGAGCAACAAGTGCTCTTAACTGCTGAGCCAACACTCCAGGCCCTCAGCCTACTTTTTATGCAACCCAATCCATCTGCCCAGGGGTGGCACCATCCACAGTGGGCTGGGCTCTCCAAAATCAATCAATAATTGAGAAAGAAAAGGCCTCCAGCCAGACTGCCTGCAGGGCATTTCCTCAGCTGAGGCTCCTCCTCCCAGAGAACTCTGGCTTGTGTCAAGCTGACAAGAAACACCAGCCAGGACATAGCCCGTATTGTTAGGGGCTAATTACCTGATGCTTTTAAATTTTTATTGCACTTATTTATTATTGTGTGAGTATGTGTATGTGTGTGGACAGAAGTGTGTCAAGGTGCACATATTTGAAGGTCAATGGACGGCTTATGGGCGTCAGTTCTCTCCGACTATGTGGGTTCCAGAATGGAAATCAAATTATTAGGTTTGGTGGCAAATGGTTTTACTCAATAGGCTATCTTGCTTGCCCAGGAGTTTTGTATTTAAAACATCAATCATAAATTGAATTTTTATAAGAACAATACATTAGGGCTATAGAAGTAACAACATTTGCTTAGCATGTATGAGACCATGGATTACATTCCCAGCACTACAAGAACTAATATTTGAAAAATAACCAAAAATGCATACTATGAAATGACATTAAAATTGACATTTATATTTTATATATTATCTTACCTGAAAACTTTACTTATAGAGGTGTCAGATTTCTGGTTTACCAAAATAAATCAAGTAACAACATACCCCTGGATACACAAAAACACCAGAATTTGTATTAAGGACTGAGATTGTACCTCAGTAGTAGAGCACTGGTCTAACATGTACAATAGCCTGAGTTCAAGCCATAGTACAAAAACAGAAAGGAAAGAAGGAAGGGAGGGAGGGAGGGAGGGAAGAAGGAAGGGAGGGAGGAAAGAAGACAACGGAGAACCCCAACCATAAATACAACAGCCACCGGGGAACCCCAACCAGAAAGACAACAGCCACCGGGGAACCCCAACCAGAAAGACAACAGCCACCAGGGAACACCAACCAGAAAGATAACAGCCATCAGAGAACCCCAACCATAAATACAACAGCCACCAGGGGAACCCCCACTAGAAAGACAACAGCCATCAGAGAACCCCACCGGAGAGACAACAGCCACCGGGGAACCCCAACCAGAAAGATAACAGCCATTAGAGAACCCCAACCAGAAAGACAACAGCCGCCGGAGAACCCCAACCAGAAAGACAACAGCCACCGGAGAACCCCAACCATAAATAACAGCCACTGGGGAACCCCAACCATAAATACAAGAGCCACTGGGGGAACCCCAACCAGAAAGACAACAGCCACTGGAGAACCCCAACCATAAATATAACAACCACTGGAGAACCCCAACCAGAAAACAACAGCCACCGGAGAACCCCAACCATAAATACAACAGCCACCAGGGGAACCCCAACCAAAAAGACAACAGCCATTAGAGAACCCCAACCAGAAAGACAACAGCCATCAGAGAACCCCAACCATAAATACAACAGCCACCGGGGAACCCCAACCATAAATACAAGAGCCCCTGGGGGAACCCCAACCAGAAAGACAACAGCCACTAGAGAACCCCAACCATAAATATAACAACCACTGGAGAACCCCAACCAGAAAGATAGCAGCCACCGGGGAACCCCAACCATAAATATAACAACCACTGG
>NW_004949096.1:30733810-30809101 GCF_000317375.1 Microtus ochrogaster
CCAACCATAAATATAACAGCCACTGGAGAACCTCAACCAGAAAACAACAGCCACTGGAGAACCCCAACCATAAATATAACAGCCACTGGAGAACCCCAACCAGAAGAAATACAACAGTTGTTGGAGAACCCCAACCAGAAATACAACAGCCACGAGAGAACATCAGCTTCACCCCAACACTTAAGTTTCTATGCGGAAATGCAGGTCCATTGTGCTAGAGTGGTAAGAGCTACAGGTCCAGATTTTGTAAAATTCTGTCTATTTGAACTTTGTATTTATGTTATCTTTTTTAAAAGCCTAAGCTAGGTGTGGTGGCATATACGCCTGTAGTTCTAGG
The DNA here is from genome assembly GCF_000317375.1 of Microtus ochrogaster. NCBI lineage: Eukaryota > Metazoa > Chordata > Mammalia > Rodentia > Cricetidae > Microtus > Microtus ochrogaster. Next base: position 30,734,148 of record NW_004949096.1, read on the forward strand.
AACTGGAAGATATAGATAATAGGATCAATGGTTTCTTTTTGTTTTTTTCAAGAGAGGTTTTCTCTGTATAACAGTTCTTAGCTATCCTGGAATTTACTTTGTAGATCAGACTGGCCTCGAACTCACAGAGATCTGCCTGTCTCTGCCTCCCAAGTACTGGGATCTGGCCTAGGATCAGTGTGCTTAAGACCAGCCTCAGTTACACACACAGCAAGTTTGAGGTCAACTGGGGCTATGTGAGACCCTGCTTTAAAACCAATAAAATAAATCCCTAGTCAGTGCCAACCAAAATGAATATGCAGTACACACACACGGTCCATGATTGGCTGGCTTGTAACCTCTGCTGCAGAGACTCCAGTCAGAGGAGGTTTCTCCAAGTTAAAAATCGGCCCATATTACTCTTACTATCTAGTATTAACATTTAGCTCAAGAGAAATTATTTAAATTAAAACAGGGCTGAGGGATGGCTCAGTGGCTAAGAGCACTGGTACTCTTTCTCTGGAGCCAGGTTTGAGTCCCAGCACCCACATGGCAGCTCCTAACTGTCTATAACTCCAGCTCCAGGGGATCTGACGCCCTCTTCTGGCCTCTGCAGGTCCAAGCATGCATGTCAAAAAACACCCACCCACATAAATTAAGACACATGAGACAATTACAGAGAATAAGGGCAAGTTTCCTCCCAGAATAAGGACCACTTTGCAGTGAGACTGGGCACATGCTGGCACCAAGGCAGCAGAAGGGAAATACACCAAGAAGTCACATTTTGGCTGCCAAGATAGCTCAGTGTAAAATGACCTCCAAGCCTGATGAACCAGAGCTCAATCCTGGGATCCACGTGCTGGAAGGAGAGACCCGACTCCCACAAGCTGTCCTTGACATGAGCGCTTTGGCATTCGCGCACACGCACGCGCGCGCGCGCACACACACACACACACACACACACACACACGAGAAACAAGTAACTGTAATTTTAAAGAAGCAGTTGCACCTCTAAGCAGTGGATTCTAGCTGGCTACGAGACATGCTCACCTGTCAGAACAAGGCCCTGCTGCTGGTCCCCACTGCTATGGACAGGAGTACACGGCGGGCTGAGAGGAAGACATTGCAGGCCCTGGGTCTCCAGGTCCCAGAGGACAATGGTGCAGCTGCTGGTTCCTACTGCCCAAGCAAACAGTGCAGTAAATCCTGTCACAGACATACACTGGAGCTCCGCGGGCTGCTCTTGTCTGCTCAGCCGCATCGTCTCCCACCATCTTGGGTCACTAGTCTTGATGTGCTCCTTCTGCAGAAAAGCACACTGGCCACACGTGGCATCCCCTGGAATGAAAACGTGGCTTGGCACAACGGGAGTGGGGTTACCAGATTCCGGGGACTCCAAACGCAAAACACCCTGGAACCACGGAGCACAACAGGAAGCCTCTGGCTTGGAGCTCATTGTTTCCTTCAGTGCTGACAGCTGGGCCCTCCAAGACCTGGAAGACAGGGCAACCATCAACACCCATCACAGTCGGGGCACCAAGTCAGATAGCAGCTGGGGTAAAGACACTCAGAACGGCAGCTTCCACCTGCAGTCCCAGCACTTGGGAGGCAGAGGCAGGGGGATCACTCTGAGTTTAAGGCCAACCTGCCCTACACAGCAAGCTGTAAGCCAGCTAGGACTACACTGACTCCAAATAAATAGATGTATCTGCCAGGTAGAGACTTTTCATATGAAAAGGACAAAAATGAAAAGGAAACACACGAGCCCTTAAAGTGTTCATACCTATCAACCCGAAAGGAGACCTTGGTGAGTCTCATGTTGTGGACAGAGTTAGCAAGGTCATCTTCGTCTGTTCCAGTAGGCCCTTCAATAGGAAGGTCTTCCAGTGTTCTTGCATACAGTAGGTGTCCTGGGTGTTGCCTACATTGGAAAAGAATGATAGCTGTATCAAAAAATTGATAAATAACCCCAAATTTGTGTCACAAGTGCCTCTGGGTTTGTGTGCAGGCACTATTTATTTATGTTTTTGTCCTTTTTTGTTGTTGTTGTTGTTTTGATTTTTTTTGAGAGAGAGAGAGAGATAGATCAAAATATATTGTCTGAAATTTCAAAATAAAAATGGACATGGGATAGGGACAAGAATGGCATAAATTTTATATCCCCCAGATTGTAGTCTCTCTAGCCTCCCTCATAGAACAGTGATAAAGTCAGCATCAAGAATCTGACTCTATGGGCTAGAGAGATGGCTCAGTGGTTAAGAGCATTGACTCTTTCGGGAGACCTGAGTTCAATTCCCAGCACCAACATGGCAGCTCACAGCTGTCTGTAACTCCAGTCTCTCCAAGCACTGCACACACACAGCACACAGACAATGCACAGGCAAGGCACCCTTATATACAAAATAATAAAATAAAAAATTACCAATACCAACAAAAAGTACTTGGCTCCATGGAGCAGTTCCTTTCCTGGAGTGGAAAGAACAGCCACTGTCTAGCATACTGCAGATGTCAAGCTGACTTACACAGACTCTTAAGCCTTTCAAGACCTTACAGAAACATATAACCCACTTCAGGGTACAGACACTAAGGTTAAGAGAACACGGAACCAGGCTAATGTAACCATAAAACTTGGGGTTTGATTTTTTAAAAACATTTATTTACTTATTTGGGGGTGGGGTAGAGAGGATTCAGGCATTCCACAGAATGCATGTGGAAGTTCATTTCACCAGCTCACAGCTAAGGTTCCTAATAACTCTTTACCATAGCAAAGCAAGACTTAGGCCAACGTAAGTAAATGAACAAGAATGGTGTATATGTATATGTGTGTTCACACGCGCACATGTGTGTGAGTTAAGATGGAACAGCTGTGTGGAAAGAGGGTCATCACATCTGAGAAACAGAGGACCGTGGTGCCCGAGCACAGCAAGTGAGAAGCAAAACGGAGTGACAGTAATAGAAGCCGGAAGAGCTGGCGGGAGAGAGTTCAGAGCCTTCCGTGGGTTAAGGAAGTCTAGCTTTCATCTTTAGGAGAAAAGGCAGCTAAAGGAGGGTTTGGGCAGAACCACAACATGATCACATGCAGAGCATGGCTAGGGAGAGGGAAGCATTTACTGTTGTCACACACTTCAAAGTGTTCAATTTGGAAGGCATTGTGTTGACACTTAGCAAGGAGATGAGAAATGTGAGTGTGTGTGAGTGTGTGTGGTCGGACCACTAATGAGACAGACATTTACTGATGCCACTTTAACTACCTTGGAGGAACAGGTTTAGGGGATGAGGACAGACACAACGAGACTGAGCAGGCATCTGTTAAAGCGGTTCAGATGAGAAGACCGGCACAGCTTGGGTGGAGGCAGAGAGGAGGGGAGCCTGGGGAGACACTCAGGAGGGAGATGGCAGCTACTTGTCTGTTAACTGGACACAGACCTAATACTGAAAAGGCATTATAAATATGGAAAAGGAAATAGAGAAAGGTTTCTCAAATGGAGTGGGGGAGGAAGGGATGAAACCTCATAAAACAAAGGAACCAAACCGCTAAAGGAGGGCTCCTGAGACATCAGACGGCTTCTGTTCCCTTAAAAATGTGGGCGGCAAGGTCACTCAAGAAAAGGGAAGAATAATGAGATGAGCAGTTCTGAGGAAAAACAGAGGATTAAAAATATTTTTGTAAGCCTGGGTATGGTGGTACACATTATAATCTTAGCCTGGGGAGGCAGAAGCTGGCAGATCTTGAGTTTGAGGCCAGTCTGGACTACAGAGCAAAACTCTCTCAAAAAAATCACAAAAAAGGAGGTTGGCAAAGAGTACTTTTACAGGTTCCCCACAAATGCAAACTTGCTTGGGTGTAGGCAGCAGAAGGCAGAATAAAGATTTCATTCAGGGTCGATGTTTTGGCAGGCCAAGTGCTACCATGGAGCAAGAGCAAAAGTTAAGAGCATGTGCAAGAAGCTGGCTAGAACAATGGATCGCCAAATCCAGGCTTGCGAAGGGGGAAGTGGAGACAGGTGGCGGGGAAGCACAGACGGTCCATTAGCTGGAAATCCCAGTGAGGTCAGCGGGCACGCACTTGGGTAAGCCGGCTAAAACCTTTGGGAAGTTGTGTTGATCCGTGGAGAGTAGTGATTGAATGCTGACAAAGCCCAGAGTTCGGCTCTGACAATGGACAGCTAAGATAAAATGGAAGATGAAGCGAACAAATGAAACTGAGCTACTGAGGAGGTTGAGCTGGGAAGATCACTGGAGCCCACAGCAAGGGCCCATCTCCAAAGGGAGAAAAAGACTGGAAAAATCCAAACTATTAGACTTTATTGGAAAAAAAATGAAAAAAAATAGGAACTATATAAAACTACAGTTAAGCACGAAGCCCAGCTAGGGAGGGGAAGTGCCACACGCACCACAGAGGAGTCCTGAGTGAGATTCTGGTCAAGAGTGCCCGTGAGCGCAGGGCTTCAAGAAAGAGCTGTCATTCCAGTGGATTCCCACAGGATGAAAAGGTCCGAGAAGGGGGACTGATGCTCTGATTGGGGGAAGAAGTTCGCTCAAGGCAGGGACGACGAGATACACCTGGACTTCAGGCAACTCCAGAGAAAAGGCACTAAACAGCATTTATGTGAAGAACAAACACAGATCACTTGCTTAGTTGAACAGACTGGTCCCTAAGTTAGTTGTGGGGGACAGGACAGAGCTCTAAAACATCCAGAGCATAGGACAGGCCACTAGGCCTTCCTCTTTTCCCACCATTTATACCGTTTCCAATGAGTGATCAGGGATATGACCGATGAGCGAAACCACCTATGGGCAGACAAGAACAGGCTACGGAAACTAACAGCCCACACTCAAAGATTTAAAAACAAGGCCAGGCATGATGGCCTCTCCTGTAATCCCAGCACTCAGGAGGCTGAAGCAAAAAGATAGGAGTTTGAGAGAAGTTTGGCCTACATTGTGAGACCTTGTATTAAACAAACAAACAAACAAACCAACCAACCAACCAGGTCAGATCACAGCTCCCTCCCCACAGCTGAAATTCCATCAATGTCTACTCATTTTTAGAGCAAGGTCAAAACGTAAATAAGTAAATGGCCACTTTGAACAAACTGGGGCTTGGAGTCTAGCTCAGCGGGGGCTTGCTTGCTGAACAGGACTGAGGTTCTGCGTTTGATCCCTAGAAAACATCATAGCTCTAAAGATACTTGGCAGGTACATAAAAATAAACCAAGCCATAGGCAATTAAAACTCATCAAAAACATTCCCAACTACTCAGGGATTTGTCTTATTCATATCAAGGTGGACTCAAAAGACTAAATGGTTTGAATGGCCCTAAATGTGGTCAGCTCATAAATGTTGAAAGGCCTACTTCCAGATCATCAAGTTACATAAGTTTATAAAGCCAATAGCAGCTAGAAGCTAATGGAAAAGAAATATAAGAAAGCGTTTAGCATTACTGAGGTTCTTAGACAGCCACAAGCAACAGTTCCTCATAAGGAAATACCATGGAAATCCCCAGGCAGAAAAGCTAGCTACCTGAATAGATCTTGTCATATTCCTTTAAGAGGAACATGAGTCTCAGTGCAGCCAGGATCCCAAGCCACAAAAACAGAAAGCCCAACAACAGGTAAATTCCACTCTCCTCTACTCTTAAACGGAACAAGAAGGGGGTGATATATAAAAGTGAGGCTTTTTAAACTGTACAATCCTGTCTGTCTGTCTGTCTGTCTGTCTGTCTGTCTCTCTCTCTCTCTCTCTCTCTCTCTTTCTCTCTCAGGGATGTGTTTCAAGACAGGTTTTCTCTGTGCAATAGTCCTGGCTGTCCTGAAACTCGCTCTGTAGATCATATTGGCCTCAAACCACTGAAATCTTCCTGCTTCTACCTCCCAATTGCTGGGATTAAAGGCATGCACCACCACTGCCCGGACAATTCTGCATCTTTATATGACATAACCATAACCGCCATACAATACCACTTAAGTCAAACCAAACCTTTGCCATACAAGCCAAAAGACAAAGGTGGCCAGCAGTCATTTAGACACATTCTTCACAGTTACAATCTTACTAATGGAGCCTTAGCAAGATCTAACTGCATAGAAAAGCTGCTTAAAACAACAACAAAAAGCTGAGTATATTTTTAATCTTTTATGGGTTTACCTCAAATGAGAAGTTTTAGTCATCTGCCTACCTGAAATACAAATTTAGGTTCAGAGCAACTGCAGAGTGAGATGAACTGACGATCACCAAAATATCTAAGTCCTGAGACACTTTCAGTGACGAAAAGGAGGGCTGCTCGGAATCCTCTAGGAGAAGAGCCAAGTCCACACGAGCTACCTGCTTGCCATCTGAAGTGTCAAAAATATCTTTGGGCTAGAGTTAAAGAAGTGTCTTTTCTATCCAGGACTCTTTGAGTCTCAGGATGGGGAAGAGCTGTCGCCTGATCACTACAACCTTGCAGGGCTAGCAGCAGGCACTCCCCGATGTCGGAACCAGATGACTATGGAGCCGGCTGCACACCAGGTGATATACAGTTCTTCAGTCTGCTGCTCCAGACCCCAAGGCACTGTTTCCCAGGGTAAACCCCAGCTAACATTATACATTAGCTAATCCCCAAATACTATCATCTCAACATGCAACCAACATTAAAAGCTGAGATATTTCATTTTCTTGTAAGCCACCAAAATCTAAGTTCCACTTAGATTGCAACTAACTTTAGACACTTTTTTCTTTCACTCTTTGTTTTTTTGAGACAGAGTTACTCTATGTAGCCCCAGCTGCCCTGAACTAGCTCCATAGACCAGGCTGGCCTTAAACTTAGAGACCCGCCTGCTTCTGCTTCCTGAGTACTGGGATTAAAGGTGTGCACCACCACCGTGCTTGGATGCTAAATTTTCACCAGAAATATCTCACCCATATTTAGACCCCCATGGAGTTGCAGTTGAAACAGTAAGAGAAACTGGGCAGGAGATGAAACTAAGTAAGTAGAGTGCTTATCTAGCTCAGTGAAGCCCAGGTTCGATTCTCCAATACCATTAGCCTAAGCATAATGGCTCAGGCCTGCTATCCCAGGACTTAGGAGGCTGAGGCAGAGGATCAGGTGTCAAAGGTCAGCCTTGACTAGATACAGAGTACAAGTTCAGTCGTGGCTACATAAGACTCTGTTTTGTTTTTTAAAGAGTCCAAAAGAATAAGTTTATTCTAAATATACTTAAACTCTCTAATAACTGAACCAAGTGTCAGCTTTTAAACCTAAATAATTAAGTATCCATATGCCTAGACCATTCCAGATGTTCAGCAGCCTCACGCACCTGACACCCATTGCAGAAGACAACAAATTCAGCAACAAAAATTAAGTCAGTTTAGTATCTTATGACATCTTTGTAAAAAACAATATATCTAAAATAGGAAAATCATCCCTTCTGGAGGCAGAGTCAGAGGCTAGCTACAAAGTAGGCTACAGAGTGAGTTCTAGGCCAGCTTCAGCTACAGAGACCCTGCTTCAAAAACCCAAAATTTAAGGACGCCTTTAATCTCAATACTCAGGAGTCAGGGGCAGGGGATCTCTGTGAGTTAAAAGACAGGTTGGTCTACACAGTTAGGTCCAGGATAGCAAGTCTATATAGTAAGACTCTGTCTCAAAAATAAATAAGTAAACACACCAAGGGCCAGGGATTGTAGCTCAGTGATAGAATATTTGAATACCACACATGAGGCCTTGGGGGCCAACCCCCAAAAGCATAAAGAAAGGAAGATATCCCTTTACTTCAGAAATAAAAGTCTCAAAAATCATTTCATAAAAGGTCATTTTTTAAATCTTCAAAATAATTTTACTGCTAGATACAAAGTATAGTACTTTAAAAGAGTATTAATGCTTATGCAAACCATTCATTAGAATGATGGGATTATCTGGGTGTGGTAATGCATACTAGTAAGCACAGTATTTGGGTATTTGAAGCCTCAAAAAAAAAAAAGGAAAAAAATGGAATCATCATTGAGCAAAGTATGTTATATTCGTGAGGAAAGAATATATGTCATATATCGTATCAGTAATCATGCATTTTAACAGACACTTAAGAAATGTAGTTGGGTAAATAAGCAAAGGATATAAATATGGGTAAGATTATTATGACAATAAGAATATTTCTACACATTGAAAAATATAAGGTAATATAGTTGAGTATTTTATGAGAGTATTTCTCCCCTAAAAAGTCTTAACTAAAAACTAACTATTCTCCCTTAGCTCTAGTTCCCCCAATCAAAAGCGCAGAAAGGCTCATCTTTCTACATATTCTTTCCCCCTACACATTAACCAACAAGTTTACGGCCAAGGATACAGATCCAGGGTAATGTACTCAGAACAAAGAGAAGTCCCCTGCAGAACTGCACGTCAGTAACCGTGTCTGCTGCCGGTGGTGGCAAGGGCAGCGGGAAGCAGTCCAGTATACTTCCGGAGTCTCTCCCTGGAAATGCGAAGCGGAGGACGAAATATCTGTTGATGAGCAGTAAGGCCGTCTTGCGAAAGGACAGAACCCTCAGAGACTCCAAAGAAATACCTGCGAATCAAGAGGGTGTTGTCACACTTTTACAGTTGGTAAAGGTGATCTTATAAACACAGAAAAACAGATAAAACAAGGACTCCGAGTGGTTACTGTTCACATCTGTGGACACAGGCATTAGGAAGTAGTGAAGATAAATAAACATGGCTCACGGTGGCCCAGGGTTCTTTTTGCTTAAGGCTGACATCTCAAAGCACACCGGAAGAAGATTCAAAAGAGCTGAGTTACCCATGAGATCATTCAAAGTCAATCAGACATTTTTTTTTTCCTTAAGGAAAAAGAAGGAACCTTATAGTCAAGGGTAGAAAGGATGTTACTGCCTTAAAATAGAGGCCCAGGAGCATGGATTTACCTCCTCCCTCCCCCCCACAGCTTATCAGGCCAAGACACAGGCAACAGCTCTATAACAAGTTTAGGTCAGCACTGTCTACTATAATACAAGAGTCATCAATCCATGAGAGAAGTATGATTCAATATGACCAACAGCCAAAGAAACAGGTGAATTAATTTAATATATATTATTCAGTTTATTACATATAAAATATGTTTATATAAAAATTATTAATGATCTATTTTACTTTCCTTCTAGTAAGACTTGAAAACCTGGTATGTTAGAACCAGTTTGGTGTGCAGGCCTATAATCCCAGCTTTTCAAGAGGCTGAGGCAGGAGGATTTTAAGTCCAAGGCCAGCCTCTGTAGCTTGGTGATAATCTTTCTCCAAATAAAGGCAAAAAAAAAAAAAAAAGCCTGGAGACTTGGGTATGTGGCTCAGTGATTGAGTGACAACCTAGCATGTATAGGCCATAGGTTCAATCCCCAGTATCCCCTAAAAAAGGAAGATGTTTGATTTTTTTTTTTTTGATTTTTTTTTTTTTAGAGACAGGGTTTCTCTGTAGCTTTTGGTTCCTGTCCTGGAACTAGCTCTGTATACCAGGCTGGCCTCGAACTCACAGAGATCCACCTGCCTCTGCCTCCCGAGTGCTGGGATTAAAGGTGTGCGTGTTTTGAGACAGAGTCTTACTATGTTTCCCAGGCTACCATCAACCTGAGATCCTTCTGCCTCCCAAGTGCTAGGATTACAGTATTATGGCCACCTCACTTGGCTGGGACATTTAAAGTATATTTTTAGGGTGAGGATGTAGCTCAGGGACCAAGGGCTTGCCTAGCACTTGTGAAACTTTGGGTTTGATTTCCAGCATTGCAAAAACTGAAAGTACAATTTAATTATATTAACCCCATTTCAAGGGCTCAGCAGCCCAGTCTGGATAGTGGCTCCAGTGCTGGACAGTGCAGACTGGTCACGGTGGCACACTCCTGAGTCCCCAGCACTTGGAAGCTGATGCAGGAGGATCGCATTTGAGGGCAGCCTCCACTACACAGTCAGACTGTGTCTCTAAGAAGGAAACAGAGTAGAGCGAACTTAGCAGGACACTCACAGACTCCTCGCTCTTCAACAAGCGTCTGCAGTGTCCGCCCACAGCAGCTGTGTAACAAGGTCGACTCGCATCGCCCGTCCTTCAAATCAAACTCATACACGCGCAGTTCATAATCCTCACAAACGGCGAGCAGCTTGGGCTTATCTGTGGATATGCTGTGGTCACGACACTCCTCCCATACGAAGCTAAGGAAAAAAGTCTAGATTTATTATATTTCTACGCCCACAATCCCATTGACTGCAAAGGCAGGGATCAAAGGGCAGAACAAGAGAGCTTAGCTCACTCAACAGCACCAGTTCTGCAACCCAACTCAGGAGAATGTAACTGCTTAAGGGTCTCTTCCTTCTCCCCACTTTTCCCTACTCTGTCCCCTACACTGTCTGAGAGTAGGAGATGAAGTGAGCTTAGAGCAGAAAACTGCTTCCTCATCCCTTCAGCTTTCATTCATTCATTCATTCATTCATTCATTCATTTGGTTTTTTGAGACAGGGTTTCTTTGTAGCTTTGGAGCCTGTCCTGGAACTCACTCTGTAGACCAGGTTGGCCTCGAACTCACAAAGATCTGCCTGCCTCTGCCTCCCGAGTGCTGGGATTATCCTTCAGCTTTTAAAAAAGCCTCATTAAATCCATTTATTCTTTTACCTTGAGCATCAACTAACTGATATTTTTAAACAGATTGTTATCACGAAGAATAAATACCAACAATCAATCTTGTTTTTTTTTTTTTTTTTTTGACACAGGGACTTTCTATATAATCCTGGCTGTCTTGGTACTTGCTCTGTAGACCAGGCTAGCCTCAAATCTGCCTGCCTCTGCCTTCTGAGTGTTGGGATTAAAGGTGTGTGCCACCAAGCCCAGCTCTAAATTTATTACTTATATTACTTATCACAATTAATAAAATGGGCTTATAGAGCTGGAGAGATGGCTCAGTGATTAAGAGCTCATTAAGAGCTCACAACTCTCAGTAACTCCTATTCTAGGGAATCTGATGCCCTCTTGTGGTCTCTGCAGGCACCACCAGGCATGTGGCACACATACACGCATGCAGGCAAACACTAGACACATAAAATAAATATTTTAAATGGGCTTTGGCGGAGTTGAATTATTTCAGATTTTAAAGATTCTTTACATATAGTCTTTGACTACTCCAGAATGTTATGGTACAGAACAACCCTGTCCAATGTCCTTGTGATAATGGAAATGTTATTTTCCATTTCAGAGCTGCCCATGACAGCCACAACCAGTGGGCAGATATTGCTACAAAGCACTTCAGCTGTAGGCACTGCAACCAAGGAACTGGATTTCAACATTCATTTTAACAGCCACCCGTGGCTAACGACAATTATTCTAGACAGTACAGTCACCGGTGTGGGGAAAGACCAACTGTCCTAAACTGCATTTAAAATAAACATAAGGGTTTTAGGTGGCTAAGGGGTTAAGGAGCCGGCTCCACACGCTTGAGAATGGCAGTCTGGGTACTCAGAACCCACATAAAAGCCTGTCGGGCACGGCAGCCTGGCCACCTGTTAATACCAGCACTCAGAAGGAAGAAGCAAGGGATCCTGGGGACAAGCTAGCGGCTCAGATCAGTCTGATCCTGTGAGCTTCTCCTTTCAGACACAGACTGCCTCCGGAAGTGAGGTGGAAGGCCAGCAATGGCTCAGTGGGGAAACACACCCACACGCAAGTCTGGCAACCTCTGCTGGATCCCTGAAATCCATGTGAAGGTGGACGCAGGGAACCAACTCCACAGAGCTGTTTTCTGAACTCCCCAATTTATGCGGCGCCATGGGTTCATGAGCATGTGCACACACACCCAAAAACTTATAATAAAATTTAAAAAAAACATTGTGGAGAGCAATCTACTAAGATATCCCATATCAACATCAGGCCTCCATGTGTACATATGCAAACATTAGCACACATGTGCAAACAAATACAGAAAGGACCCAAGCCAGGCATAGCAACACAGACCTGCTAGCTACTCAGAAGGCTGAGGAAGGAGGGTCTCTGGAGCCCAGGAACTGGACAGCCTAAGTGACATAGCAAGATTATCACTAATACACATGAGCCAGATGTGATGGCTCAACAATAATCACATTCCTCAGTGGCTGAGACAGGAAGACTGAGACTTTGAGGCCAGCCTAGGCTACAGAGAAAGACCCTTTCTCAAAAGCAGTCAATAGGGCCCACTCTGAAAACAACGCAGTTGGAGGAGATGAGGCACCCTCTGAGAGTTTAAACTTCTTTAAAAGTTTTGTTTTCTACAGAAGTAAGTTTTATATTAAAATGGGGCGGCTATTAGGTCCTTAGTAGAAAGACTTGCACTTCAATCCCGGCACTCGGGAGGCAGAGGCAGTCACTGTTGGAAGCCAGCCACACTACAGTGTGAGTTCCAAGACAACCAGGGTTACAAAGTGAAACCCTGTCTTGCATCATCCTCTCTTCTCCCCCAAAAGGAAAGACCAACAGTTCACATTTCTGCCTTTTAAATAACAGGAATTATTTCTTTTTTACGAACACCTAATTTCTGTTTACACTGAAAATTTGGGAAATAACCTAAATATCAACCCTGGAAAAGGTTAAACAAAGTAAACTATTTAAAGGCACTGCACTATCCCAAAGGGAGATCACTGTGAGACCTTATCAGACAAGGCTTTATTCAAGGGGCGCAGGTAAAATACTTGCTGATTTACCAAACTTGCCTTGTGTGTACAGAGCTGTTACAGAAGTTGGAGGTTCTTAAGTGAGATACCTCTTGGCTCTACAGTCTCACACAGACTGGTCCTAGAATACTTCCCACTATTAGAAAGGTCAGCATATAGTCAGGGCATTCCTAAACTTTATAATGCCGACTGTCCACCCTGGATAGGATTTATGAAAATGGAAAGTAGTACATTATTGTAACTGTCTACCTTCTCGGTTCATGGGAACCTCGTGCCTAAGAAACAGCAAGCATGCAAGTATGGAGATGGAGGCACTAGAAAGGGTAAAGCAGGAGGATTGCGACTTGCAAACCAGCTACCTGGAGACTGTGATCAAATACGTTAAAAGTGGGACTGGGCTAGTTCAGTGACCCCAGGGCACTTATGTGCACTGAGTGGGGCTATGTTTGCAAGAAAGCATTATTTTTGTAACAAAAATGGATATTTGAAATCAGGACCGCGAGGGGTACACCCACACACTGAGACAATGGGGATGTTCTATCGGGAACTCACCAAGGCCAGCTGGCCTGAGTCTGAAAAAGCATGGGATAAAACCGGACTTGCTGAACATAGCGGACAATGAGGACTACTGAGAACTAAAGAACAAGGGAATGGGTTTTTGATCCTACTGCACGTACTGGCTTTGGGGGAGCCTAGGCAGTTTGGATGCTCACCTTACTAAACCTGGATGGAGGTGGGTGGTCCTTGGACTTCCCACAGGTCAGGGAACCCTGATTGCTCTTCGAGCTGATGAGGGAGGGAGACTTGATGGGGGAGGGGGAGGGAAATGGGAGGCGGTGGTGGGGAGGAGGCAGAAATCCTTAATAAATAAATAAATTTAAAAAATAATAAAAAAAATGAAATAAGCCAGATCATCTGGCACTTTTTTTTTTTCAAGACAGGGTTTCTCTGTAGCTTTGGAGCCTGTCCTGGAACTCGCTCTATAGACCAGGCTGGCCTTGAACTCACAGTGAGCCTCCTGTCTTTGCCTCCCAAGTGCTGGGATTAAACACGTGAGCCACCACCGCCCAGCTCATCTGGCATCTTTAAACAAGGTCAGGTGTCGTAGTTTAGGCAGAGGCACGTGGGTCTCTGTAGGTTCGAGCCCAGCCTAGTCTGTGTACCAAGTTTTAGTGCTGCCTGGGCTACATAACGAAGAGGGGGGGTGGTGGAGAGAAAGACAGGCTTAGTACTCCTTTCTGTAACAATCTGTTTTAAGTTAAAGAAACAGTTCCTGGACTGGGACCCATCCAGGGTTATCTTCTCTGCCCATCCAGAGAGTGAGTTAGGGAGATGCAACAAGGTGAGCATTTCGCTCCTGGATGGAAAAGGTTCCTAGAGGAATGGGGCTCACAGTTTTGGGGTGATTCCCCGCTGTCACCCCTCTCCCACCAACCCGCGCCGCGAGGAGCACGCAGGCTTCCCGCTCAGGAGCGGCTGGAGCAGCTCAAGGTCCAGACGCCTCCCGCACTGCACAGCTGTCCCGCAGCACTTACTGCCCAAAGGGGCCTTGGAGGCAGCAGCTGCTTCCACCCCTGCTGCCCGGCGCCAGGGAGAGCACTCGGAGACTGCCCGCAGCCGTCAGGCTCCCCAGGGCCTCCTGCTCTTGGTGCAGCTGCGCCCGCGCTCCGAGCTGCGCCGTCTCCTCGACAGGGAGCTGCACCAGCAGCACAGGCAGAACCCGCTCCATGGCCCCGGCACAGCCGGGGGAGGCAGCACTTCCGGGCCCCGGTTCGGCGGCCATCCCGGCCCGGGCGCTCCTTCCGGGAGAGTCGCCTGCCCGCGTGCGTCACGGGCATGCGCGGTGTTCTGTGCCTTGTGACTGTCACCTGAACTGCAAGGCGCTCCTACGCCTGTAGTCTTCTTAGCTGGGGGGTGGGGGCGGGCCTAAGCAGACCCCGTGAAACCACACCTGCGCTCCTCTCTCAGCTCAAGTCAATAAACGCCAAGTAGTGTCAGTTGCTTCTGCTGTGCTTGTTACCAAAGCTTTAATGAGCCTGCTCATTAAAACCCAGTCGCTGGCCCCTGGTCACTTTTTGTGCAATTGCTTGGAACAACAGTCACGCGGTTCTTGGTAGCAAGGACTCTTTAATAGACTAGGATTAAAGAACCCTTTCCTCTTAAAAACAAAACCAAAACAAAACAGGGGCACAAAACAGAGCCCCCCCCCCCCCGGCTTCAAGAAATCTGCTCCCACGGAATTTTGCAAAGCTGACATTCCCATCAGATGCCCTGAAGCCCAGAGTTTGCAAAAGCAGGCCACCTGATTTATCTCCCACCAGGCAGTTTTGAAGAACATTTTTTACCCGAAAAGCATTCGCCAGCCCCTGCCTACAAAAATTGCTTTTCAGGCCCCACATAGTGAGTTTTTCTGTACCCCTGGATACGTAGCTGCACGGTTTGGGGGTGCCGACCTCTCAGACCAATAGACCTCCAATGAGTTTTCTATTCCTTACAAGCATGAAGGTTAGCATGAATATCGGAGTCAAATGATATCCCTTTTTAACAGATGGATTGAGTACAGAGTGAAGCGGCTCACTCAGGGACGTACAATCCAGTATAGAAAAGAAAGGGGGAGAGCGCTGAGACGTGCTGGAAAGGCGTTTGGGAGAAATTGAACGGTACCTTGCCAAGTTTTTTATTTGATAAAGGCTCCCTGGTGGCCTTGGACTCCTGCGGCTCCTTCCCCAGCCGTCTAGCTACTCAGGAATTCAGGGGTATGTCTCCATGCTTAGCCTTGGTAACGCGGCCACTTCCAGTCTGAGGATTGACTCAACAGCAACCTGTTAAAGCACCGTCCTAGCCAATCTAATCTAAAGCCTCCTCCACTCCAGTCGCTCTCAAATCATCCTGTTTCCCGACAGTATTTATGACTGATTGATATTTTCTGTCAATTCTTACCCAGCCTCTATGTACATCTGAAAGTAGCAGAGACTTGTGCGCCATTGTTATCCTCCTACCTGGAACCCAGCCTGGTGCATGAAAGGTTCTCCAGTGTTCCTTGACGAATGGAGGACTTCATCTGACAAAATGCAACCAAGCCAAGGAAGATGCTTACATCCACATCTCTCAGCCTTAGCTCAGCTGTTTGGTTTACATAAAGTCTGGCACACTGAAGCAATGTCCCAGATTACATATTTATTACATATAACAAGGCCTTGCCCCTTATATTGACACACTCACAAAAATGGTCTTCATTGTAATTCTAAACTTACAAACAAGTTTCAACATATCATTTGATGTTTCTCTAATTATACCTAAAGTCATGCCTTAATTTTAGGCAAGTCACTTAGCTTTTAAGAAGGGCTATGACAATATGGCAGGGTCCTCCAACATAACAAAGTATGGGAAATGACTTGGACTGTATCACTGTAGGCAGGTGATGTGATGTAGTTTCATTTCTGAGATTTCAGCTTCTCACACATAAGTTCAAGAACTCATAAATCAGTAGATACAGGCAAGCCTAAAAAGAGAACAAGAGTTAACTGCAAACAATTCCATATTTACAAATATTTATGGTTTAATTCATGCTTGGCTCATTCTAACAGCTAGTAAAATTCAGACGACAGAGATTATCTCTGTGTTATTCCTGATATTCTGAAATAATCTCTCAACTATTTTTTGAATGAATTATTCAACTTTTGAATTACTGCTCTGAAATAGCACATACAAATGACCAAACATTGGGAATAAACCAAAGGTTTGACTGAACAGTATGAAGGACCCTAATGAGTCCAGCCTGGTTACTCCACAAATACAGGAGGGTCTAGATTGACTTTTTAATGTTTTGCTATGTTTACATGCTTGTTCACACGTACACAAGACACACCATCTCTCTCACACACTCACACCCACCCACTGGAACCCACCCACTCACACCACCCCTCTCCCCACACTCACACACACACTCTCTCACACACACACTCACACACACTCACACAAACACTCACACACACTCACACACATTCACACACTCCATAGTGAACATTTGCAGGTCACAGGACAACTTTTAGGAGTTACTTCCGCCTTCCATGTGTGTCCGCCTGCTCATCCATCTCACTGGGGTCTCATATCTCACTACGTAGCCCTGGCTGGCCTAAAACTCACCTCTGACCCGAAGTGCTGGGATCAAAGGCATGTGTTACCATGCCCGGCCCATAGAACTCTGTCTAAAGCACATTACTGTCCATGCTCACAGCTTCACTGAGATTGGATCCGCAGACCCAGACGAGGCTGTGACTGTTTCTGTAAGCACTTACTCCATTCTGGCTTCCAGCTGCTGCACTAGCTGTTTGTCCATGTGATGGCAGAAGAGGGGAAGCAGGTTCCTGGGAAAGGCTAGGGGCTCTGCCAGGGATGCTGTGGGCAACTGAGATATCTCCCATGCAACCAGAATCACCAAGTCTGTCCTGAGGGAAGGAAGAGAGCTGCTGTACTATTCAGGAAACCGCATCCACCAGCAGCCACTGGTCCCATCCCAGTCAGCAATTGAGAGGTGACGTGGGTACATTTGGTACATACCTGGTAATGCCTATCCGATCTTAACAACTCTAAGGAGTTAAAAGCACCACTCCCAGATGAAGAAACAGAGTAACAGGTGAAATGTCTCAAAGTTACAGTGCAATAGACAGGTTTGTTTGACTCTAAAATGTATCTTCTTTAATTACTATGACCCTGTTCCCCATGGGAAACCAACATTGTAGGATACTCTGTGGGGCCAGGAGAAGATACAGTTCTGGGATGTCTTCTTCTCTGCCCAACTTCCTCCCTGGTCCTCTAATGTGCTATTCAGGATCTCTTTGGTCAGGCTCGCCCTGCACACCCAGCGATGTTGGAACATTTTGACAAGGCCTTTGCCATCTTACCAGGCTGCGCAGTCACTGCTGGACTGGAGGGAAGGATCCAGGGACACCAGCTGCTCTCCGTGACTCAGCAGGGCATAGAGCAGAGATATCCCAAACTGTGCGTGATAGAATAGACAGTTTGAGACAAAACGGGGTCAACCTAGTCATTTTGGGCTTCTCTGGTTTTTCTGGCTTCCTCCTGAAGAACAGGCTTGCGTGTGCAGATGGAGACCAATGCCACAAGTGTGGTCAGATTTTACAGCTAAAAAAGAACTCACTGCCCTGAGCTTTCCACAAGCCTTTGAGAGCTGACTAAATGGGGGTGGGGGGATGTCAGTCAGTAGATGAGGAATGATTCGGGTAGTCTGTGGGCCGCACTTTCAGAAGTACCACCTTCAGCAGAGAGGCTACAGAGGAGATTGCACAAGAGAATTCACTAGCTATGAACACAGTCTGTCAAGTCTAAAGCGGCAATACTTACAGACTTGCTGTTGTGGACTGGGGGCAGGGTTCAATGCTATGGGAAGTGCCTAATTTGTCACTTATTTTGGATGCTCAGGACAAAGAAAAAGACTTTTTATCTCTTCTTCAGAACAAAATGTCTCCATTTTTTTTTTCTCTAAAGGGTACACAATAAAAAGTTTTGAGGCTTCTGGTGTGGAAGTGGTTACCACCAGCAGTCACAGGGATTCCATCACAAAAGATATGGCACCCCTCCCCCTCCCCCGCCACACAGAGATCTCAGATAGTCCAAGCTAGCCTTGAACTCACCATAAAGACAAAGGTGACCCTGAAACCCTGATACCCTCGTTTCTATTTTCTTTTTCAAATATGCACCACCACCCTTGCTTTGTGTGGTGCTAGAAACCGAAACCAGAACTTTGTGCACACCCCACAAACCCTCCACCAATGGAGCCACACCCCCCAGTCAAGATGTGTACTTCTCTTTTCTAAATGCCAGGAGGTAAGAAGTCCTGTACCACATGCCATTCCCACCCGTGGCATTTGCCACAAGTCTCACCACATACTGAGATGCAACAGTGCCAGACGGTATAGAAAGAAAAGGAGAGAAGAGTTGGGGAAAGGAAGAGAACAGAGAGAGGAAATGGGGGAGCAGCCACCCCCACCCCCACACACAGCTCCTTGTTATCTTCCTGGGAGTGGGAACGAGGACCTGGTATTTAATAAGCTATGTCCAGATGATCCTGTGCTCCCTGGAAGGTTTTGAGATAGGTTTAGGGTGTCCTAACCCTCACTGTGATGCTTAAGCTGATCTTGAACTCATGGTCCTTCTGCCTCAGCCTCCTGCATACTAAAAGCAGACCATGTCCAGTTCTCACTGGACACTGAGAAGTGCTACTGAGGATAAGATCTGTGTAGAGATGAGACTATCCTCTTTACAATTTCTAGTAGGCCATTGAGAAGTCATCTATGGGAGGCCTGTCAGGGTGGCACATGCCAACATAAAGGTCATGAGTTCAAGGTTATCCTTGGCTAGCTGGAGAGTTCTAGGCTAGCCTAAGCTATATGAGACCCTGTCTCCAAAAAGAAAAAGAAAAAAGAAAAAAATCAACAAATCAAACAAAAAGCCATCTATGGAAAGAAAAGTGTCCCAGATATATTACCTGATTCTGAAGCACCACAGAGACTGGCCGCTCTGAGGTGCCAGGGGGCAGCAACATTAGACCCTGAAGTCCATGGAGGAGCTGATGGAAGGTCAAATAATGGATGTATTTTCCCAGAGGTTTGAATAGAATGTGTAGAGCCTACAAGAAAATCACTAAGTATCTCTCCCAACTCTACCACAGCTTCAACCCCTCATCTTTACCTCCAGTTCCTTCCCTGGCTGATGGGCTGTACACAGCTTCGTGGTCCAGGTCCTCACCAGGCCTACTACTGCTCATGACTCTCTATTCCTAATGGAGTCCTAGAATACTGATTTATCTTACAGTGGCTTTCTATAGGACGTTGCTGAGACCCGCCCCTCCTCAGAGGACCCTTATCTCCTCTCACTGGCACGCACACCTGCATGGCCGCTCACCTACTTTCCTCTCTCATCATACCTGAAGATGATCTGCTGCTGCTATGGTCGTTCGTTCTGTAACTTCCTTATTCGAGGGGTGGGTAGCACACTACTCTATCTCTTGCTGGCATCTCTATGAAGGGAGGGGAGATAGAGCGGGGGAAAGACCCCAAACCCATCGAGACCACCCTCTTTGCCACTCATTGCTGCAGTACCTGGTCAGCCATGTCCCTCAGGATCAGGAGAGGCAGATGGTAGGTGATATACAGGAGAAGGCTAACGGCTTGATCGTGGGGCAAGAAGGGGAGCAGCCGAGCCACCAGAATTTTCCCTTTCCTCACAGACAGCACCTGCAGAAGGCTATCTGCTGTCTCCCTACAGGGGAGAGAGGAGAGTGTTTTGAGACCTGTGCCAGGGAAGAAGGCTTCGTGCCAGCAGCCAGCCCCCACAGCCGCTGAGCCTCCTCTTCTGAGGCTAAGGTGGGACTCTCTCATACTCACTCCAAGTTGTCCTGCCCCTGGGTCTTTAAGGCCTGAAAGAGCTTCTCCACCTGGTTGCTCTGTTCCCCCGAGTGGTAGAGCTGTGGAAACCCATCATTCTGGCCCTCCTCGATCTCTAGCAACTGAAGGAACACCTGGGAATTCGACAGTGGCGGGGAGGGGGAAGAGGTGGTTAATTGAGCAATAGCCCATCCTTAAAATTTTAGTCAAGAGCATCCATCTCTCAGTGAGTTTATCTCACCTTCTCAATCAGGGAGAGTACTCGGAGCCTCTGACTGCTTGCAGCTCCTGTATCCTAGGCACAAGGGGTTCCTGGCCATCAGTCACACCATCAGTGCGGCTGGAAAAGGCTAGATACAAAGTCTGACCGCGCTGCTTCCTCATCCGTATGTCACGATGTAAGAGTGTTTAAACCCCAAACACAAATGCATTCTAGACAACAGGGGCAGGGAAAATTCTAGGAAGATCACACTGTCCTACCTGCTCTTGAGTTCCGTGAGATACGGCATCAATAGCTCGGCGAGGGCTAAAACATGTTGATACAGCTACCTGGCCCAGGGAACCCTCAATTCGTACCACTGCGTAAGAGAGCCGGGAGAAGCATGTTTCTCTACAGGAACACCCATGCACCCAGATACCCAGCCCAAGCCAGCAGTTGGCCATACCTGACTCATAAATTTCTGCCTTCTGGATGTGAGGCGTGACCAGCTTGAGAGACTCAGCCCTGTTCCTCTGCCCAAGCAGCTCTTTGTCTGCCTGTGTCTTCTCTAGCTTCTGATAGTACCCCTGAGGGTCCAGGGAGCAGGCAAAGGGTGTGGGTGTTTATAAGGTATCCTGAAGGCTCACAAAAGTGCACAGACGTGGACAGGCCCACATTTCCAGGGTAGAAATGGGAACCCCTCAAAAGGATGGAGAGACCAGCCTTGGGTATTTAGAAAAGAGTCGATAACTCCATTAGACCAAAGCGTAGGAGACGAGGAAGGAAGGGGCTTGGGACACTAACTTTAGGAAGATGGGTTCTTTCTTGGACTGACTGTGCCGGCACCTAATCAGATGTGGCCCCTAGGAGTTGGAGTGAGGGTCACAAGGCCCAGGAGTCCTAACTCATCTGGCCAAGGTCTAAAGGTGGGATGAGGGGGTCGGGAGCTCACCTGGTAGTAATAATCGTCCAGGCGAGGGTTCTCACTCTGCAGCTGAACCATCTGCACCTTTATCACCCAGGCCTTCTCTTTTCGGGTCATGAGGTTAGCATAGGTGTCTGGCTTCAGAGACCAAGGCTTCTTGGCTAGGAGACTTCAAGCCAGTAGAAACATCCCTTTAGGCAAGCCCTGCCACTGTGACTTCCCAAGGTGATGTGAGCAGGCAGTGGAGTGTTCTTGGAAGGACTGGAAAAGGTGCAGTGTTGGGCAATGGTGATGGAGTACCATTATGCAGTGGGGGATGATGGCTAGTCACAAGGAAATACCAGGTATACGTGCAGACTACTTCCCTTCAGCCCTGCTTCTCATCTAGGCCTTACCTCACGGTTTGACTCCTCTGCCGCAGTAGGGTCCTTTGGTGCTGAGGGTGAAGCTGGGTCAGATGACTGGGAAGGCTTAAAAGGAAATCAGCTGAGTGGAAAACTTCTGTCCTGCACCCCAACTGTCCGTGCAATCGCCGGGTAAGCTCCAGTAAACATCTAAGGCAGCCCTGTGCGTCTACATACCTCCCCCCCCCCAAAAAAAAAAGCAGAAAACAACGCAATCCTCATTTCCCCATCCCAAGAAATGGTTCTCTGCAATCTGAATGCCGACAATCTGGGCACAATAGGCAACCTTTTGGCATGGTTGTTAGCAAGTCCTAATCTGTCAGGGTAGCCCACCTCTCTTCTTTAATTCCCCCGGGGCTCTGTTTCCTCAGCTGTGAGGGAGCAGAGACTGGACTATGCTTCCGATTTTTATTAGTATATCTAAGTGTTTTTCTGTGGCAACTGATAGAAGGTAATGGAGGTGGTCCTTGGCCACCATGTCTTATGACCTATGGGAGGAACTCAGCCTGTCCCTGGTACCTGAGTTTAGGGGGCCACGGGGCCAGTGGGTTGTAGGACAGAAGAGGATCCGGTGAAGGCTGGTGAGGTCCCATGTGGCAGGCTGGGAAGCTGGCTCTTGAGAATGGAGGCTGGAAAGGAATTGGCCCCAGATAGTCCAGGGGACAAGCGGGGGATACTCCACTGAGAGAGGAGTGAACGCTGCCCCTGCTCAGGTCGTTTCCCTCTGGGTTTCTCACTTGCCTTTTCCCCTCAGTGATTTCGCCCAGGATTTTGCAAAACCCTCAAGGCAGCTGTGGAGACCGTGCTTCCTGCCTTTTGACAGTTTGCCACCTCCTAGGAGATGCCTTTTCCGTCTTTGAGGATGGGGGAGGAGGATGCTTTTGAACATCTTTTCTGCTTTTGTGTTCTGTCTTCAGCTACTGAGGGCAGGCTCCTCAGTCTTTTTTCTGCCTCACCCAAGCCCTCAGCAGAGCTCATTAACCCTATTGCTCTCCCTATGGGGTTTCCCAGTCTTCCGTTCTTACACTATTAAGTACTTCATGGGCAGCCGGTGTCTTTCCTGCCCCTGAGTTCAGTACTTGATTATCTGCTGAGATATTTTATAATGTCAGAGTAGGAATCTATTGCGTGTCCCGTTTCGTATGAGTGACAGTTGTTCCCGTAGCACTTATTAAGGCCATCCTGCACCACCTGTCTTCTGCCTGGTGTGGCTGTCCACCCCATACCAATTCCTCACTTCATCTCCAGGGCAAGGGGAAGGGTAGACCGAACATAATGAAGCAAGCAAGAGACATTCAACACTTCCAGGAATGGAAATGTTCTGCGTCACTCAGTCACCTCCTCACAGGACAGAGACTAGACTCGACTCACCTGGCACAGAAAACGCAAGGAGGCTTGTGACATCCCCAGGGTACCAAGGACCTCAGCTCCAGAGGAACCGTGCAGGCCTCTCTGGAACAGAAAGGAAGAAATGCCAGATTCGAATGGACCCCACACTGTCTTCTGCTTTTTGTTTTCATGGGAACAAGGCTGGGGTAGCAAAGTCAGTTTTTCAGCAGCCGGGAGAGTAACAACCTGGCCTTCCCCTTCTTCCTCCTGAGAAGAGGGCTAACGTTTTAGGGGTAGGCTGCAGGAGGGCCAAGTCACCTGGCTTATACTGGAAGTCCTTGTCTTTTTCCACTGGTTGTGTGCATGTAAGGGATCACATACGAGGCATGGCCTGCCAAGACACAAGGCTAAAACAAAAGGGACGACCAGTAGTCGGGTGGCTATCTATGGGAGACACAGGACCCTGTGGGGTTTTGAGTCCACATGAACTTGGAGGCACACACACGTGTGTGTGTGTGTGTGTGTGTGTGTGTGTGTGTGTGGTGTGGAGGGAAGAGGAGGACCTCAGATGTTGGTCTACAGGCTTTTTCTACCTTTTTCTTGAAACAGGATCTCTCATTGTCCTGGAACTTGGCCATATAGGCTGGGCGAACTGAACAAGCTGGCCTTAAGCTCCTAAGGTCCCTCTTGTCCCTACCTCCCATTGCACTGGTTAGGATTACAGGGACACACTGCTGTATACAGGGTTTACATGTGTTCCCGGGATCTGAACTCAGGTCCTCATATTTGCAAGGCAAGGACTGCAGTTTAGTGGCCTCCTGCCCCAGCCTTGTGGATTTTTGCTTGTTTGATTTTAGGGCACACGTGTGTGTGTGTGTGTGTGTGTGTGTGTGTGTTTGTGTATTTGTGAGAGAGTACATGCACACACGCCTGGTCTGTCTGTCTGTGCCTGGGTCTCTTTATGCAATCCGGACTGAGGACAAGTCATGATCCTTCTGTTTCCACCTCAGGAGTCTTAGTGCTAGGATTGCAGGTGTGGTGTGCTCCACGGCACCTGGCTTCAGACCCGATTTAAGGTAAAGGACAGCTGCAGAAGCGTCAATGGGAGATAGGAAGAAGGAGAAGGAGAAAGCCCCAGCTCAGCATCATACCTGAAATAAACCATGGTAACTCAAAATGGGTCTTAAAGCAGCAGAGGTGACAAGAGGATTGTTGAGTGACAGTCTGTGAAGGAATGTGGATGTTCAGGACCGCTCTCTCTAGCCCTACCTGCCGTGGTACTTGGGTATTTTGGATGACACTCAGGATGGCTGGATCCCCGAGATCATTCCTTTCCTCCTCCACATCTGGGGGCTGATCTGAACATACATCTTCCTCTTCATTCTCTTCTTCCACTTTCTCCAGGTGGAAGGCAGATACTGAGCCTTTTTCAGGAGCCAGGGGAACAGAGAACTTGCTTGGCCCCTGGTGTAAGTGCAGGCCTCGGGAAGAAGATAGCGAGAGACATTGCTGTATTAATGGTGTGAAAACTCTGATCTAGACAAGCTGATGCTAACCAGAAGCTCCATTCAGAAGCCATCTCTAGAATCATTTTTCTTTTCCTTTTCTGTCTTTTTCCCCCCAGGGTTCTCAGTGTATTCTTGACTATCCTGGAACTTGCTCTGTAGACCAGGCTGGCCTCGAACTCACAGAGATCCACCTGCCTCTACCACTGGGCTCTAGAACCATTTTTGAACACCACACTGTTTTAGCTCCACCCCAGGACACTCCCAAATGAGCCGCCGTTAGCCCGAGCAGCACTAAACAGATACCAAACCCCTTCACTGCCCGGGGATCACTTCTGAATGGGTACCACAGGCCTCTTTCTCCACCCATTCTTCCTAATCTAACAAGCCCTTCTGTTGCCTCTTTAAATGAGCTCATCTCAGCTGTCCCCATTCAGTGCAACTTAACTCTGTATGCTCCCTGCCTTACACTGCATGCCTACATACAGTCATACAGTGCTGTTAGAGCATTGCTGATAGTTTTCCCACAGCAGCCAGGAAAACAAAAGCCCAGACAACCCTGTCTCAGAAAGCTAGCCACTGTAGAGCTTTCAGTCATGGCACTGCGCCCGGTCTCTTAACCATGCTGATGTGTACCTCTTCCCTGCGGCCTTCTGGACATTTTCTGTAGACACTCGGCCCATGTGGTAAAACCTTCAAGACATTTCATCTCGGCAGCCTGGTGGGATTCCTTGCCAGTCGTGTCCCTCACTGATAGAGAAGCCTCTAGAAGGGAAACCTGGGACGGAGAAGAGACCCAGAGACCCTCTCTTCCTTGATAAGGATGGGCTGGCCCCTAAAACATCCATGGTCTCCTTTCAGCATGGTGGGCAGAGAATTATTGACCCAAGGCTTCAAGAAGTCAGAGTCTGAGCTCTCAGAGAAGCATAAACCCCTACCCTCCTCCCTCCCACCTGATCAGCTCAGCCCCAAGGAGGGACAGAGTTAGGGATCTGGCTAGGTCCTGGAAGACTACAACCAGCCACTGTCTGTGTACAGAGTGACATCCTGTTGCTTGACACCCACCACATGACTGCTGCTGTCCTTCCCACGTAGGTTAGCCATGGCAGCCGGGGCCTGCTTGTTTCCCCTAGCTTTTGAAGACTCAGCAATGCTTCCTGCTCACCTGTTAAAGGACCAGCATGCTTCACAGCTGAGCTAGTGTAGAAGTCTGAGAACACTAATAAGAAAATTCTTAGTCAGGTGTGGTAGCACAGGCCAGTGGTCCTCACTCTTGAGAGATGGAGACGGGAGGGTTAGGAGTTTAAGGGAAGTGTCAGCTACCTAGGAAACTTGAAGCCAGACTGGATTTCACAAGACTGACCCAAACAACAACAAAATAAGAACAAACAAACAAGAAAACTCTTAACTGATTATAAGGCCCACACCTGTAATCCCAGCACTTGGGAGACTTAGATTTAAGGCCAACCTGGGCTACAAAGTGAATTCCAAGTTAGTTTGTTCACCAGAATTTGGCCTTGTCTCAAAAGATAAAACAAAACAAAACAAAACAAAAACAATAAAAGCAAAACAAAATCCCTCTTGACTGGGTTAGAGAAATAAACTGTATATTTAACTAAGACTCTGAGTACACTTTGATGAGGCTGGCTGCAATTTGTGGGCAAATGCTTAAAAAGGTGTCCTTTAAGGCAGGTTTAGGAATTTGTGATGAACTTTTCTTCCATTAGATACTCCAGCCTAAGTAGGGAGAAAAGTTCTGGATGCATCCTGAGGAGGCTGCCACCGGGACGAGCATCCAAGGCTCCCCCAAGTCCACCTGAGGGTGCTTGAGCCTCAATGGGTTACAGCAAGCAGCTCACTCACCCAGCTGCCAATGGTGCCCTTAAGGGTGAGCCCGCCTTTGCACAAGACGGCACGGACTTACAGCGTCTCAGCTAGTTTCACAGAAAGAGCTGGAACTGTGATATGTAGGTATGCATTTTACTGTAGGCAAAACACAATTATGTTTCCCTGTCATTGGCTATGGACATGTGTGTGGTCTGGACCAGGGCTTTGTACACGCTAGCCAGGTGCCCAGCCACCTGAGCTCCATGCCCAGCACTTGGAAGGCCGAGGCAGGAAGATTGTCTCCAGTTTGCTGCCAGCTGAGGCTTTAGAGCTGGTTCAGGCCTGGGCTGCATAGTGAGACCCTGTCTCGAAGCAAACAAATGGAGGAGGAGAGGAGGAGGGGGAGAAACTAACTGTACCAAAAGACTCTGAAGGAACTGCAACCTGGCACAGAGATGGTTTTCTCCAGGGATGCCTAACTACTGTTCAACCTAAAAATAGACCAGTGCAGGGTTTGATTGATCCCTGTAGGTGAGGCTTATTTTTTAAGGACACGGGGAGTGACCTGTATTTTGCCTTCGCCTCAACCTCCTTAAATACTCACGTTATTGACTGTAGCATGGATTCCCTATTGCACTGTTACTCCCAGATGATTTGTGGTCTCTGGAGCATCTGTTATTCAGGTTGCAGCTGCCACCCTGGTGTGTCGTACTCCAGCCATGCCTCCCTCCATGTGGTCCCCAGGACATTGCTAAGAACATAATGATGACACCTCATCGTGAAGCTTAAAAAAAAAACCATAAATTTCACCTCAAAAAGTGAAAAGACACTGAAGATATTTATGCCAAATTCCAGATAAAGCAAAGAATTTAAGTAAATAAATCGTTAAACATACTAAAAAATGGGAGACTGGAAAGACGCTCTGTGAGTAAAGGTGCTGCTGCCAAGCTTGATGACCTGAGTTCAATCCCTGGGGTCCCACGTGGTAAAACTCTTGACTCCTGCAAGTTCTTCCCCATCTCTTCACACATACACCAGGGTGTGAGCATATACACACATATACACGTGTGTGCATATACACACAACAGAAACAAATAAATGTTTAAACATTCTTTTTAAAACTCAACAAGGAGCTGGAGGTGTAGCCTGGTTGTTAGAGCACTTGTCTAGCATGAACATGGCCTGGGTTACAGAAGTCTCCAATCCAGGCATAGTGGTACACACCTCTAATCCCGGCACTTGGAAGGAGGTAGGGGTGAGGGTGCGGCCCCTGGGCCAAGTTTGCTAGAATTTACCACACTGAAATAGTCAGTCTTAGCTGGAATTGATGAATTCCAGTCTCAACAAGAAAAATAATAAATAAAAGTAGCCTGGATAAATAACTTGGAGAAAGATCCGTGCAGACATCCCACCACAGCCTCAAGGCTCTGGTGGTACACTCACATGTTTGTGCATGTACACATTTGATCACATAAACATACACGTGTAGGGGATGGGGAGCAAAGACAACGTTATAAGCCTGCATTGCTCAAGTGTGGGGCATGGGTGTGTTTTTAATAGCAGCATAAGCACAAAGGCCAGTTCAGCTCTCCAGAACATGCCTCAAGGGACTGTCCCCGGGAACTGAGGCTGCACCACCGTTCTGACAGAGCTTCCTGAACTAAACCAAACAGTACAGAAATGGAGGCCATAGGGATGGGAATGGAGCAGGAAGGGCTTTTAGACCAGAGGTCAGGCAAGTCTTATCCCTGGAAGAACCAGACTGAAGGGTGCAAAGGTTTAACTGTTCAGAAGGAAGCTGTGTCAAGTGTCAGGGAGCAGAGGAAGGAAAAGTCCTCAAGCGAAATTGTTAGCTAACTTTGCCTCTGCTTCCGGAGTGCTAGGATTAAGGGAGTGCCCCCCCCCATTTATAACTCCAGAGGCCCCAAGTCCAGGCTCTCTAACTCAATGACTTACTGGGGAGTCCCAGAGCCCTCCCAGTCGAGTCTCCAGAGTATGCAGACTGGGGCTCATGATCCCTGTCACCACCGAGGCTCTGTTGAGAATCAGTAATCTGAGAAGGCAGAAGGCTAACAAAACCTTAAAAACTGCCTGTCTCCCATCTCCAGGCAGCAGAGTCCACAGGGAGGAGGTGGGTGGGGGCACAGAGCTTGGTGTTGCCCCTGTTTGGGTGGCTGACCACATTTCTGAGACTTGGGATGTCTCTTGTTGTCATTCCCTCAAGCCCTTCTCTCATTCTGGAGATGTTTGGCCCTGGGAACTTGAAAGACCAAGTTTAGTTTCTTTCCACCTGTATTGAGGGCATCTGGTGGCGTGTGTGTGTGTGTGTGTGTGTGTGTGTGTGTGTGTGTGTGTGTGTATGTAACTCAGAACAAACAATCCATTAACAATGTGTGTGTTAAGATACAGAGAACAAGTATGTCTTTATAATACAGAATATAAATCTACCTGTTCCACCCCATCCCTTATCATTACAAATATTCTTTAAATAAACTCTTTTTGTGCTATGTCAATTGGGAGGCAGAGGCAAGTAGGTCTCTGTGAATTTGAGGTCAGCCTGGTCTACATAGCAAGTGCAAGGCCAGCCAGGGCTACATAGTGACACCCTCCCTCAAAAATAAACAAACAAATAAATAAATTAAAGTTACTTCAGCCAAATGTGGCATGCACACCTGTAACCCAGCACTTAGAACTTAGGGGCCAGAAGAGCAATTCAAAGCCATTCTGGGCTACATGACACCCTATGTCAAATTTGTACACACACACACACACACACACACACACACACACACACACACACACACACCAGTGTCCATCTTCAGTAGCCAGGGGTTTTGGCTAATAGTACCATAGATAGGGAATTCACAAACAGAAGTGCAAAGAGCATACATAAGCTGCCCAACAATCACCTTTTGTTGTGGAATAATCTTTTTATACACTGTGAAGAAGTGTTACTCTGATTGGTTTAGTAAAAAGCTGAATGGCCAGTAGCTAGGCAGGATTTCCAGGCACAGAGGACACTGGGAAGAAGAAAGGTGGAGATACAAGGAGACAGGAAGCAGGATGTACAGTATGTAGATGAGATATACTATGTAGATGAGGTAAATGAGCCTGCGACAGCACATAGATGAATAGAAATGGGTTAATCTAAGTTATATGAGCTAGCTAAAAACAAGTCTAAGCTATCGACTGAGCTTTCATAATTAATACAAATCTCTGCATCATTTTTTCTGAACTGGTGGTCCAAAGAAAAGCCCAACTACAAATGACACCCCACGTGGGGTTCCAAATTAAGCGTTTATCTAATTACTATTTATCAATAAAAATTAGGGAGTCAGCTACTGGGATAAGAACCTAAGTGATCAGAGAAGCAGTGGAGAAGCCACCAATGACCTCCTCTCTCTCTCATTATTTGAACCAAGAGGGCCAAGACCCTCTCTACACCCTGCCCTATCTGTCCTCAGTCCTCCAAAACCTCTATGGCTAATTTTGGTCAGCTAGTAGCTAGCTCCAAACAAACAAATAATTGTTAATGCTCTGGACTCTGAACTGAGTTTGTATCTTGGTGGAACCTGTCCCTTGAGGAAGAGACCTGGTCAGTCAGTCCTCAGCAATTCAGACCTTGAAACCCAATAAAAACAGGCTGCCCCATGCGTGCTTCAGCATTGCTGGGAAGGTTTCACTTTCGTTTCAGTAGCTAGCTCCGCCCTCTGAATCAAAACAACCTTTTACAGGCCGTATTGGGAGTGTCAGAATGAGATCAAAATATCACACAACAATCTTTAAAGATTTAAAGTAAGGCCATTTTTCAGTGGCAATAACCATCAAGGAAAGGTATAGGAAGCTAAGTAGATCTTTTGGTTTAAGGTGGGAAGTATAACTTGCTACAAAGTCTCTGGAAGACAGCTTCATGATACAGAGGATGGGCTAGTAAGGGAAAACTGGAAATGCCCCAATGAAGGATTAGGTTTAAAAAAGCATGGTCTAAACTGGGTGTAGTGTAGAAGCTGATAATCCCAGCATTCAGGAGGCTCAAGCAGGAAGACATCTGAGCATTCATGGCCTTCCATAATGAGAACCCACCTGTTAAAAAAGTATGATGTATTTATATAAGAAAATATTATGGAAGTATAAAGTCACAGTGCATATCTATACTCTCAGAGAAACAGTATCCATGACATATGGTTACTTAAAAGCCAGTTTGCATAGAAATATACGCAGGAGGATTAGACTTTCGTTAACATGTGTATCCATACACATATCTGTGTGAGCAAAGTCCAGGCATAAATACACCAGTGTACTAGTGGTGGATATCTTGGAAGGTAGACTAACATGTGATCTTATTAATATCTATACTGTCTGAAATTTTCTTATGGCTGTGTAGTTTATAACTAGAAAAAGGGGGACTGGGGATGTAGCTCAGTGGTAGAGCTAGCATACCTGACCCCCGAGTCTGACTCACAACACTCCAAAACAAAGAAGGAAAGTCTTAAGGACCAGGACAGAGGGGAGGAGGTGGGAGGGATGGGGAAACTAAACAAATAAACCCGTCTTTAATCCCAGCACTTGGGAGGCAGAGGGAGGCACATCTCTGAGTGTGAGACCGGCCTCGTCTACACATTAAGTTTCAATCAGGGCTATATAGTGAGGCCTCACTCTGCAACATAGAAATGTCTAGGTCTCTAGTTATATAAACATGGTTTCTATGCTTTGATAATTAGTTCCAGGAAGGCTACATAGATAAACCCTGCCTGGTTTATCTATGGGGGAGCAAGCCCGTCTCTGCTGGCACTGCATCACAGTCCAAAGGGCAAAGTTCGGATTCTTTCCCCTTGTTCCAAGGTCCTCTGTTGACTGCTCCTTATTGGCTCCCTGGAGAGTGAGTTGCTGTTCTGATATTATGATCTATTTGCAGGTCTATAAACCACAGTTCACAGAGCTCCTCTGGGGAAAAGTTCCCCTGTGCTTAGCAGGTAGCAGAAACCAGTACAGAACTGCTGAGTAACCAAATGATTTTTGTGGGCATTGATGTGTTAGGTGGACAAGCTGGGGCAGATTGTGGAATTTTTTTTGGTACAGGCTAAGAAGAAAAAAAGCAAAACTGTGGACACTTCTGTCCTGTTCTAGAAGTCCCCTCTTGTAATTCTCAACCCCCTGTAACACTCTAAACCTCAAGTGGAGCCCAGGTGGTCTGGCCCATCTGGGATGTGGCATCTCTGGAATAACATATATAAGGCACATATCCAGGACTGGTCCCTCTCTTGCCGTGCTGGGCCCGCATTCCCAGGGCTGACCCATCTCAGATGAAGGTGGTGAAGGAAGGGGATGGCGCAAGGCTCTAACAAAAATTCCAACTCCCCTCAGCCATAAAGCCATAAAGCAGGGAACACCCAATATGACCGTACCCCCAAATGCCCTGTGAAGCCAGAGCCTGCTTCGTCAAAGGCAAACTAGACTTTGGAAAGGCAAACATTTATATGGAGCTAAGTTCTTGGTAACCAGGTCCAAAGCTGTAGGCTTCTGGAAAGGAGGGCTGGGCTGGTTTTCTGTTGCTGCTGCGATGAGTTTCTCAAAACTCTCTCACTCAAATCACTTTGTTGTCTTGTACTTCTGTAGATCCAAAGTCTAGCACAAGTCGCCTGGAGCTAAAACAAAGGTGGTGATGGGGCCGCAATGATCTCTGGAGAGGCTAGGCCCTGGAGTGTAGTGTTCTGTCTGCCTTCATTTCTTGATTCACGACCTCTTCCTTGTCTTAACCTTGCTTATTGAATGCCTCTGCTGAGCTTCTGTAACAGTATTGCCCGAATAACCATAGCCAAAAAAAATAGTTCCCCGACTAAAACAATTTAGAGTTGTTTATGTCTATGAATGTTTTTTTTTTTTTTGGTTTTTTTCGAGACAGGGTTTCTCTGTGGCTTTGGAGCCTATCCTGGAACTAGCTCTGTAGACCAGGCTAGTCTCGAACTCACAGAGATCCGCCTGCCTCTGCTTCCCAAGTGCTGGGATTAAAGGCGTGCGCCACCACTGCCCGGCTCTATGAATGTTTTGCCTACATGTATGTATGCATACCAGGTGTATGTCTGATGCCTGCAGAGGTCAGAAGAGGGCATCAGATCCCCTGGAAATGGAATTACAGATGGCTGGGATCTACTGTGTGGGTGCTGGGAATTGAGCCTGGGTCCTTTGAAAAGCAGCTGATGCTCTTAACCACTGAGTCATCTCTCGTTGGGATCCACACAGTTAAAATAGATTTGCTCAAAATTTCGCTAGCAATCTAATCCCAAGGTTCTCAGCCTTGATTATATCAGCAACATGCCTTAAAGATAACAAATTCGCAGGTTCCAGAAAAGAGGGTGGCTTCTGGGAATGGGGGAGCATTATTCAGTCTGACAAGGTATGATGTGGAGAAAACTCTGAAATGATTGTTCATTAGGATTCAATTATCTATATAAATGATATAGAGGTGAAGCAAGGCCCCTTAAGGGTATTAGGCTGTTGAAAGTACATGGTGGCCCATACTCTTTTTTTGTTTTTGTTTTTGTTTTTGTTTTTGTTTTTGTTTTTGTTTTTGTTTTTGTTTTTAGAGACAGGGTTTCTCTGTGGTTTTGGAGCCTGTCCTGGAACTAGCTCATGTAGACCAGGCTGGTCTCGAACTCACAGAGATCCGCCTGCCTCTGCCTCCCAAGTGCTGGGATTAAAGGTGTGTGCCACCACTGCCTGGCTGGCCCATACTCTTAATCCCAGCACTTGGGAGGCAGAGACAGGTAGATCTCTGTGAGTTTGAGGCCAGCCTGGTCTACAGAGTGATTACAGGGACAACCAAGGCTACATAGTGAAACATTGTCCTAAGAAACAAAAACAAAACAAAACCCCCACAAACCACTACCACCAACCCTCACAAAAATAAAAGTACTAACAAGCTATTTTTATTGTTTTTGCTGATGTGTATATGTGTATTTGTGTATTGTGTACTGTGCTTTGTTTTTGTTCTTTTTTTTTTTTTTTAAGACAAGGTCTCACTATGTAGCCCTGGCCTGCCTAAGAACTCATTGTGTAGATCAGGTTGACCTTGAGCTCACAAAGATCTGTGCCGTGCCTCTGCCTCCATTGTGCTAGGATGGATTAGTGGCAAGGAAATAGTTCTTTGCTGTAAGCACTCTGATGTGTAATTTTTCTATAAAAAATTAAGTTGTTTTCCGGTATATTAGGGTTCTCCAGAGGAACAGAATTTATAGAATGAATACACACACTGACACACAGACACACACACACACACACATGTTAGAATGACCTACGGACTGTGGTCCAGTTTGTCCAACAATGGTTGTTTACCAAAGGAAGATTTAAGAATCCAGAATTTGTTCAGTCTACAAGGTGGGATGTCGCAGCTTGTCTTCAGTACACACCAGAATTCCAGAGAAGTAGTAGGCTCTAATGTGGGTAAAGGAATGGACTTGCTAGTGAGAACAAGCAGGCAGAGAGAGGGAGCTTGTGTCTTCCCTAGCCTCATACAGGCTGCTGTAAGCAGAAGCCATTTGTTCATTCCTGGCTTCCCAGACCAGAAATTATTACACAGAAACTATATTATTTGGAATACTGTTTGGCCAATAACTTAAGTGTATTTCTGGCTTACTCTTATATCTTAAATTGACCCATTTCTATTATTTTATATTTTATCAGGAGGCTCATGGCCTACCAGCAAGGTCCTGGCACATCTGTCTCTGGAAGATGCTTATGGCTTCTCCTTTACCCCACCTTCTTTCTTCCAGCATTCATTTCAGTCTTCCATGCCCAGCTCTGTTCTTCCCTATTGCAGGCCCAAAACAGCTTCTTTATTAATCAATGGTAATCACAGCATACAGAGGGGAATCCCACATCACCTCCAATTTTCTGTATAAGTAAAAAGGAAGGTTTTAACTTTAACATAGTAAAATTACATATAACAAAACTGTTGTTAAGCAAGAATTATAGTTACAATATTTATATCTACTTTATCTTTTATCATAACTAAGGAAAACTATAACTATCTATTCTTCAACCATCAAAGACTCCAGAATGAAATAATATTACCTAAGTAAACAGGAAGTGCATTGTAAGCAACTTCTGAAACTTTAGAATTGACAGACACATCTCACTGTCTGGACAGTCACCCAAAGTACTTCTGTAATGTTGTGGGCACCCATCTTCAGCCTACAGGCCCATAGTATCCAGCAGACTTTTCCATGAAGCAGGAAATTTCAAAGACAGTTCCGCCTGTATTGGCAATTTGTTAGTCACTTTCTTCTGTGTCCTTCAGAATGTCTGGCAGACTCTTTCATGAAGCAGGAACCCTGCACAGACTGTCTTACCTTCTTTAGGCGCTTCAGCAGTCATTTGTCTTTGGGTCCTGTAGGTCTAGGCAAGAAGGTCAAGCAAGAGCAGTTTCTTGCCCAAATGGCTAGCAAACTCCATGAGGAGCCTTTTTGATGCCCATAATCCTCTTGAAGTAGATTGATGCTGCCAGGAGCAGATGTGTCTCATGTCATAAAAAAATCTTAGGTTTTTAAAATATTTTAAATGCCATATTCTGTAGGTCTTTGAAAGGTTTGAAGATTATTTCTCTAACTGAAATACATCTCTATATATCTAGAAGACATAACTAACAAGACTACAAGCTTGACTATTATAGATGACTATTAACCTATATTTCTTAATTGTACATCACATTTCTAAATGAGCTGCACAAGCACAATACCTTAATGAAGAGCAGAAATATACATATAATGAAATTGACCTTAAATTTGTATCAACAAACCAAGATTCACACCAATGTAAAGCATTTATATCTATAGCATATCCCCCTTTAAATGGAAAGAAACATTTATAAACAATATTTGGGAATTTGGGTGTAGTTCTCTTCAAACTTGGGGAGGAAGGGGCTCCTTTCATCTTATACTCCCAGGTAACAGTGCATCACTGGGCAGAGTCAAGGCAGAAACTGAAGCAAAATGCATGGAGGCATGCTACTTACCTGCTTACTCTTTATGGTTAGCTCAACCTGCTTTCTTATATAAAAACCTGCCTTTGGTGGCACCACCTCCCTGTCCCTAGGCTGAGCCCAACCACAACATTAATCAAGAAAAAGACTTACAGACTTGCAGATAATTTGGTGTCTCATTTTCTCAATTGAGGTTCCTCTTCCCAAATAACTCTAGCTTGTGTTAAGATGATAAGAAACTAACTCAGCCAGAACCTGGAAACAACCTAAATGCCCCTTGACCAAAGAATGGATAAGGAAAATGTGGTACATTTACACAATGGAATACTACACAGCAGAAAAAAAATAATAATGACGTCTTGAAATTTGCAGGCAAATGGATGGATCTAGAAACATCATATTAAGTGAGGTAACCCAGACCCAGAAAGACAATTACCACATGTACTCACTCATAAGTGGTTTTTAAACATAAAGCAAAGAAAACCAGCCTACAGCCTACAAATCACAATCCCAGAGAACCTAGACAACAATGAGGACCCTAAGAGAGACATACATCTAATGTATGTCTCTAATCTACATGGGAAGTAGAAAAAGACAAGATCTCCTGAGTAAATTGGAAGAGTGGGGACCATGGGAGTGGATTGAAGGGGAGGAGAGAGGAAGGGAGGGGAGCAGAGAAAAATGTAGAGCTCAATAAAATCAATAAAAAAAAGAAACCAGCCCAGACAACTATGAAGAGGAGACAGTGGTGGTGCAGCTACAGTGAGGAGGTAGCTAAAGAGTTCCTGAGAGCAACGGGCAGAGATGACAAAGGATGGAGGAAGCATACATGTGCTGGTTTGAATGTATTTGGCCCCCATAAGCTCATAGGGAGTGGCACTATTAGGAGTAAGTTGGAGGATGTGTGGTCTTGTTGGAGCAGGTTGGATGATATGCACCTTTAATCTGGCCCATACACTCTGGAGGAAATATGTCTGCTGTGGAGCAGTCTTTGTACTGTAAATATTATTATTCCCTTTGGTTAACAAACTGGCCTATAGATGGGCTGGAGAGATTGGGCGGGAGAGACAGACTGGGAAGAAGGGCAGAGTCACAGAGTCACCAGCTAGACACAGAAGAAGCAGGACATGTAAAAAATGAGCTAACAAGCCATAAGCCATGTGGTAGAATTTAGATAAGAAATTGGGTTAATTTAAGTTGTAAGAGCTAGTTAGTAATAAACATGAGCTATCAGATGAGCATTTATAATTTATTTAAGTTTCCGTGTAAGTCATTTGGGAACTGTTGGTTGGGAAAGAAAAGTCCATCTACGTGTGTCACTGTGGGGGTGAGCTTTGAGGTTTCATGTATTCAGAATACTGCCCAGTAACTCAATTGACTTCTTGTTGTTTGCAAGATATAAGGACACTTGGCTATTTCTCCAGGACCATGCTAGCCAGCATACTCCCATGCTCTCCACTATGAGGGACTGAACCTCTGAACTGTAAGCAAGCCACTACAGTGAAATGTTTCCTTCATAAGAGTTGCCATGGTCATAGTGTCTCTTCACAACAGTAAAAACCCCAACTCAGACAATACAGAAGGTGAAAAGTTGAGCTGCTGAAGATGAGGGATTGGGAGTCATGGTCAACAGAAGAGTTCTAGGCTGAAGATCCCCATATCAAAGATTTAGGAACCTTAACACTGGCTACTGGGGGCTTTGGGGGCCTGCTGGGGACTGACTGACTAACTGATTGACTCACTGACTGCTGCTGCTGCAAACCAAGGGTTTCATTAGGTGCTGGGTACATGACCTTTGACAATCAAAGTGCAGAGCCTTAAGTTCCATCATGACACCCAGAGCTCTCAGCCTCAGATGTATGACTCCAGGCTCTATAAATAAATCTTTAGTTCTCAGAGCTTGGAGGAATATGTCTCTGACCCTGGCAGGCTAGCCCACTAGCCTTTGATAATGGAAATGACATTCCCTGCCTTTGCCTGAACAAAAGGACCCCTGCTAACAGAACAACATGGAAGCTACCTACATTTTGTTAATGTGAAAACAAGCAAATTCAATGGACATACATGAAATTATCCCAATTTTGTAGAACTTCTTCTCCCTACATATGTGTTATCCCTGTTTCAATTTTCTTGTTTATAAATAAAGATGTCCACCTTCAAAACAGTTGTATGGTTTGGGTCAGCACTTTCACATCCGTGGTGTATGTATGAGTCATCTGGGGTGCTGTTAAAGGGGGATTTTGCTACAGTTTGTCTGAGATGGACCCAAGAGCCAGCATGTCTAAGTGCTCCTAGATGTTGTCGGTGCTGATGTCAGGTCATGTGTTGACTAGCAAGGGACTGAGGACAGCGTTGGAAAGATCTCAGCAAAACGCCCTGTTGTTTGTAGTGGACCTGGTGTGTAGACAAGCCTGTCTCGGAAACCCGCTGGGAGAGGTCCCCTCTCATGAACCTAACCTGTTCCTGTCTCTCACTTCGGTATCTTACTTTTCTTTCTTTCCAAGCACTTTGTTCTTTTTTTTAAATCCAGCAATAAGTATCTGTGCTTATCAGAGTTTATCTTTCTTTTAAGCGTTTATTTATTTATTTATTTAGTGTGCACGCCTGTGCCTACAAAGGCCAGAGTGGGGTGTCAGATCTCTGGGTGCTGGGTTGTAAATCCTGTGCCTTGAAAGAGCAGTAAGTGTTCTTAACCACTGGGCCATCTCCCCAGCCACAGGGTTTACCTTTTGTAAACATAATAAGTAATATACTGTAAGTATATTGAAGTACATGGCGAGTAGTGATTTAAGAGCACATCTGGAAAACAACATCGAACTCTGAATAACAGTTTTCACCGCCAACACTTCCTCCTACTTCTGAGGCCCCCCCCTCTGTACCCTGGGAACCACTCACCTGCTTTCGGTCACTACAGACTGCTGTATCTTTGTAAGTTAAATAAGCAGACTCATGCAGAGTACATCCTCCTGTCTGGCTTCTTCCAGAATTATTATTTGATCCATGCTCTTGTATCGTTAGTTGATTTCTTGTCTGTTCTTGGTAGTATTCCATCGACAGAGCTACACACAAATTTTGTATTTGTTGGTGGTTATCTGGATTATTTCTGGTTTACAGCTTTACTTATTTATTTATTTTAGTTTTTCAAGACAAGGCTTCTCTGTGTAGCCCTGGCTGTCCTGGAACTCACAGAGATCTCCCTGCCTCTGCCTTGGGATGCTGAGATTAAGGGTGTGCACCAGCACCACCCAGCTGGTTTACAGGTTTTTTTCAAACAAAGCTGCTGTGAACGTTCATGTACAAGTCATTGTATAACATATGCTTTTGCTTTCTCCTTGGAAAACACCTGAGTACAGAGACTAGATCTAATGGTCCATTATATTTAATTAAAACCTTTTTAAGACTTACTTTGCTTTGTTTGTATGGACATTTTATCTGCATGCATGTATGTGTCCCGTGTACATGCCCCTTGGATCCTCTGAAACTGGGGTTACAGAGCACTGTCAGTTATCATATGGGTGCT
Source organism: Microtus ochrogaster (assembly GCF_000317375.1). Classification (NCBI taxonomy): domain Eukaryota; kingdom Metazoa; phylum Chordata; class Mammalia; order Rodentia; family Cricetidae; genus Microtus; species Microtus ochrogaster. The sequence goes on from NW_004949096.1 coordinate 30,772,862, forward strand.
AGGAACTGAGCCCCAATTCTCTGCAAGAGCAACAATTGCTGTTAACCACTGACCCATCTCCCTAGCCCCAAAATGTTTTGCTTTAAATAAAACTGTTATATTGTTTTCTAAAATACTTATGCCGTTTACATTGCTACCATAAGGAGTGCATAAAAATTCTAGTTCTTCTGAAAGAATTCTTGCCAATATTTACTATCTTGAAGTATTGATTGCAAAAATCTTTTAGGCAATCATGTAGCAAGAAAAAGAAGCCACCAGTTAATTAGTCTCCTGGGAGATTATACAATAGTATAATATTATAATATTAAATTGTCCTGTTTATGGGCTCCCAAGGTCGGTCCTCTTAGACACACAGGGTTCTTGTCTTTTCTATTTGTTTGTTGACTGAGTGTGTGAGTGTGTAGATGTGTGTGTGTGTGTGTGTGTGTGTGAGAGAGAGAGAGAGAGAGAGAGAGAGAGAGAGAGAGAGATCGGAGGACAGCTTGCAGAACTGATTCTCTCCCAAGTGGGTCCCAGGGATTGAGCTTGGTTGTCAGGCTTGAAGGCAACCTCCCTAGCACTCACCTTTTGAACGACAGTTTTTCTTTCCTTTCCGTCTTACCATCTAGACGTGCCATAAACGGGCGTTTGAGAAAACACAGAAGTCCCCACATGCAGAAAACTGAAAATACTTCTCCATCCTCTGACTCTTCCTTGTTTGAAATAAAACCTTATAGTCCAGATGGTCTCAAACTTCTGGCCTAAGCAATACTCTGTCAGCTTTTCCAGGACGTGGAACTGGAATGTGTAACCTCTCTCAGCGTCCCTCCTGAGACTTCTTTCTTTCTACTTTTAAAGTGGGTTTACATGTGAGTAGAAAAGACTCTATCTTCAATGAACTTAAATATAGTAATTTTCTGTGATATAGTAAACTAGAAACGAAACAAAACAAAAAAGCCCTGTAGTTTTCTAGCTTCTGAAAGCATCTTCTAGTCAATTAATTCAACACTAATGTGGTTAGTATAATTTAACATTAATAGTTCATGTCTTAAATGTGTTAATGAGTTTTTTAAACTAGATGAAGAAAAGTATCTTAAGTTATGCTTTTATGCATAACAATTATTCTTATATTTCAGACTTACAGAATGGGATGGCAAAATAACTATGATCCTTAAACATTACTGGATAAAAATACTATGTGTTGGGTCGGCACTGTAGGAGTGGGTATCTGTTTATTATCTCATTAAGGTCCGTGGAGAATATTCTGTTTTCTCTAGTTTAGCCACGGGCTTCACACTAGAGATTGTTAATGGTTTTAAAAACATGTCAAAGAAATCCAGAAATTATGTGCTCCTTGGGGAAGCCCAGCCCAAAGTCGCTACGGTAAATCCCAGACCCTACGGTCCACTTCCGCTTCCTGCTGTTCGCTCTCTAAAGCTGCTTCAACTTGGCTGCTTGTGGCGGCTGTGTCTCCAGCACCCAGGCGGTCACCGCTTGTCTCTGTCATGCGCGCTGCTGGCCAGGAGTTTAACTTCCTTAATGGGTCCATAGCTGATGTAATAAACATTCTGAATAAAATTGCCTTTGTCTTCCAAGCGGACAAAACAGGACCCCCAAGGGAACGCCTCTCAGTTTTATCGACCCCATCCAGAAAAAGAATTTATTCGTGGACTCAGGTCACTTCTTTTTCCACTCAGTTTACCACACTGTTCTAGGGCGGAACTACTAAGAGAATGGTCTGGAAACTCAGAGCTCTGAGCCGTTGTCTTTCCCCCAAACCTACAAACAGAACTGAAATTTACCTAAATTTAGCAACGGTACCCGAGGACGTGCTCCCAAAACTCTCAAAGGAGAAACCTGGGGGAAGCAAGCGAGAATCTCCGAGCTGCCCTTGGGACAGGAGGGTCTTTGGCAGGGAATCCTGAAACCTCATTTGAATTCCTGGGCTGGATTTATAACCCAAGGTTTGATTCAGTTCTGCCAGCTAAAGGTCTTAAAAGAGTCTGGCTTTACTTTTCAAGAAAGAAAACTTCAGGTCCTAAGCTCTTCTCGGACTGGGATACTGCTGGCATTAGAACGAATAGAGCTGGATCAGCCAGAAATCCCTACACCAAGCTCAGAAGCACACCCTGATCGCAGGGTGAGAAGGGTCCAGCCCAGGCAATTCCAAGCACCATGGGACTTTATAAGAACATGAAACTGAAAATGGGAAAGTCCCTCTTTAACCTAGTTCAGCGTCACGAGCTAGGAGACTGGTGACGGCCTCCGGATCAGGGTCTTGATTGGCTGCGGTTCTGGGGACTATAAGAGTGCGCGCCCAGCACAGAGCGGCATCCATTTGCTCCAGGTCAGCGCGCAGAATGGCTCGCTCTGTGGTCGTGGGCTTTCTGATACTTGGCTCCCTAGCCTGCTTGGATGCCATCCAGCGTGAGTGCCTCTTTCCCCTCTCCTGGAGTTAATTTTAACTTCTCCTTAGTTCTCTGTCCCAACGGAATTAGCTAGGGTTGGATCTAGGGGAAGGGGTGGGGGTCCCGCCGCCCCCTTGTTGCTGCTTTGAGGCAGCGGTGTGGATGCGGCTGATTTGCGACTGGGTGGACGAACAGTCAGCGCTGGAGGTAGGAAAACTTTCTCTCCTGCTCTTTACCTGCCGGAACCCTCAGACTCTCTGAGCGCAGAGAGAAGGGTGGGCCTGCTCTGAAGGTGCGGAATAGAGAGCCTTGAACGCCTGGAAGCCAGGGCTGGGACCCGGGAAACCCGGGATGTCAGACCGCGGCCCGTCCAGCTGCTTTTGCACTTTAGGGCGCCTGGGATCCAACGGAGCCAAAGTCTAGAGAGATGGGCGTGGGTCCCAGCTCTGCTGTTTCCAAAGCTTTCTGACTATTAATTTACCTTGTCTCATTAATGTTTTTAAAATAATCATATAGGCTGCTGGGTATGACAGTTTATTGTAATGCTGAGGACGCTGCTTGGTTTATAACTTTGAAACTGCGCCTACCATGTAAACATTATGGTTCCTCTTTTGGGGAACCCGTGGCATCGAGATTTTAAGTAATTTATTCACACAAGGGATTAATGGCAGTCGGGATTAGGAAGTGAGGTTGATTTATGCCATCTGGGGTAAAAGTAGACCTTTTGGTTGTAACCCTCATTTGTTTCTAGAAGTGCCCCTGGCCTTTCTGGGTCATAGTCCGCTAACTACGCTGGGCTGCCTTGGGCCTTTGGTCCTTCACAAAGGCGTTCCTTTTTGGCACACTGCCTGGTTCTTTCCAAGATACATAGAACATCTACTTTCAGTTTTGAAAACGGAAAGTTTATCAAAGTCAGGGAGGTTGTGAACGCTGGGGTAAAGATAATTCAGTATAGTTACCGAGACTCTTGAGGATAAACAAATTACAAAGTCACAGAGGTGGCAAAGTGGCAGAGCCCAGATTCAAACCTAGCCCAACACTTGTCTTAGTTGTCCAGGAAGAGATCGTTGTTTCCTAGAGGTTTCCAGGAAGGATGGACCTGGCCTCTGACCTCTGTGGCATTTATTATTCTTGTTACTAAAACCTCAAATGCAAGGAGCTTTCCGTCTTATCTCCACTCTAACTACAGGAAAATTACTCAAAGCTTCACTGAAACCTTAACTCTAGTTCTTGACAGGGCTTCTAGACACATTCAGCTGACCGCAGTTCCCAGAGGCTCCTCCTTCTTCCTGCTGCCTTCTCTATGTGGAAAAACAGCTGTCCTTCAGAGACCATTCCTCTGAATATATGTGTATTTGAAAGTATATTATAAGGCAGGTGTCGTGACTCATGTCCTGGGGCGGCTGAGACAAGAGTTTGAGGCCAGTCTGGAGACTCAGTAAGACTTTTTCTCAGAAAGATAGCTAGAGAAATGGCTGGGGAAAACACAAAAGAGTCAGAGACATGGCTCAGCAGGTAGAGACACTTGCCCAAGCCTGAGTTTGGTCTCAGATTCCAGTTAGTGGGTGGAGAGAACCGACTCTTAAATCCACACAAGAGCTATGGTACTCATATACACACAGTCACACACATGCACACATACATACACACGCACACATACATACACACACACACACAAATAACAATTAGAACGAGTTTATAGTATTTTCTTTCCATGCCCCTATATTGCCATGTCTAGTTAGGGCAACCGTCTGAAAGCACTGACTAGAAATGCATGTTCTACTCCTGTGTCCATTGCTCCACTCAGTTCTAATGGAGTGTGTGTGTATATATATATATATATGTGTATATACACACACACATACACATACATATGTATATATATATATATTTCTGTAGATATTTAAATATCGTTCGTTTTTTAGTTCATGAAATCAGAGCTTTGTTTTGTTTTAAACTCTAGGCTGAAACAGAGAGATTGTATCTTGGCCGGATTGGCCCCTGGACTGAGTCACACAGGAACCTAAGGAGGGAGGAGATAATCCTAACCTTGCCGCCCCGAGGGGCAATGCTCAGCTTTCAGCTCTGTAGCAGAAAATATAGGTCAGGAAGTCTAGGGAGGGGCAATAAGCAAAAAGGAAGATGATAAACAACGAGAAAGTGAGAGGGGCTGACGCAGCAGACGAGGACACAGGTACGCTGGTGTGGATACAGCCGAGGGTGCGCAGGATGAGGCATGGAATTTTGGAAAGTATGTGCGCCATGGGATTTCTTAAGGGAAGGGATGAGCGCAGTTCTTGAGAGCCTCCAATAGAAGCTTCTTAAAACTCCTGCAGTCTACAAGCCAGGTAGGAAAAACCAAAGGCCTGTACAGGATAAGTCAGAGCAGAAACAGACCCGGGAGGTACAGATGACCAAATGTAGCATGGGCACAGTATAGATGGAGGTGCAGTTGGCTCCAAGGGGAAAGGCCCAGCAGTTGTCATCTGTCCTTTCCTGCCATCCTTAGGTACCCCACAAGTACAAGTGTACACACGGCACCCGGTAGAGAACGGGAAAGAAAACTACCTGAACTGCTACGTGTCGCAGTTTCACCCGCCCCAGATTGAAATTGAGCTACTGAAGAACGGGGTGAAGATGGACAAGGTCGAGCTGTCAGATCTGTCCTTCAGCAAGGACTGGTCTTTCTATCTCCTGGCTCACTCTGAGTTCATACCCAATGGGAAGGACAAATATGCCTGCAGAGTTTCACATATCACTCTGAAGGAACCCAAGGTGGTCAACTGGGGTGAGTCTTCACGCTCTTCCTTAGTTTCTGGAAGCTTGATCTGTGTTGAGTCATGGCCTAAAACTGCTTTGCTATTTCAAAAATTTGCATACTGAGATTGTTGGGGAATACTGATCAGTGGAGCATGCTGGGTAGTTCACTGCTGGGGGGGGGGCAGAAGCAGCACCCACTGTCCTAGACTTCTTCCTGTGGCTTTCTCCAGTTTTCCTGGCAGCCTGGTGCACACAAAGTGTCAAAGAGCATATTGGGGAGGCACAGGCTTTGGCCTGCAATCCCAGCCCTCGCACATCTACAATTCTGGACTGCTCCAGTACCTTGGGTAGGTGTGGCACTGAAGATGGTAGACAGGGGTGGATCTCTGTGTAGTTGTCAACAAGCACTCAAGGCTAGCAACAATCTATTTTACCAATCTTACTGTAATACGTTTGGATGTCTGTTAGTACTTAGCAGTATAAAAGTAAATTTTTTTTTTCCATTTTCTCTTTTCATAGATCCAGACATGTAATCAAGCATCATGGAGGTATGTTTCTTGACCTTAAGAAATGGGCCTTTGAGAGGGAGGAGGTTGGGGGTATAGCACAGGCCTAGCATGCATAAGGCCTTGAGTTCTATTCCCAGCACCGCAGGAAGAGACTCGTTCGCTTTGCTCTGCTAGGAGCTGCTTGTAGACAGCTCTAAGATGAGACCTGCCACTGTTTGAAAGATGTTAATCAGGGTAGCTTATCGGTAGCCACAGAAAAATCCTTTGGGCTACATTCCTTTATCCTGCGGGTTGGCACCAAGAAGGCATGTAACTGCAGGCTTGGCTCTGCCACCATCGCTAGCCCTCTGAAGGGAGAAGAGAGACTGTTAGTGTGTGGCCAGAAGAGACCAACCGGCAGTTAGCTATACCACCTCAAGGGTTTGGTTGTTCTTTGTCTTCTTCTTGGCATTTCTGCTGAGAAGGCCTGGGACAATGAACCACTTGCTTTCTTTGTGTGGCAGAGGCCTGCTTTTCGGCCAGAAGAGCGGGGAGGCTGAGTTCTGCAGATGCATCACCCCTCAGCCTTCTGTCCTGTCTCACTGGGTAGGCACTAGGTTTACCTTCTAAAGGATTCCAGACCACTCTAAGAAAGTCATGAACAGAGATTGTTGGAACATCATGTAAAGACACTATAGCTGTATCAGAAGGAAATCTAGGAACACGAGAGAGGGGAAATCAGGCGTCTGTGTTAGATGCAGTCTAGTGGTAGAAAATAAGTCACACTGTCCAGGGATCTTGAGGGTCAGAATCTCATTCAAATCTTGTATTATTTTATTTCTAGGAAAGGGGGATTGATTTGTGAGAGATAGTATTAAGAGAGGTTGGATAACTGACCAAACAATCACCAAAGGGTGGATCCAGGAACCACTTCCTTTAAGAAGGTGGTTGCACACAGAAGCTAGACCCAGTTGGTGGTGACTGTAATGCAAATAAAGTACTTGCTCTACTAACTTCCTCCCTCCCTCCCTCCTTCCCTCCATCCCCTCCCTTCCCTTCCCTTTTTCTTTTCAGATCTGAAGATGCTTCATTTGGACCAATTTAATTCTAAAGTATTTCTCAATTTTTAACATGCTGTACAATGTATGCACGCAGTGGGGAATACTAATGACACATTATCTTTATAACCTTCAACTCTGCATGTTTTCCAAAAAAGTGAAGACTAACATCTTAGATATCTGAAATATAAAACATCAATGAGTATTTTGATCAGAAATAAACCATTTTGATAATTTTAAAGAAAAATATCTGCTGGTAAATATAATTAAAAACAATAGTTGATCATATATCAAACCTTTTGTACATCTTATTAGTTGGATGCAATTATTCATCCTTGGTCTATCACAACATAAATCAGTTTTTAAAAATCTAAGAAATCTGAGATGTTTTCCTTTTGGTAAACACACGGACCTGACTGAAGTCTGCCATTGTGTTTAGCCATCCTCTCCCCCAACCCCATGGGTTACTTCCTCTTTGTTATTTTTACTCCAGAATAAAGGAGAAAAAAAGGGGGGGCTTTTGCTAGACATTGTTAGAGTGTTAAGCGGAGTGGTTTCTAGGTAGCCTTAAATGTCTGCTGTGTGTGTGTGTGGCTTTTTATCACCTGGAGAGCTAGTGAGTGTCTGAAGAGGGTCTCACAGAAGCAGGTCCGAACTAGGGGTCTAGAGGAACATAACTAAGACTCCAAAGCAAACCAATAGGAGAGGTTGGTGACAGGGACTAGGGAGAAACGGAGGGGAGTAGGGATCGCAGAAGTGCTGTTCTCACTGGGAGCTCTAGAGCGAAAACTACACCTTAAAGTTTGTCTTGGCAATGTGGACTAGCCTTTGCTGGTTCTATAGGGCTATGTGATTGGACGAAAGCCCAGATACGTTGGTGTGCAGGTACTGGCATGCAGAAACCGAAGACTGGCTCTTCCTGCCGGATGTAGGCGGGGCATCAGCGGCTGCTGGTTTCCTGTGAAACTCTCTTGGGCCTTCAGCACACTCAGTCTGAAAGTTGCACCACCAGTTCAGTTTCTAAGGGCTAATGTCAAAGTGAGGCTAATCAATCTAGAACTAAGTTTGAATCCTAATACAAAAGTTACTATGAAATTCTGATACAGTTTAGCTGTATCTCCCAAAAGTCCCTTTGTGGCTGGCCCTTTAAGAGGTGGGGTCTAGTGGGAGGTCCTGTGGTGCTCCCAGAACATGGAGATCTTCCTGAGCTCTGAAAAGGCTGTTAGAAAGGCAGCAAACCTGGCCCCTTCTGTCCCTTCTGCTGGTCTGATGTGTAATCACTTGCTCACTCCCATCTTTCCCATTGCTGTTGGTATGAAGGAGGAGAAACCTTTGGCATAGAGTCTGTACTAATCGTTTAATTTTGAAATTTCAAAACTGTAAGTTAAATAAATCTTATTAAGTAGCTTGTGTCAAGTATTTTGTTATAACAATTAATTACTAGTTAATATTCACCATAACCCAAAAGTGAAGTAATTATTAATAGTAAGCTTATTCATTTGTTCATTCAATTGTTATTATTTCAAATTTAGAATTATTCATTTATTTTTATGTATATGATACATGTACATATATGTATATTGAAATGTACATATGTACACTTCATGCATGCTTAGTGCCCAGGAAGTTCAAAAGAGGGTGTTAGATCCCCTGGAACTAGAGTTATAGATGAATGTGAGCCACCATGTGGGTGCTGGGGATTAAACCCTGGGTCCTCTGGAAGAAGAGCCAGTACTCTTAACTGCTAAGCTTTTCAACTTATTTTTTTTGTATGAATATGTTTGCGTGTGCATGCATGTATGTGTGTGTATGGATGCAGAGGTCAGAGGTGCTTGTTGTTGGCTGTCTTCCTCAATTGCTATTATTTGCCACCTTATATTTTGAGACAGAGTCTCTGTGAACCTCAAATTTGGAGATTTAGCTGGCCAGCAAGTCTTAGGGATTGTGGTGGTTTGAAAGAAAATGGCCCCCATAGGAACTGGCACTATTAGGTGTAGCCTGGTTGGAGTTAGTGTGGTGTTGTTGGAGGAAGTATGTCTTCATCTCTTCCTGCTGCCTACAGATCCAGATGTAGAATTCTCAGGTGGTACATCTCCAACATCAACTATGCCTGCATGCTGCCATGCTCCTGCCATGATGACAATGGACTAAATCTTTTAACAGTAAGCCAGTACCAATGAAATGTTTTCCTTCCTAAGAGTTGCCCTGGTCATGGGGTCTCTTCGCAGCAATAGAAATCATAACTAAAACAGGGATCCTCAGTGTCCACCTCCCCAGCCCTGGGATGATAGGCAATATCACCACTCCCAGTTTTTACATGAGTACTGAGGGTTGCAGTCAGGTCCTAAGGCCTAAAGACTGAGGCATCTTCCACACCCCCACTAATGGCTTTTATGGGAGGTAAATGGGCCCAGAAGACAACAATCTGGGACAGAGTTCCTTGGAGTACTAGGTATAGTGTTGGATACTCAGTCTCCTGTTTAATCTTGCTTGGTTAGTCAAGTTTCAGTAGAACTGAAGATGGTTGTGTTACTGCTGAGCTGAAGCAGGGTAGGGGAGCTTCATGGGAAGTTCTTCCTTCACTTAGCCATCACAAGACTTCAGTGGCAGCCTGGGAACTCAGCCGAAGGAAAGGAGACTGGGCTAGCACTTCCAAAGGCTGCTTCTTCCAGAAGCCAAGAGCTCAAGAAGAGCCTGGGAGAGGGACCTGGGATAAAGAACCCCAGCCTCCACCAAGAGACCTTACAAAGAAACTTGGTCATGGCTGTGTGTGTGTGTGTGTGTGTGTGTGTGTGTGTGTGTGTGTATGAAGGCTAGTCCCCTTGGAGGCCAGAGGCTGGAATTATAGACTTTGGTGCTGGCAACCAAACTTTGCTTGAAACTGCTGAACCATTTCTCTAGATCCCTACAAGACACCTTAAAAATACCCTTATTACGTTGAAAATAACCCCAGGGCTGCTGGTAGAGGGGTGAACCCTTGCTACCTGTCCTTTGAAACTTAGGGTGCCAAGAAGGACTATATTTCCAACTTCCTGTACCTAAGTCCTGTGTCCACTGATTAAACCTTGATCAGTAAACCTGGCTTGTGTGTGTGTGTGTGTGTGTGTGTGTGTGTGTGTGTGTGTGTGTGTGTGTGTGTGTACGGCTTCTCTGGCACCACACTTTGCCATACAGTTTGAGCCCCAGCTCTGATTCTATTGGCTCTGTGATGCTTTTCTGAAATGGTGACAATTTAGGTCAAATTACCAAAACAAACAAAAATCCTAAACTATGCCTTTTGAGTTACCTTGTACTTATTCAGTTGTACTTGCCAGACATAGCAAGTGGCCAACACAATTTCAAGAAATAAAACAATTTAAAACATTTTTACATGTGATTGTAAACCCAGGTTATAAAGACTTGTGTGTCTGTAGGCTGCGACCTCTGACCCTCAGTTTCTGGATACTACAAGTAATGCCATCATCGGAGTAACCAGAAGGTGCCTTTTAATTTCCCGAAGCCTCACTGGGGACTGATTAGACAGTGGGACTGCTGATGTAATCTCTGTGGGCAGATGGGAAAGGAGAACAATCGCCCTTCCCTTTTCCTACAAAGGGCTTTGGTGAAAGAGGAAGCTAGGGGGAAGTGGGTGGGGAAGTCCTTTTGCTAACCAACCTGCACCTTTTGCCTGCAGTCTGGTGATGTGGCAACCCGCTCTGAGTGAGCAGTTCACAAAGCTTTAGGAGGCAGGGGCACCAGGGCTGGGAGGAGAAGCAAGACTGGAATTCTAGATGGAATTTACACCTTATCAACCTGTTTTGTGATCTCTGCTCTGCAACCTGGGGTGTCCCTTGACAGCCTTCTCCCTGGTTATCTCCATCTACACAGCCTAGCATGGTCCTGCCCCACCAGTGTAACAAACTCAGCACATGCTCCAGTTCTCCCGCCCAATAGCTTCCCTGGCAGGAATTCTTGAGATGAAAAGGATAAAATAGATAGGTTCCCGATCAGTTGCTGGATGCTTACGTAGAGACTAGGTGATGGGCTTTGCTTTCAAGGGCTGCCCAGCCTCACTGGAAGGCCTCTCTTTCCCTGCCTGGAGAGGTAAAATGTAGTCATGGCCTGTGATTGTACGAGGCAGAGTGGAGAGGAGAGCCTACCAGAGTCACGTGTCTCCGTAGTGTTGCCTGGGTGACTAGGTTGGAGCCTGTGATGGAGTGCTAGGCATGGCTCCCACTCCTCAGCTCCACTAATTTCCTTCTGAGGCTTCCAATTGTCTACCAGGTTCCATGGTCTATACCCAAATCCCTACAGTAATGCTGTATTGTGCAGTATTTTTGCCACTGTGTTTGATACATGTTGTTGGTTGTTTTTTACTCTTACTCTTTTGACCCTTTGGGGCCCACAACCCAGCTTCCAAAGGCTCCCAGGAAGGTAGTGGTCTCACTGGGCAGCAGGGGTTTGGTGGGGCCAGTTTATTTTGTGTGTGAGCATGCACATGGAGGGAGCATGCATGTGTGGGTCGGAGGATATCCTTGGGTATTGGTCCGTGCCTTCCACCGAGGTTGAGATAGGTTCTCTTTTCTGCAGGCTAGCTAGCCTGCAAGCTTCTGGGACCCTCCTGGCTCCACTTCCCGTCTTATGGTAGGAACACCGGGATTACAATGAGCTGCTGCACTTGGCTCTAAGCAGGTTCTGGGGATTCCAAGTCAGGTCCTTAACCTTGTAGGGCAAGCACTGTTGCGGGAGGTCCTTCCGCTCCTCCAGCCTATAGCCGCTGAGATACCCGCCCATTGGGGCGTGGTCTCTCTCCCTTTAAAAAAGCGGCCACTTCCTTCTCTCGCTCTCTTCACTTCCTGCTCGGCTGGCGACTAGACTCCCTTCTTGGTTGTACAGAGGGCTGACGGTGATCTGTAAGTTTTTTCCCCTTTAAATAAATAATACCCTATTAATCATAATTCCAAACTGCTGTGGCATTGTTTGTGACTTACGCCTACAAAGCACTCTTCATACAGAGCCACCTCCCTAGACATTTCAAACAAACACATAGCTGAGGTTGGCTTTAACTCACTATGATCCTCCTGCCTCCATCTCCCAAGGGCTGGGAATAGGCATGAGCCCCCAAGCCCAGCTTTTCACCAGATAGTTCTAAAAAGAGATGTCCAAAGTTAGGAGCAGCAGCCTCACTGCTAACAGTTTTGAATATTTATTAGCACACAGTTCTGTGGGTTTTTAAAAAGGATTTCTGAGACAAGGACTCACTTTGAACTCCAGGCTAGCCATGAACTGGTTGGTTTCCCCGCTTGTCACTCAAGCGCTGGTTTTACAGGTGTTACATGACCATGCCTAGCAGCCCACAGCATTTTCTGCCAGCAGAGCGTTTTAAAGGTTAGCCTTGTGCATCTCCCCTGCACCTTTAGTTTCAGTGCCCCGGGATCATGCAGGTAGATTTCTGGTTGGAGCAAACGTGGGGTTTTGTTGTTGTGCTGTTCAGTGACATGAGACCCCCATGCTACAGAAGACGTCAATCAGGCAGTGTTGGAGAGATCGTCCCTCCCCTCTTAGTTTGCATCAGATGAAAAGTTCCTGTGGTTTATACTCCTTTCTTCTGAGGCACACAAAAGACACAAGGCCCCGGCGTGGCTCTACCAGTCTCACTGGTCCTCTACAGGGAAGACAGAGAAACTGCTAGTGTGGTGTCTCCATGCCCCTTGGCTTCCGTCATAGGAGAGTGCTTTTTGTGAAAGAGCCACTCTCTTCTTTTTCTGAACAAGTCAGAAAAGCAGCAGTTGTTCAGCCATCCAATTGGAAAGAAGGCTGGGTTAGGGCCGTAATTAGGGTGCTTGTACAAGATACTGAGCTAATCATAGCACCAAATAATATAAAAAATTAAACATACCATGCAGGGCATTTAATCCCAGCATTTGGGAGGCAGAGGTAGACAGATCTCCGTGAGTTCGAGGCCAATCTGGTCTACATAGTGAATTCCAAGGCAGTCAATGCTATGTAAAGAAGCCCTGCTTCTAAAATAAAAAACCAAAACCAAACCAAAACAACAACCAAAACAAGCCAACTAAACAACCAAACCACCTCCTCCCAAATATAATAAAACCAAACAAGCAAACAGAAAGGTGGCGGGGCTGGGGAAGAGGCCATCCACAGGTGCCTCTCATTCGTTCACTCTCTCAGCCAACGTTTATTCCATATCGATAGTGTGGTAGGCCTGGGGGTCTAAGAAGGTAGTCCTTCTCTGAAGAAGCTCACAGTTTCTTGGGAGATATATGAAGCAAATAGGTTTTATGAAAGAAACAACGGAGTATAATCACAGCTAAGATGGGAACAGCTGTAAGGTGCAGCTACATAAAGAGCTACCTCTCTCTGACTTCTCAGCAACTCTCTTGCCAAAGAGCGCCCCCTAGCAGAAGGGACAGCATGTGCAAAGCCAGAGGAGCAAGGCATATGGGCAGTTATGCAGACAGGCACTACCCACTGCAGACAATATATTGGGTTAGAATTACTATAAACAAAACAGCAAAACTGCTGGCTCTGAGATAGTTCTTTACATGCCCTGGATGAGCATGGTCTAGTGTAAATCTCTAAGCTAAAAGCACTAGAGCAAGTTGTGTGAAAGCATCTTCCCTGCCTCCATAGGGCCCAACCTCAGGCCCTGCTACTCGCTCAGATCTTCTTTAATAGATGGCAAGAAGGTGAGAGGGAAAGAGCTACCCGCTAAAGGTCCAGTGTCCTTGAGATGGCGGGCCCAGGGAGGGGGCAGTGAAGGCTGTCTCTAAAGTCAGGTGTATAGCTGCTGCTGCTGTTTTAGTTCTCTCTTCTAGAGCAGCCTCATTCAGAAGTGAGATCTGTAAACCTGAAGATGACATTACCAGGGCTGGAGAGATGGCTCAGCCTTCAAGAGCATGTACTTTGCTTACAGAGGACAGAGTCTGATTGCAGCACCCACGTCATGTGGTTTTTACAACTACCTGTAAGTCCAGCCCCAGGGAATTTGATCCCTCTTCTGGTCTTTGTGGGCATCTCCACACATGTGGCACACACATGCACAGGCACACACAAGATCAAATATTTAAAAATTAGATTACCACCTCGATTTAAAAGAACCCTACCCAAATAAACTAAAATGAAAGGGGCTGGCAGGCCATTCCAATCCGATCAGAGTTTCTTGAAAGTGAATATGACCAAGGCAACTGACAAACTGTCACGGAACCTGCCAGACCTCTCTTTGGCCTTGCCTCTCTTCTCCAGCTCCTGGACTTTCCCTCCTCCTCTCATGGGCCCCGACTCTGTCCCTAGCAAACTAACAAGCCCAGGACTACTGGTCTGCAGCCATCCTGGGCCCACTGAGCAAAGCCAAGTTGCCCGTTTCTGCCCCCTGGTGGCCTGATGACCAAGCTCCATGGAGGTAAGTTTCCAACAACCCTAAAGGCTTTCTGGATAGTGTGGAAAACAAGATCATAGGAATGGGGTACGGACTGTGGATCAAGAAAGGAAATCAAGGTAATATTTAATGTATAGCTTTAACCTTCTATGCTCTCTCTAGGCCTTTGAAAAAACAGAAATAAGAGAGGAGGGTAAGAAACTAAGAAAATCTACCATAACTTTTGAATAATGGAAATAAACATTATACAAAAGTTTACTTTTTATTAATAACCTTATTATCTTTTGATGAAAATTATTAATTACAATTTTTCATACTATCACATTTGGTGTGTTAAGTTAAAATAGAGAAGTTAATATTTTTAAAATTAAATTTGTGTATTTTGTGTACGTGTGTGGGTGTGCACGCAACAGCAAGTGTGGAGGTCAGAGGATAATTTGCAGGAATCTGTTCACTCTTCCTCCATGTGAGTCCCACGGATTGAACTTGGGTCTTCAAGCTTGGAGGTGAGCATCTTTACCTGCTGAGTCATTTCCCCAGCCCAGATAAAGGTTTCAAATAGATTTTCTTGTTCTAAGACACCTTAAAACTAAAGGAAGTCAGACTTCTAAACTTTAGTGTTGTCAGAGAGACTAAAGAAAATGATAATTTACCAGAAGAGGGGAAATCCCACTAAAGCTCATCAAGAAATCCCAACACATGAACATCCCCCACTCACCTTGCTGACTTATCATTTTCCCTAAATTTTTACTTATGAAACTTACTGTTTGGTGTTCTGATTTGGTAGGTTTAAGTTTTGAGTTGAGATATCTTTATGCAGGTTGGTCTGGAACTCAAGATCCTTCTGCTCCATCTCACAAATGTTGGAATTGCAGGCCCATCTCACCACAACAGCTTGAGATTGAATTTGTCGCCTGCAGTTCTTTGCTGTGATTATCAGACTCTAACCTCCTCTACTGCACGACTTTGAGGTCTGCTCACACTCTTCTTTGTCCTTGGCCACTGAAGGAAACTGAGCAGCAAATATTTTGTTTACATTTTCTGGAGGAGAAAAACCAACTGCCATTGCCTTTTCATACTATACTCTGATCCCTTTAAAGTCAAAGTCAGGAAGACAATAACAAAATAGAAGAACACACTTCCTCCAAAGAGGTTACACCTCCTAATCCCTGTCATGTAGTCCATTCCCTAATGACCAAGCATTCAAATTTATGAGCCTAAAGGGGCCAATCTTATTCAAACTATCACACACTTCATATGACTTTAATCCTTTCAAATGTATTAAGATTTGTCTTGTGACTTAACATATGGTTTTAGAGAATGTTCCATGTACATATAAAAATAATGTATATTCTGATGTCAGTGGGATCATAACTGTGTGCTCAGGATGACCCAAACACTTCATTTCTAGGTATGCATGATCCATAGAAAATAAAAATATAATCAATGAAACAGAAACTGGAAATAAAAATTTCAAAGCATAACTGGAGAAGATTGGTAAAGAGAGTAATGTACAGCAAAATATGTATTTTTATCTTTGAAAGAGTAATTTCTTCTCCTGCTTTGGGTCTGCATTAAAGCTTGAAATAGTGCCACAAACTATGATGTTAGAAGACATTAAATTCACTGTATTGTTTTATTTTTAATTTATTTTTATTTTATTTATTTAATTATTTTAAATTATGTGTATATGGGTCCAAATGAGTGTACTTCCTGTGAAGGCCAGAAAACGTGTTGGGTTTCCAGAAACTGGAGTTATAACCATTTTTAGTGCATGCTGGGAACTGAACTTGGGTCCTCTGCCACAGCAGTATGTGCCCTTAACTGCTGAGTCATCTCTTCAGCTTACATTGCATTATTTTCAAAGAAGAGATTACGATGCTTTAGGTGAATAAATTCTCAGCTCCTTTAGGAATGGAGTTCTACATCCATGTGTATTGAAATGGGCAGTGAGAGAGCCTTAATTAAGCTATTCTTTCCCAAAGGTATCCTCCAGGCCCTCCTCCAACTTTGATCCAGGCAACTATGTTGAAATGTCTGATCCAACCACCCACGCACCCTCAAAAGTGGTGATACAAGATATCACGATGGAGCTACACTGCCCACTGTGTAATGATTGGTTCCGTGATCCACTGATGCTGAGCTGTGGCCACAACTTCTGCCAAGTCTGTATTCAAAACTTCTGGAAACTGCATGCAAAGGAAACGTTCTGTCCTGACTGTAAGATGCTATGCCAGTATAGCAATTGTACATTCAACCTTGTGCTGGAGAAGCTGGTAGAGAAGATTAAGAAGTCACCCCTGCTCAAGGGCCATCCACAGTGTCAAGAGCATGGAGAGAACCTGAAACTGTTCAGTAAGCCAGAAGGGAAAATGATCTGCTTTCAATGCAAGGATGCACGGTTGTCTATGGGGCAGTCTAAGGATTTCCTGCAAATTTCTGATGCTGTCCGTTTCTTTACGGTGTGTGAGACCTGGGTGGCGAGGAATCCCTTAGGAAAACTCTTTTGGAGGGCTGCTTCTTTCTTCTGACCTCATCCCTTTATTCAAATAATGAGAAAGTGTAGCACCCTCAGAAATACAACATGCCCTGGAAAGTTCTTTCCCTAGAGATGCTCCATGTAGGAAAGGCATTATGGGGGAGCGATGGCTGACTCCTTCAGTCACACCCTGGGTAAAGCTTGAACAGAAAAGAGTGTTCCTGCTATAAACGTTTCAAACTTTGATGAAGTGTCAAATAAGCACAACAATGGAAACAGTACATGATAATTATTAGTGAGAGTGAAGTTTGTCACATCTGTAATTTCTAAGTGTTCAGGATTTCTGAGAGGGTCAGGGGAGATTCAATGAAGGAAAGGTATGAGCCTAGAACTGGAGAATCGTTTGGGTTTGGATGGGCAGAAGGGAGAAGGAAATGCTCCAATGAGAACAGCGTAGGGAAAGGTGTTCAGATGCAATTACGGTAGCCTCCTCAAATCCCTATATCTAGATAATAAGATGTCAACCTTAACTGTTTCTGTTGCTTATTATACTCAAAAATTTTGTTTTGGTGGTTCTTGGGATTGAGCCCAGGGCATAGTGTAAGCAAAACAAGTACTATGCTATTGAGTTAATCCTCAGCCCTAGTCATAGTTCTCAAGAGGCAGGAATTATGGCACAGTGGAAGTGTAACATGTCTTTGTTACGAGAGTTTACTTGAGTGAACACAGACTTATTAGAGAAAAATGAGAGAGAACTCCAGAGAGTGGGAGAACTCCAAAGAAGGAACACCTCAGAGCTTATTTAATTCCCGGCACACCATGTTTTTTAGATGTCTTTTCCACCCCACTTCCTCGTGTGTGTGTGTGCGAGATACACACACACACAGAGAGAGAGAGAGAGAGAGAGAGAGAGAGAGAGAGAGAGAGAGAGAGAGAGAGAACAATTTGAAGGAGTTGGTTCTTTTTCCATGATGTGGTTTCTGGAGACTGCACTTGGGTTAACAAGTTTAGCAATGAGTGCCTTTTGAGCCATCTCACCCATCCCAGCAATGTGCTATCTTATGTTAAAATTTTAAACAAATACTGGTGTGCCTTGTACACCCTGGCAGAATCTCTTCTGGAGCCAGGACTGGACTCCCCACCTTGCCTAGCCTGTCCTGTTCCACATCTGCCTCCCTGTGCTATCGGCACAGCTCTTTTCCTGTCCCACAGATGTCTCTTTGTGCTATAGGCATGTGTGTACATGCTGTGAAGGCCAGAGGAAAATTTTAGGCTGTACCTCAAGGAGTTGTCTGCCTTGTTTTTGGAGACAGGGTTTCTTACAAAGACCTGGGATTGCAGATTAGGCTGGGCTGGCTAGTCCCAGCCAGCAAGTCCCAGGGAGTCTGTCTCCAGCTTCCCAGCACTAGACTTAAGTGTGTGCCACCATGCCCAGCCATTTACATAAGTGCTGGGGATCAAACTCAGGTCCTCATGTTTGTGTGGCAGGCACTTTACTAATTGAGCCATCATCTCCCCAGTACTTGTGCTTTGTTTTCTTATCTCCCAAATTGCTGTGGGTTAATTCTATTTGCTATTTCTAGGATGAGCTAGCTACCTATCAGAGCCAACTTCAGAACACCCTCAAGGAGCTTCAGTCTCTCAGAACTATGCAGAAAGATGCTATTGCTGCTTACAAGGTGAGGGGCAGGGGAAAGGGTTTATGAAGCAGAGCTGGAATTTCCCCTTCCTGTAACTCCAGCTATATCAATATACTAAACGCACCTGGGTTACAGAGTTAGTGCTAGTGCTACTCAGGGTAGGAAGAAACATATGGTGGGAAAAGTTGCCAATATTTGATTAATTGAACAGATTGTCTTTTGATGGTTAAGCCACTAGGTGAACAATGTGGTACTGAAATCTGCTTTGATGATTAAGTCACTAGGTGAACAATGTGATACTGAGATCTGCTTGTTCTGTCCTTTCACCTATGGCAAAATAGAGACTTCCCCAGTAAAACCTACTAAAGATGGCTATGTCCAAAGAAATACTTTCATTTCTTTTGAGTTTATAACCTGGTACCTCTGAACCATGGATTCTCAGATTACACCCCCCCCATCTGATTTATCTTCCTTAACTGCTCCCAAACTATGTAAAGCTGTTGTCTAGACATGTCTTTCCATTTTAGGCTTCACAGGAGTGCTAAACAATAGTAAAGAGTCAGCAAATCAGTATCTAGGTTGGGAGCTAAATTATGTGGCAATTATCTCCACAGAAACTACAACCAGTATTTATTCAACAAACATTTATGGAATGGGTCAAGGCATTAGAATCCCACATTAGAATCTTAGTTTGGGAGACAGGTATTAAATAATGCCAGCAATACCAAGAAATAACAATAGTGACTAGTACAATATGATATGAAAACAGAGTAACAAAGAGAGAGCTATGTGGAGACTCTAATTTAGGTGGAGGAGGAGGATGCGCTGAAGAAGTCACGAGCTGGAAATGTACTCAGTTGTTGGTAGAATACTTCCCTAGTATGCATGAGGAAAATGAGTAAGAGAGACAATGATAAGACCATATGGTTAGAAAACTGTTGCAGGTTAGTATGCCAAGAACAATGGCACTTGACTAAACTAAAGAGCAGTGTATATATAGAGATAAACAAGAGCATATGGTGTAGGGAGGTGACTATATAGATGGAGTGAATAGCGAATCTGGAGCCCAAAAGCTGGAGAAAAGCTGTCAGCATTAGATTTAAAGGTATTTAAAGCTGCTGGGGGGGGGTATTTTCTAGAAAGCATAGAATGAGCTTAAGATAAATACAAATTTTAATATTTAAAATG
Organism: Microtus ochrogaster; assembly: GCF_000317375.1. Lineage (NCBI taxonomy): Eukaryota > Metazoa > Chordata > Mammalia > Rodentia > Cricetidae > Microtus > Microtus ochrogaster. Next base: position 30,792,237 of record NW_004949096.1, read on the forward strand.
CAAGCTGGGCGGTGGTGGCGCACTTTAATCCCAGCACTCGGGAGGTAGAGGCAGGCGGATCTCTGAGTTCGAGGCCAGCCTGGTCTACAAGAGCTAGTTCCAGGACAGGAACCAAAAGCTACGGAGAAACCCTGTCTCGAAAATCCAAAAAAAAAAAAATGCAGTTAGAGGAAGTGGAGCTAATTGGACTGGGAAATCATGAGGAAGGTGAAAGGGAAACTGGAAACACATGGGTGAGAAGAACAGTTAAGACTATTTTAAGAGTGTGATAATAGTTGTCCAAGGAATCTAAGCTACATAAGACAGGCAATGAAGATAGAAGTTTATTAACAGAAACGGGGGGGGGCAATGATTACCAACTTATTTTGTTGTTTTCTTGAGACAGGGTCTCTTCATTTAGCCCTGGAACTCACTTATGTAGACCAGGCTAGCCTTGAATTCATAGCGATCTGCCTGCCTCTGTCCCCCTGTCCCCTCCACCAAGCTATGGGAATAGGGCCTTGAATCACCACGCCCAGGTTGAATACAAACTTTCAACAGTGCCCCAGTAGGGAACAAATGAACTTGGAGCAAAAAGTCATGATACATGGAGATGATACATTTTCTGTAAATAATAAAATTCTATGTGTGGTTGAGAATAAGTGGAAAAAGTTCTAAGTCATTAGAAATAAAGACAATGAGGAACTAACTAAGAAGCTAGGATATACAGAGTTCACCAGGGAGGAAGCTGTGGATGGACACACACACACACCTTGCATGCACAAACTTCAAGTGTAGGATTATCAGGTTTAGCACTTTATGCATTGTTCATAACCTGTTTCTTTTATGTTGTCCTGGCAGCAAGAGTAGTTTTGGTTTTGAAAGGACAGGTTCCCCAGGTTCCTTATGGTCCTAGTTTAACAGTATCGTTTGGTAGATACTGTTTTGCCAGTCTAGGAAGGTATTGTTGGTATTAATTTTAGAATGTTTAGCTGGGTGGTGGTGGTACACGCCTTTAATCCCAGCATTCTGGAGGCAGAGGCAGGTAGATCTCTTGAGTCTGAGGCCTGCCTGGTTAACAGAGTGAATTCCAGGACAGTTAAGGCTACACAGAGAAATATTGTCTCAAAACCACCCTCTCCCCCAAAAAATCTTTTTTAGAATGTTTGAACGACTCCACAACATTATTTAATAGAACACTGGTTATTATCCAAGCACTGGGGAACAAAATGAAAACAAAACCTTCCCTCTTACACCATTAAACTAGTTGGGAAAGAAGGATTAAGCCTCCCATAGGGCTCTGCTAGGCAGGACTGAATGTTGATGCTAAGTACTCACTTGTATGGAATTTTCCAAGGTGCGTTGTGTAGTGTGAGCCCCTGTCTCTTAAGTGCTAGCTAGTCTCAGTAGTAATCGTGGTGATGATTATGGAGGTTTCCAGGACAACAAGATACAATTGCAACAACAACTTTCCTTGGAGTTTCTAAAACTGCATCAGTTCCTGCACAACAAAGAGAAGGACATTTTAAATGAGATCCGGAATGAGGGAAAAGTCTTGAGCGAGGAGATGGAGGCGAATCTGAACCAGCTTCAGGAACAGTGTCTTCTCACCAGAGACATGCTGGCAAACATTCAGACACGGATTGAACAGCAGAATCCCTTCGACTTCCTCAAAGTGAGATTCCACACCAATTTGATTATGGGGACACTTGGAGGAAAGAGGGCCTGGGGTTGGGGGGCAAGGAAAGCTCAATTGATCTGAACCCAACCCAACCATGGCAGAGCTTTAAGATCCTCTGGGAGAAACGTAGGCTGCTTTTGTTCTGAGTTCAGTGGGAAGCTGTGCTTTCACATCCCTAAAACACATGATTAGTACAAGTTCATCAATAATGCTATATGGATCAATATTTTTATTTTCCCATAAAGAACCTTGAAGCTTTATTTCTTTTTTAAAAAAATGTCTCTGATAGCCTTTGTTGAGTTTTGGGCTTACAGAAATCATAATCTGAAATATTTAAAAATCTTTTTGTCAAACTTTGCTACCTGAAGTCTCACCTCTAAAGCAACACGGGTGATCACCTCAGTACTCAAAAGTTTAGTTACCCTTGGCACTGGGATTACTTCTGATTTTATCTTGTGGGAGGATTTGGAAGTGTTCACTTTAAAAAAAGTTGACCTTAACTATGATCTTACTGGCACCTTTACTGTTTCCTATGAGAGTTGGAATTACAGAAATCAGGAGGTTAGCAAGTGAGAGGTCAGTTTTTCCCGGGTTAGATTGGGGTGTTGAGGAAAAAGCCCATGGAGGATGCAAACTGTTGTTGAAGATGGGCTGAGGATCACCTGCACAGGAAAAGCCAGTATTGACAATTAAACCAGGATGGTGTTCAACCAGAACAACCAGACAGACTTCTAGAGATGATAAACAAGCATCTGACGGCTCTATCTCTCCTTTTCTCTTTTAGGACATCACAAAGCTCATAGATAGGTAAGTGCTCCTCCATGGCACTCTGTCCTTTGCCTTCTGTCCCTGAGGATGTCTAAAAAATAAACTCTTTGTGTCCCTTACAGTGTGGAGAAAGGAATGAGGGCACTCACACCCAGTCAGCTTATCTCCAAAAAGCTGAGCCCAGGCCGCTTCAAAGGTCCCATCCAGTATACAACCTGGAAGGAAATGCAGTCCATTCTTTGTCCAGGTACAGTGGGAAGTAGCTACTCATTCCTATGACCCTTAATCTACATTTCATCTGTGGGGCCTCTGCTGTGGCCCCAGTTAGTTCTTTGGTTTGAGACAGGATGGAGATGGACTTGGGTGGAAGTTTTAGACTTACTTATGTACTTTATGTACACAAGTGCTCTGTCTGCATGTATGTCTGCATGACAGAGAGGGCATCAGATCTCATTACAGATGGTTGCGAACTACCATGTGGTTGCTGGGAATTGAACTTAGGACCTCTGGAAGAGCAGCCAGTGCTCTTAACCACTGAGCCATATCTCCAGCCCTTGGGGTGGAGTTTAGTCAAAAATACCTTTTTTTTTTCTTTTGCTGCTATGATCTAAGAATATGTATCTTTCAACTAATAATACATAAGAGTCTGATATTATAATTACTCCTCAGCCTATGATTTTGTTTGATCTAGAATGTGTAGAAATGGCCACAGATTTATCCTATTTTGCTGCATCAGCTACATGAATCTCTGGAGTGTCTCTGCTCTGAAGGCATTTTCCATACATACTCCTTGTATATATTTAGAGTCCTTCCAGGTCTTTTAGGGCTTGCCAGTCACAGCATAGAACACAACATTATAAGAGAGTGTTAAGAAATCATCAGTGCTTCAGAAAAAAAAAAGTTTTCCAGAAGAAAACTGTATCTAATTTCAGTAGATACGACTAATGAGCACATTTTTGTATTCTTGCAAATATCAAAGGTCTGAACAGGACAAAATAACACAAGTGGTATTTCAAGAAAAAGAAGCAATAGTCTAGATATGTATAGAAATAAAATTTTAGATTTCTTTTGCAAAATTCATATGGATATTATTATTGTTTGTTATTAACCTAGTTAAAATCATAAATATATCCCTGCCACATTTTCCAGGTGACTAACACCGAAAGAAAACGACTTCACTGAAGTATAATTAATAGAGCAGAATCTGCCAATTTTACCTAAATATACTCAGTGTGCAAGCTGATGAGTTTTAACAAACATATATATATAAATATAGATGGATGGGGGCTGGGGAGATGGTTTAGTGGATAAAGTGCTTGCTGAACAAACACGAGGACCTGAGTTTGAATCCGCAGCACCTATGTAGAAAGTGGGGCAAACAACTGTAACCCCAGCACTGGGGATGGAGTTGGAGAAAAATGTAGATCTTTAGGAGGCTTGCTGGGCAGTCAGTCTAGTTAAAGAATGGGTTCCAGATTCAGTGAGAATCCTGTCTCAAAAAATAAGACAGAGCGTGATTGAGGAGGCACCTAAAGTGGACCTCTGAGCTCCACACGCAAAAGTTCGTGCATGGGCATACCTGTGTACACAAACACATGTGTGCACACACAAAGACATGTCTTTTCGCAGTCAGCTCTTTTTGTATAGCTCTAGCCCTTAGTGCTTGCTGACCTGCTTTACTTCACTTTGGATGTGTCTTTTCAACTCGTGATTTAATGTAAACCGCATACTACAGCACCGTGTACTTACTGCAGTACTTCCTTTGATTCGCCTATGTAGATGCACATAGCAGCAATTTTGTTTAAGGGACACATCATAATATGCTTATCTATTCTTCTGCTGATGAACATTTGGGTAGATTATACTTTAGGGCAGTTAAGAATAAAGTTGTGTGAATCTGTTTACAAATCTTTAAGGAGACCTAGTGGTGAGGTTGAAGATTTGCATTTAATTTTACAAGAAACTGTTAACCCCTTTTCTCCCTCAACTGGAGGAATCAGTTCACATTTATGCCTGCAATGGATGAAAATACTATTTTCCCTACAGTTTTGACAAAACTTAATATTGTCAATCTTTCTAATTTTAACTATTTAACCTTAAATATAGTAACATTTCATCATTGTTTTAATGTACACATCTCTAATATCTAATCCTGTTGAACATCTCTCCATGTGGTTCTCTGCCATTCCTATGCCTTGTTGGTGAGATATATTCAATCTTTTGACCACACTTTTGTTGGATTGTTTTGTCCTTTATCACCCATGTTTGTTAAAAAAGGGATTTAAAGAAACAAAACAAAAGTGTGTCTATGTATGAGTTTGTTCTCCTTAGTGTGGCTGTCTGTCAACAGAGGACAGAAAAGGTTGGGTTCCCTGGGGTTGGAGATACAGGCCGTTGTGAGTTGCCTGACGTGGGTGTTGGAAATAGAACTCTTCTGCAAGAGTAGTATGTGCTCTTGACTTTCGAGCCATTTCTCCGTCACAGATTGCTTTTTTGATAGCTCCTATTTTTTTTTTAACTTACGTTTTTTGAGATAGAGTCTTATGTAGCCTAGGCTGACTGAGAGTTCTGTGTGGCCAAGGATGACCTTGAGCTTCCCATCCTGCTGTTTCCTAGCAAGTGCTAGGATTATAGGCACGTACCTGATATAAAACATTAAACAGCAGTAACAACAACAAAACCGGGATCTCATTATATTGCTCAGGCTGGCTTTAAAATTAGGATTTTTCTGTCTCAACCTCCTACATGCCAGAATTATAGGTGTGTGCTACAGCTCCAACTAAATTTTAATTGACACATGATATTTGTAGACATTTATAGGATGCAATATAATATCTAATACAAGTATGCAACATACAATAATTAAATCATTAATAGTATTTATGTTTCCTCAAACATTTATCACTTCTATGTGCTGGAAACATTTGAACTCTTTTAGTTGATTAAAAATATATATAAAAAGCCTGGGGATACAGCTCAGTAATAGAGTGCTGGCCTTACATATACAAGGTCCTGGGCTCAATTTCCAGCACTGTCAACAAAACAAATTCACTGGGAAAAAAATATATATAGTAGATTATGATTACCATGTTGTGCTATAAAACTCTGAAATTAACATTATCTTACTGTATTTGGGTTTCTGTTATCCAATATCATTCTACCCCATCCCTCCCATCCTTCCTGGTCTCCAGTGATCACTAGTCTATTTCTATGAGGCAAATTTTCTTAGTTTTTACGTATTTTAAAAATATCTTCATCTGTCACAGAATTCTATTACTGTAGAATACAATATAAATTAAGTACTTACAAATGTGAAATTAAAGACTGTCTACAAAGTACAGGCCTGGTTTTGTAATTACCAGATTCAAATGACATACAACTACATTGTTAGATTGTCATACAAATTTCTAAATGTGGCTTTCATTGTGTGTGTTATCTTGTCCCAGGCTGGTAACCACATAGTTGTGGACTCCACTCTGAAGAGCAGTGGCACATACCACTTTAGAGCTACAATGTCTCTCTGCATGTTAAACCAAACACAATCTCTACCAGGTACCTCAGTCTTCCCGAGTTCTAACAGACAATCTCTCCTACACAAGCACCCAGCTGCATTTCATCTTCCTTCCAGTATCTGCTTGCCCAGAGTGGACATTTCCTGTCACATCCCAGTTGAGACATGCTCCTCAGGGACATCTCCTAGGACAGCCTCATCTAATTTTACCCCTTGGCATTAGTCAAGATTCACGTTATTTGTATTGTTTCTTCAGTAGAACATAAATTAATTCAGAGCAAAGTCTGTTTTTATCCCTAATATAAAAAGGTCTATACATAGCAACGTGGATACCACACAACAGAAAGTATATGGGAAACTTTCTGACTAAGGGTTTCTGCATATTGGAATGAAAACAAAGTATCTATGTTAGTATTATTTCTTACTATGGAAAATGGCATTCACCTCCTTTCCTGCTATCTCATTTTCTTACTAGGTCTGTCTCAAATAACTCTGGATCCTAAAACAGCTCATCCAAATCTGGTGCTATCCAAAAGCCGGACCAGTGTGTGTCATGGTGATGTGAAGCAGGTAATGCCTGATGACCCAGAGAGGTTTGATTCCAGTGTGGCTGTACTGGGCTCAAAAGGCTTCACCTCTGGAAAGTGGTACTGGGAAGTGGAAGTAGGAAAGAAGCCAAAATGGACAGTTGGAGTTGTCAAAGAATCCATCATCCGGAAAGGGAGTTGCCCTCTCACTCCTGAGCAAGGATTCTGGCTTTTAAGACTAAGGAACCAAACTGATCTAAAGGCTCTGGATTTGCCTTCTTGTAGTCTGAAACTGGGTGAGCTCAACAGGGTGGGCATATACGTGGATTATGAGGGAGGGCAGGTGTCCTTCTATAACGCTGCGACCATGACCCATCTTTACACCTTCAGTTGTCTTTTCATGGAGAAACTTTTCCCCTACTTCTGCCCCTGCCTTAATGATGGTGGAGAGAATAAAGAACCATTGCATATCGTACATCCACAGTAATTAGTCATACTATTGTATAAATTCAGAGCATTATTAAAATATTGAAATAGTTTACCAATTTTACTGGATTTTTTTTTCCAATTTACGGGGAAATCTGAAATAATGGAAGCAGGATTCACAAACTGACTTGAATTTCAGTTTCCTACATGGATTTTGCTGAAGCCTCTCAAGATAACATTCTGCTTCTCTGGGGTCTTCCAAGACACAGGCGCTTCCCTGAGTATGATCCTCGTGTTTTGTTTCTGCAGCAAACTGCTCCTTGATTTTGCAATGGTTGGAAGCCCTTTACAAATGCCTGCCAGCGTGAGTCTAAGAGGACGGGCTTGCACATCTGCACTCTTCTTCCTGTTTAATTATCTTCTTTTCAGTGCTGGGGTTTGATTATAAAAATCCAGATTGCTGGGCGGTGGTGATGCACGCCTTTAATCCCAGCACTCAGGAGGCAGAGGCAGGCGGATCTCTGTGAGTTAAAGGCTAGCCTGGTCTACAGAGTTCCAGGACAGGCTCCAAAGCTACACAGAGAAACCCTAACTCGAAAAACAAAACAAAAACAAAAACAAACAAACAAAAAACTCATCTCATTTCTTTTCCAAAACATGCTGCTGTAAATTTGAAAATTTGCTCCAGAGACTTAAAGTAGAAAACGGCTTGAATTAGTTTATAACTAATCTTTTCTGCATTCTCTCAACATACTTTTTAGTCGAGCAAACATTTGGCTCTTTTTCCTCTTTTCAGTTCTTTTTCCCTGCTTTATTAGTGAGAGTTACCTGTTTCTCCTATATTAAAACATTATTTGGAGTGAGGTAACCCAGACACAGAAAGACAATTATCATATATACTCACTTATAAGTGGTTTTTAAACATAAAGCAAAGAAAAACAGCCTACAAACCACAATCCCAGAGAACTTAGACAACAATGTGGACACTAAGAGAGACTTACATAGATCTAATCTACATGGGAAGTAGAAAGTAGAAAAAGACAAGATTTCCTGGGTAAATTGGGACCATGGGGACTTTGGAGGAGGGCTGAAGAGGGGAGGGAGAGACAGGGAGGGGAGCAGAGAAAAATGTAGAGCTCAATAAAAAAAGAAATTCCCAAAGAATTAATAAAAAAAGCACATCCACATTTCCATCTGCCTTGTCTTTTTTCACCAGTCCTGACTGTATTTCAGTTAACAGCATTTTTCATCCTACTCTTTTCAACATGTTCATTCTCTAGATTCTTCCTTCTTTCTACAGTTAGAGCTCTTTTTGTTTTTTATTTTTTTTTTATTTTTATTTTTTGGTTTTTCGAGACAGGGTTTCTCTGTGGCTTTGGTGCCTGTCCTGGAACTAGCTCTGTAGACCAGGCTGGTCTCGAACTCACAGAGATCTGCCTGCCTCTGCCTCCCGAGTGCTGGGATTAAAGGCGTGCGCCACCACCGCCAGGCTTGTTTTTTATTTTTTGAGACAGGGTTTCTCTGTAGCTTTGAAGCCTGTCCCAAAACTAGCTCTTGTAGACCAGGCTGGCCTTGAACTCACAGAGATCCGCCTGCCTCTGCCTCTCGAGTGCTGGGATTAAAATAGGCATGAGCCAGCACTGCACAGCTAGTTTAGAGTTCTTAAGACTCACATTATTCTTGATGAAATGGTCCTAGTTTCCCCTCCTTGGAATTTCCAATCTAAGTTGCTTTCATGTACAACATGTATATGTTTATAATAGATGAGTTTGGTAACTAACATGACATGATTAAAAGGCTACATTTAAAACTTAATATTTTTCTAAACAAAATACTTTATTTTTTTATTTATGTGTATGCGTATACATCTGAGTGTGTGCCACATGGATGCAGGAGCCTGCGGAGTACCAAAGAGGATGTTTCATCCTTGGAGCTGGAGTTTTAGGTGGTTGTGAGCTGCCTGATGTGGGTGCTGTAACCCAAATTAGGTCCTCTGAAAGAGCAGTACATGCTCTTAATCACTGACCCATTTGTCCAGCCCCTTACTATGTCTTTCAATGACTTCACTCCAACCAGGATGCGGTGAGGACTCATTTGAGCCTGGAACTTTGCTTGATGTTATCATTGTCTCCCCTCTCCTCCCCTACCAAATAATATACTTTAATATTTCTAAACCTACACAATAATTAAAGCAAGTGGTAGATATGTAGAGGTTTTCTGAAAATAATAATAAAAATACTAATTAACTAATAACTTAGCTTTAGAACCCAAACAGTAATGAAACATTGGTGGCTCCTGTGTGCCTCTCCCATTCTTCAGGTACTCATCACTCTATGTTTTGTATTAGAACATAAGAGATGGGGCTGGAGAGCTGGTTCAGCAGATAACAGCACTTACAACTCTCGTAGAAGCTCCAGGTTCAGTTCCCAGCACCCACAGGGCTGCTTATCAACACCTGTGATTTCAGTTTCAGGGAATCTGATGCTTTCTTCTGACTTTCTCAGGTTCTTGCACCCATGTGGCATGCATGCATACTCAGGCACACACACATACCCTAACGAATAAATAATGTTTTACATAAAATTCCTTAAAAATATAAACTATAGCTGGTTTTTCTATACATGTATTATTTTATTTTTCTATATTAAATATTTGTTTATTACTAAAAATATATTTTTTAATTTTATAACTTCTTTTGAACTTGAAAATAAATGGCATGTTGTTATATGTGTTCCTGTTTTTTTTGAAATCTCAAAATTATGAGGTATCAGTATTCCTTCTCTTATCCATGGTTTCATGTACCACAGTTACAGTTACCTACAGCCAACCATGATCTGAAAATATCAATGGGAAATTCCAGACATAAATGATTCATTAATTTAAAATCGTGGCTCTGAGAGCTGGAGGTGCAACTCAGTGGTAGACTTCTTATCATATTTGAGGGTTTGGATTGAATCCCCAGGACTGCATAAACAGACAGACAGACAAATAAATAAAACATGCAGCTCTGAGTAGTAGGACAGAATCTAAAAAAAAAATCCTTTGTCTGGGGCCAAAATATTATTTCGTGTTCTATGTATCTTGAGGTTTTGCCTTGCATATTTAAGAGCTCAATGGTTCATATAAACAGATAATAACAAGTATGAGTTTACATGAGTCTAATTAAAAGTAGTGCCGTACAAGACCTGCACACAAATAAAATTTAAAACATATAAGAATTGATAGATCTGGGCTGGAGAGATGGCTCAGTAGTTAAGAGCATTGCTTCCTCTTCCAAAGGTCCTTAGTTCAATTCCCAGCAACCACATGGTGGCTCCCAACCATCTGTAATGAGGTCTGGTGCCCTCTTCTGGCCTGCAGACAGAATACTGTATACATAATAAATAAATAGATATTTTTTAAAAAATTGATAGATCCATAAGATTTTTACATGGCTTTCCTATTGACAGAGCATTAGACAATATGAGTAATTTGACCCAACAAACATATATATAGAACACTATAGTCTAGACCATCTAAGAGCATTGTTTTTAAAGATATAACCTTACTGATTATATAGTTTCATTATAGAAGAAAATGGTAACAAACTTCAAAAGACTTGATCAAAAAGACCAGTATTTCATTTTAATGCAGCTAAGCCATAAGTAAATCTTCACATGTGGGGGTTGAAGCATAGGATCACAAGTCTGAGGCTAGCCTGTAAATCCATGGAGACTCGTTCAAAAAACAAACAAAAAAATTAAATAACCCACTTTAAAAACTGTTCTACTGAAATCTGAGACTAATTTGAACAGAGCAATAAATAAGAAATGACATCTCAAAAATTCTGTGGCACTCAGTTTAAGAGGAATGTCATAGCCTGGCCTTATAGGCTTAGAATTTTGTGTCTGAGTGTGTTCTGTGCCTACTCTGGGTCCCTTTCACTGAGTTCTATCCTCAAGAATATCTAATGTAGACATGGTGACATAGGCCTGTGATCACAACCCTCTGAAGGTGGAGGCTGGAGAACCAGAAATTCAAGGCCATATTCAGTTGAAGTTCAAGACCAGCTTAGGTTGTAAGAGACTGTCTGAAAACAACCAAAAAATGATACAGGGGAGACGCCTCTGCTGATAGGAAGCCCTTGCCACCCAAGTTCAAGCCCTGGAACCCACACAGTGGAAGTAAAGAACTGACTTCTGAAAGTTGTCCTGAGACACAGACACGTGCACGAAAGCGCACACACAGACAGACTCACAAACACACAGACTCACAGAGAGACAGACACACACAAAGATAGATACAGACACACACAAGACACACAGACAGACACAAAAACAGACACAGAGACACACTGACGCAGACAGACACACACACAGACACAAAGACACAGACAGACAGACAGACAGACAGACACACACACACACACACACACCCACACCCACACACACCTCAGTGTTTAAACCCACCAGGTCCAGGGAACTTCGTCCTCCGTGGCTAGTCTCTCAATTACGGTAGTTCGCGCCTCTTTGCCGGCTTCCTGCGACCTTTCCCGCCCCTTTCTTTTGGGAACCAATCATCACGCTTGGTTTCGGACCAATCAGCGGTCCCGGCTCTAGGCCCCGCCCGGGAGCCCCGGAGGCAGGCGGCGCCATGTTCCAGGGGCAGCGTGGTTGGTTCTGCCGCAGCGTCAGTCAGGACTTGAGGCAGTTCTGGGGTAGGAAGATGGCAGGGCAGGGCGCCTGCGCCCGCGTGTCCCCGGAAGCCCTCCTCCCCCACCGGGGTTGGGGGCGCTTGCCCTGCTCGGCGCTCACACGTGCTCTTGCCTCCACAGTGGACGAAGGCGGGGCAATCAGCGATGCCCAGGCCGCCGACTTCCTGTTCAGCTGTGATGCCTCGCATCCGGACACGCTGAGGTACCCGGGGCCACCGGCTAGAGCCTTTCCTGTCATCGTGTGCCTAGAGCCGCGCAGGGGAGTAGCAGTCCAGTTACCAGCACTGGGGAACAGCAAGTTTGCAGCCCTCAGTGCGAGGGATACCATTCTCCTTTCCTTCCTTCCGCCCTGGCCTTCTACCTGTCCCTCTGGTCTCTAACGGAATCCTGGTTTTGAGTGTCCTGCTGTCACCTGGAAACTTGTAGGTCCCTACTCCATGCTTGTCAACCAGATACCGCCTCAACACCGGAGTCCATCCTGAATTCTTCAAGCCGAAAATCTACCCATCTTTTTTAGGTTATTTTTTTTGGGGGGGGGGATCTATTTTCTCTGTAGCCCAGGCTAGCCTTGAAACTCATGCTCTTCCTGTTTTGGCATTGCAAGTGCCGGGATTTCAGGCATCTTAACCAACTTCTGTTACCAGGAATGAATTGGCGCCTAACACCAAGGAACAGGCTCCAGTAACCGTAACCGGACTTCCTCCTCATTGACGCTTTTACAGGCACTGGAATTCCCCCTTACCAGGACTGTCACGGGAGCTTCCTAAGAGAGTACTCTGCCTTCATGTGCGCTGCCATCTCCTTTCATAACTGCTGTCGCGTGCTTACAGGAGACCTGCCCCTGGCCTGTCCTCATCCCACTGCCTGTGGATTTAGATTAACTAAAACCTCTTTAATTATCCATGCCTTTTGTAGTGTAGTCAACCTTAAGTGTCATTATTGCTCCTTCATATATGTCAGTTTTTCTAATGTCTTTCTTTCTTTGCTCCCATATCTTCTGCATGGGAAGGCTACTCGAACTGCATGGCCACTCTACCTCAGAATTAACTGGTTTCTTATAATAGCAGTGACTCTGAGTAAAACTCACTGGGCTGCTGGCTCTCAGTACACTGTTGATGGCTAACTACTGTTTTAGGTGGTCTTTTGTAAATTCTAAAGCTGAGATTTACTTACACTTAGGTCCCCAAGCTAAGTAATGAACCTGAACTTTATTCATTCTTGCCAGGAAACAAAGACCATCATCAATGTATTATTTAACGTTAGCAGGATCCTAGCAGTCCTTTGGTTTTCTTTTGAAAGGGGGAATGCATTCCTGTCTATGTCATAACCTAGAAGATCTCCTTTCTTCTAGACTATATCACAGCACCGAGTACATAGAAGATAATGCTACAGTTTTTCATGCCTACTATCTCTCTGCGGTAGCTAATACTGAAAGGAAAAACTCAGTGGCCTTGGGCCATTTTGTTCTTCCTCCTGCGTGTCTGCAAAAAGGTTAGCAAAGATCATAAACCCATCTGTTTGCCAAACCCAGCCAATCCCTATTAAGATAACCAGATTTAATTTTACCAATCACTGTTCTCATTGGAATTCAGTGGTGAATAGGGTAGAGTCAGGTATTACCCCCAAAGTCAAGTGCTCACCAGCTAGGATCCAATACTTAATTTGTTTTTTGGTGTTTGTTTTGAAGCAGGATCTTACTGTGTAGTCCTGGTTGGCCTCGAACTCACTAGATAAACCAGGCTGGCCTCAAACTCACACAGATCCACCTGTCCCTGCCCTCCAAGTGCTGGGACTAAGGATGTACACCATCATGCCCAGCAGTTTTGTGATCTAACATCCATTGACTTTTTCCAAGTGATTCTGAGGATAAAATGAGGTAATAGGTTAAAGTGCATGACATGTGGTGAGTATTAATAAATGTGTTGTTTCCTACTGTTGATTCTCTTCATTCTAATTTTTTCTTGAATATTTTTTATAATAGTAAATTCATTTTATTATTACTATGTACTTTCACATTATCTCAAAAATCATATGATGTGAGAAGGAAAAGTAAGTGAGCTAGCTGCCTTTGAGATTGGTGCTTTCAGTTTTCCCTGCTTGGAGCATGTTCTTAGCATGTCTGCCAAAGCTTAACCCAGGTTGTCCACCTAACCTCACGCATCTCATTTTTGTAGGTCTTTCATTAATAACCCACTTCTTGTTTAAATTTCTTTATTTTTTGTATGTGGGTGTTTTGCCAACATATCTGTCGGTGCACCACAGTGGTGCCTGGTACCTGTGCTGGCCAGAAGAGGGTATCAGATTCCCAGGAATTGGAGTTAAACAGTTTTGAACCTCCATGTGGGTCCTAGGAACCAGGGTTTTCTGGAAGGACATACAGTGTTGCTAACCTCTGAGCCATCTCTCCATCCCCTAGTCAGTCAGTTCTGGTGAAGATTTTGCTTATCTCATAGTTCTGTGTCCATTTCTAGAAAGACAGACTGAAGCTGTTTATAGATTCCAGTGAGGAAAATATTAAAAACGAAGCAGAACAAACCAAAAACTCAGTTATTTTCCTAGAAGAATCCTTAGAAACTGCAAAGATTGGTTTCTTGTAACTAGTGTTCAGCACAACCTAGTTATAACACTTAAGTCTAAGTGGTTATGCAAATAAACTAATGATTTATGGCAAAATAGATTTGTTAAAATAACTTTATCTCTGTCTCTCTTGCCCTTCCTCCCTTTCTTCTGTCTCTCTTTTTTTGTTCTTGAGAGTGGCTCTGTTATGTCACTCTGACTGAACTGGTACTAATTTTGTAACCCAGGCTAGTTTCAAATTCATGGCCATCCTCCTGCCTCAGCCTCCTGAGTGCCAAGTTATAGATAAGTACCATCATGTCCAGCAACTTTTCAAAAATTCTGAGACAAGTTTTTGCTATGTAGCCCTGCCTGGCCTCATCTTTAAAAACCACGTGTGCCAAAAACCTACCTTCAAGGAGCTTGTATTATAGAATGAGTATCCAATTTATTAACCTTATTTTAAATTATAACTTCTATTTTACCTTTGAGTTTAGCCTCTTCTACTAACATATATTTAAATCTTTAAAAAATGTTTGAAATAAAAACATACTTCTTAAAAAAAAAAAGGTAATTACTGTCTTAGCCACTTTTCCATACTGTGGTAAAACACCATGACCAAGGCAGCTTATCGAAGGAAGCGTTTATTTGGGGCTTACAGTTCCAAAGGGCAAGGAGTCTGTGACCATCATAGCGGGGAGCATGACAGCAGGCAGCAGCTGAGCTCACGTCTGGATCCACAGACAGGAATTAGAGACCACCGGGAATTGCACAGTCCCTTGAAGCCTCAGATCCATTGCCAGTAACATGCTTTTCCAATGAAGATCCTTCCTAAACAGTTTCACCAGTAACATACTTTCTCCCATGAGGATTCAAACAGTTCCACCATCTGGGGACCAAACATTCAAGTATAAGTCTGTGGGGGCCATTCTCATTCAAACTAGGATATTGTACGTACCTAGTTAGAGTAGTAGATAAGATGCCACTGTGAACTATGAGTTTAAAAGGTTTAGGCAAAATTAATCTTAAAATATTAGATTAAAATATTTATTTAACCTAATATTGAAAAATTATCATTTCAATAATATGAAATTTAAAAAATATTTTGTATTCTTTCTGATACCAAGTATTAAACATCCAGTGCTGATTTTACACTTACACCATACCTCAATATGACTCAACATACATTTACCATTGCTACCATATTGGTCAGCAAAAGTCTAATGTAATTAGACCCTTTTTGTCTTCTAGTGAGTTGTTGTAGAGAATTTTGAGATTATTAAGATGATAAAAATCACCAGATATACTTAATTTTATAGAATTCCTATTTTACTAGACAGTGTTTATCTACTTTTTAGAAAAATAAATTTATTCTTGAGAACCTCAACTCTACACACTTAACAACTTTAGGCATTTTACTGTGACAATTGTCTTATTTATTAATATTTGGCATAACAGAGACACATATCTAATGAAGTAATATATGCTAGTAGAAAAAGTAAGGGCAGGGAAGTGAATCAGTGAGGAAGAGAATTTGCCCAGCATAAGAACCTGAATTTGAATTCCTAACCTCCACACGTATTGACATGGCCATGACTGCCTTTAACACCAGCAGTTGGGGGATGGGGACAGAAAGATCCCAGGAGCTTGCTGGCCCGCCAGTCTAGCTGAATCAGTGAGCTTCTAGTTCAGTGAAAGACCCTGTCTGAAGGCAGTAAGGCAGAGGAAAATACTCAATGCTGTCCTCTGGCCTATGCATGTTATACACAGGTATACAGAATCATATTCATGTGTGTGCAACCACATACATACTTACACAACAAACATGCATGCATACCACATCCCAAGAAAAAAGTTTACCATAATGATTATCATAATATACTGGAATCAGCTGGAAAGTGGATTGCAAGTTATTTTCTTTTTGAGACAGGGTTTCTCTGTGTAGCTTTTAGAGCCTGTCCTGGAACTCTCTCTGTAGACCAGGCTGGCCTCGAATTCACAAGATCTGCCTGCCTCTGCCTCCAGAGTGCTGGGATTAAAGGCATGTGCCACCACTGCCTGGCTATTCCTAGGCTTTTCTCCTCCTCCTCCTCCTCCTCCTCCTCCTCCTCTTTTTATGCTTTTATTATCAGTTTTTTTTGTTGTTTTTTGAGACAGGGTTTCTCTGTAGCTTTGGAGCCTGTCCTGGCACTAGCTCTATGTAGACCAGGCTGGCCTCGAAAGATCCGCCTGCCTCTGCCTCCCAAGTGCTGGGATTAAAGCACCACCACCTGACTCCTAGGCTTTTCAGCAGGAATCTGGTTATTTTGAATCAAGTAGAATCAAAAAAAGAGGTTATTTTTATTCAAGTAGAATAAACATAATCTACAAGTTTCAAATGTTATGCAAAATCCAGAAATTACTTTTAAAAATATTGAACTTGTTTTTCTCACTACAGAAATACGAAGAAAAATTGGTAGTTTTATTTGGGAACAAGATGAAAATTTTCCAATACAAAAGGTAAGAGGGAATTAAAATACTTGGTTGGGATGTACAGTTTCAAAAATTTGAAAGCATTATAATTTGTGACATATGCATCAATGATCCAGATTAAGAAATTTTAAGAGTATGCTATTATTGAATACTATCTGTTTGACATAGTTTTTACATAATACAACAGTAAAACTGAAGTATTTGGTTTAAATTAAACCATTCTTTTTTTTTTTTTTTTTTTTTTTGGTTTTT